>NW_022631136.1:555250-599645 GCF_010015895.1 Lontra canadensis | reverse complement strand
AAAAAAAAAAAAAAAAAAATATATATATATATATATATATATATATATATATAAAACTTGCTAGAGCTCACTGTCACAAACATTCCCACCCCCTTTCTTCTCTGCAGCTCAGAGGATCGATACTGGTACTTGGAGCAGAAAGTTGCAACTTCCTTCAATCAACAAACTGTTTAGGTATAAAATTTCTTTAATCAAAAAGGGCTTCTCTTCCCTCAACACAAATGCACATATTAAAAGTAAAAAAAAATAGATGAGAGAGACATATATTTACACAAATGAGAAACCAAAGTCTCAAGTCCTGGATTAGGGGTTGAGAGAATGGACATCAGGAGCAACTGAAGGATGGCTTCTCTGCTGCTCTAGATGTCCCACAGTCATCTCTCTGGCCATGGTGGGTAGACTAGGCCCAGATCGGGTACAGCCCCAGTCTGGTGGCAGAATTACTGGCAAATGGTGGCAATGAGGTCCATCTCCAGAGAGTTTCTTAGGATCACCAGGGATGACAGGAGACGCTGTAGTGGGTGGAACTGGAGTGGCTGGGGCAGAGTGTGTGAAGGGCTGGACTCCATGCTGGACAAAAAGGATAACACCAATGCTGGCTCCAGTGCCTAAAGGACCATGGCTAAAGGAAATGGTACCTGGGGAACTGAGGGGGGGGTTGCAAATTGGAGTGGTGTGGATCCAAGTCAGGTGCATAGTTGGCCATTCAGTGAGATGCCAAGGCTGCTTTGGTTTCAACAGTAGACGTCCTCCTAGCTGTGTCTGGTCCGTCTTTTCCATGCGAGGTGTAGGAGAGGAAGCAGCTGAGGAACTGTGGTGGCTTGGAAAATTCTAGAAAGGGGAGACAAGAAGAAAAAAAATATGTGAGAGAGCTTTCAGATTAACTCCACTTGGTTGCTTAAAACTTTTCTTTCCCTGGGGACTCTGTTTATAATGGAAACATACCTTGTTTTATGCAACAGCTCATTTTCTGCCAGGCAATGATTAAAAGTTTTAATAACCTAATTATACTTTCATTTACTGAACCAATACTTGAAGGCTTGTTATGTACCACACACTGTATCAGGCACTGGACATTCAGACAGGCAAAATAAAACAAACAGTCCCATAGGTTCTCACTGTTTATAAAATAATTCGTTTTGGAGCTTCTTTCTTAAAAGTCTATTTTTAGTTGGAATCATCATTCACCAATTTCTGTATTTTAAATTTTAATTTCCCTTTGAGTTTCTTAAATGTAAATTAATATGCAGGCAACATCCTCCTGCTTATTTTTTTAAAAGATTTTATTTATTTATTTGACAGAGACACAGTGGGAGAGGGAACACAAGCTGGGGGAGTGGGAGAGGGAGAAGCAGGCTCCTCACTGAGCCAGGAGCCCAGTATGGGGCTCGGGGTTCCTGGCTCGATCCCAGGACCCTGGGATCATGGCCTAAGCCGAAGGCAGACGCTTAATGACTGAGCTACCCAGGCGCCCCTGCTTATTTTTAAATGAGTTATTCCCACAGCAATAATAACTATGGTTAATAGAATACAAAAAGGACTGTCCATTATCTATAGGGGATTTTACCCTCCCTGTCATTCGAGGAGATAATAAATATCCTATTATTTGAAGGCACAAAAAAACAGGTCACTTCCACACAGGTCCTTCTATGCACGCATGACAGCCCTCCTCCCCTCCCATTGATATACTTGTTATGACCAGTCCTTGAAGCCCACCCTTCCAGAGGATTTGGTACAAGGATACTTGGGTAGGAGTAAAAAGAGGGAGAAGGAAAGAGTTTTAGGGCAACAGAGAAGAAAGGGTTTGTAGAGAAAAGCTAAGGACTCTTCTTGCATGACTCATTTGGCCAGGTGAAAAGCCTTCTGTATCTACGCAGAAAGCAGATAAACTGCAACATGAAGGATAGGGTTAAACTTCATGGAGTTCTTTGTAGCGATCAGAACAAAACAGAACAAAAACCATACAGGAACCAAGACAGTGTAGGAAGGTGAGGCTCCTCCCCTGAAAAGAAACCTGTTGGAAAAGAGGAAAAGACTCAAGAGAAAACAGAAGAAGGAACCCATTTCTGCAGGTACACTTTGTTTCCTTATTTCCCCACCTCCCCCTCGGTTTTACAAGTTCTCACCTTGGTCAGCTGATGCCTGCTATTACCCGATGATGACTTCTGGGCAGCTATATGAGGAAACCAAGTCTTTAACATCCCTTCTACCTGTAGCAAGGTTCCTAGGTAACGTTCCCTGTGAAAAAGACATTTCTTTGAAAAGCCATTAAGTGTGAAAAAGCAACAAGACAGGATTATAGATATCTCCTTTTTTATGAAGTACCGAGGAAAGAACCAGGGGAACTTACCCCATCTGTGGCTTCTGCAAAACACCTACAATACGCTGGATTCTATCCATTGCCACACTCTGCTGGAAACTGCTCAATCCTGGGGTCAGGGAGAGAGAAAGACATCAAGGGTTTCATCAGGGAAAGGAAGGACAGAACAGGGTTAGAATAAATGCACCTAAAGAAATTAAATCACAGATGCAGAAAGGTAATAATGTATCCTATGAAGATTTAAGAGAAATACGCATTTAAAACATTGAGAGAAAGAGAAAGAGATGAACCTAGCAGAGATAATTGCAACTAATCAGATAAATTACCTCTCTCAAATCGACCCATCTTCAGCCCATTCAGTAGGTCTGTGAGAGGGCGAATGAATCCTTGAAGCTCTTTACACTGTAGGAAAACAGGACAAAGGCTATGAGAGGACTGAGAATTGCCCATACAGTACTGTTCCTCCCCATCTCCAAATCTGGGAACCAACACTATCTTCATAGGGTCCTTACTAACAATCTGGGTGCTAAGTCATTACAGTATTGTCTTCTTTCTCCTGCTTTCTCTTACCTTCTGAGCAAAAAGCAGGTCTCCTTCTGTGGTACAACCCTGGATGTTTATGTTGGGCTGTAATTCACCATCTCTTGATCTTTTGACCCCAGATCCTGCCAAAGGAGATGCCAAGCCCCGCTGTTCCAAGTGAGATACTGTATGTTGGTTGCTGGAAACCTTGGGCCGTTGCCTGCAGCGAATAGGACCAGGGCTGGGCCTAGAACCTCCCCTTTGCCCGACAGGGTCGGACCTGGGGTCATGGGTCCCCTTGTCCTCCCCCTCGCTATCGGAGGGGAGGCCAAAGTCACTGTTCACTGGGGAGGTGGAAAAAGAGGAAGAGAGAGAGTAGGAAGAACAGGAGGAAACGCTAGCTGGAGAATCCATAGGTTCAGAAGCAGGGGCTGGAGAGCAACTCCCGGAGTAGCCAAAGATCGGAACCTGCAACTGAAGAGCAAAGCGAGGGAGTTTGTAAGCATAACCTGGAAATTAGGAAATGGATTGGGAGACTGGGGTGTACTGTGTGGGACGGTAATACCTCTTCTCTCCTCCCCAGCATTACATGTCTCAGAGACAATAGAAAAAGTCATCTCCTCCTCCTGCCCGCCCCCCCTCAGTTAAGAACCTGGACTGCCCCTCTGGCCTCCGCAGAACAGTTTCTCAGTATGATACAGACTGTTCTTCCTCCCCTCTGTTCAGAGTAAATTAACCGACTTGACACCATCCCCTGACAGTTGTTCGCCAGGTCTGTTCCCAGCCTGACCCTGCAGTGAGGGCTACTGGAGAGCCCTAAATCCCCGGTAACCCACCCAGCCGTAGGGACGAGTGACCCCCGTAGGGACCACTCCCCACAGGACCCTCACGCCTCTTCCCAATCTTTCTGATTCGGATGTCTGAGCCGGGACCCTCTACAGTCGCGTCTGCCACGTGATGCTATCCTTCCCAATACCAAGATCTGCTTTCGGTCCCAAAACCTACTCCCTCCGGGTCTGATCCTCTTGCGCGGATCGCTTCCTTATCCTGCAAGCCTCCTCACCCGTACCGGTCCGCTCAGCCCAGGCTGTCTCCTGCTCTTTCTCTAACTCTGCGGGTCTCTGCTGCCCACCTCCGCCTCTCTCCCACTGGGTCCCGCCCCTTCTCTCCCCTCTCCCCGACACGTGCGGCTGGGCACGTGCCTTACCCCTGCGTACACAGACCTCGCACCCTCATTGGCCGTCTAGCCGGTGACACGTGACTCTTGTTACTGAAGTTCACATTCCATTTGCTACAGCCTACAGGGGCTCGGCCAATAGAGACCCAGGTAGATGACGATTGGCTGGAAGGGAATAATTCCGTGCCCCGCCCCTACATGCGGCTTGCTAACAGGACCCGGTGATGAGAAAAGGAGGAGGACGGGAAAGAGAGGAAAAGGGCGGAGCCCGTGGCGTTAAATAGGATGATGGTGGGCAGAAGACGTGCGGTTGGAGTGTGCAGACTGGTTGTGAGATCTGCGGCTCGCGTGTTGCGATGTGGGACTCTGGGCTCCTCCTCGGTAGCAGCGCCCCCCCGCCGCAGCTCCCCTCCCCCCTGAGCCCCTCATCTCACAAGGGCAGCCCGTGGAAGCCATCAGCGACTTGAGTCTGCAACGTGTAGTGAGAGAATGGATGTATCCCACTGTGTATCCTCTCCCCCTCTGGGCCGCGCGGCCCTCGTGACTCTCGGGTTTCTGCTTCACCCTCTCCGCCTCCTCCTCCTACAAGTTGGGTGCCTCCTGTCCTGCTGGGTGAGGAGGGTGGGGACTGCCGCCGAGAACACCGCGTCCTCTCGCGCACTCCCACTGGGGCGGCTCCTCCGGCCCTTTCCTTACATAACCCGCCACGCACGTTACCAGCTCAGATGCCAGCCAGCCACGACTCTAGAGGTCAAAGCCGAACTCGGTTGTTCCTGACTTTTCTATCCGGGCTCCTCGGCCCCTGCGCCCTGAATTCTGTGACTTCTAGCGCAGGGAACGGAGTATGGGTAGGTCCCTGATTTCCTAATGGACCTTTGTCCAGCTTCATTTCCTTTATTTGTTCCCTGGAGAAGATTCGAAAGGCTTGGAAGGAGGGAAGGTGGCGAGTCCGGAGGTGACAGAGTCAGGAATTCACTGTTCAGTGCCCCTTGCAGTACTCAAAGTACAGCGCGGCGAAGGAGAGGCTCGGGGACCGGGGCGGGGGGGGGGGGGGGGGGGATTGAGTTTGTGGCACCGAAGAGACCGCAAGGGGGCAGCCCAGTTCTGATTAGGGTCTCGAGGACAGAGAGTTAAAGTATGTCCCTGCCTGCCCTAATTAAGCGCTGGAAAAGGCACATTGTTGGGGGTTGGGGGTGTAAGTGGAGGAGGGTGTGAATTTTTAAGATCTATTCTAAGTAGTTTTTAATATTTTACATATGTTTAACAATGTGCTTATTTTATAAAAAGAAAAAAGTGTTCTACATAAACCTCAACTCTCTTTTCCCAAACACAGTCTCAACACCATGTGTAATAAAATATTAGAATTAGATGAAATTAACTGTCTGTTGGTGCTCTTCTCCATTCTTTACATTTCAGGTTTATTCACAGTCCTAACTATTCCCTCTAATTCTACTGCCACCTAACTCCCTTTCTAATCTACCCTTCAATCCCCATATCCTGGTGCTCTCTTTAGCCTTGTGAGATTAGAACAGACCCTTATGAAGGAGTAGACAGAAACCAGATTATTTCATTTATTTATCTTCCAATTTCCTCTTCCCAAATCCCCATCAAAAGCGTTGTAGCAGCCTTCTTTCTCCTAAAAAAGCAAAGAAAAAGGGAAAAATACGGGGCCCAGGAGGCTCAGGAAGCCCTTCGTGCTCCCCCCCACCAATGAAAAGTCCCCAGATTTCATATTCTGGGCTAGATTTCCCTCATCTCCTGGAAGATATGTCCCCTCCCCTCCTCACTCCTTTCTCTGGTAAGTCTCTTCACCCATAGTTATTTTGAATCCCAATTTTAAATCCCTTTCCTATAGTACAGGCTTCTCTTCCCTCCTTCTTGCCTCCACCATCTCTCCTCTACTTTAGGGAACCAAACACCACCCCTTCTGCCTCTGAACTTTGCCTCTTGACTCTGCCAGGTTGTAGGGCACCTCCCACTATGCCCTCTGGCAACTGCCATATCTTAAACTACCTCCTGGCTGGAACAAGCTTTAATTCCTCAAGGAAATCTGGAGAGGTTTCTTCTGTTTCACCTGCTTCTGCTGTAGGAGGTCCTGAAGTTCTCCCAGTTCAGAAAAAGTAATGACTCTCATTTGAAAAGTCTTTGCCTCAACATCTCCTAAACCTCTTTAAAATTAGAGAGGATTTTTCTAAACAGGACCCCTTGACCTTCAAGCAGCAGAGAATTGATTGACCAGGCTGGAAACACTAGCCAGAGATATTTGTAAAAAATTACTTCATGGATTCCCCCAAGGCCAGTGGCTGCACTCTCACCTTCTACATGAAATACATCCCCCCCTGAACGAGGGCCCAGGACAGGAGGAGGGGAACAGGACTCTGCAGACTGGATACAGCATCGTTCAGATCTGGACTCTGCTAAAATACAGACATTCCCCCACGGTAGGCCAGTGTCATCCTTCCTACCATCCCTCCTCCCCCTCTGGAAGGATAGCCATCTCTTTATACCAACCTCAGTGTTTCTTCCGAGCTTAGAGAAAGATCCAGCTCTCCTCCCCATAACTATGAGTCCTTTCCTCTGTGCCTTTCAGCCTCCTGAGCATACCAGGGAGGGTCAGCTCCATTCAACAATGTGTATTTTTTTATCTGTTATGTGCATGACACTATGCTTAGTCACGGCGCTAGGTGCTACAGCGGGGTTCTAAGTGTGATTAAGACCTTGCTCCTTTCTTCAGAGAGTTTACAGTCTAAATGGAGCCTACTATATACCTTAAAATATTTCCTTGTCCTTGTCATCAATCACCAACTTTCCATCCTTACTGATTCCTCCCATCTGTGTTCAACTATATTCAGGCTACGCTTTGATCCTCTTGCCCTTTCTGGCTGTTGCTTCTCTCTTTTCATTACCAGGTTTCTCAAATAATTGGTCTTATTCTCCCTTACATTCTTCACAAGGTACTCCCTCTCTAACTCCACAAAAACCTAACTTTTGCTTAACCACTCTAAAACTTCTTTCTTTGGAGCTACCAATGACCTCCTTTTCTTTGGCCTCTTGGTTGCTTTTTATTGATTATATTAAACTTTATCTTCTAGATTCTATAATACAGACTTGCCTCTCTGCGTACCTCTTCAATAAGTTCTTCTCCATTTCCTTGGTTGATTCCTCTTCCTCCTGCTAACTACAGGCATAGTCATTGGCCTTTGGTCTTCTGTGTACTGGCTTTATTGAGCTTGTCTACTTTCGTAACTCTGACTTTGCACTTAGAACTGTAGCTCTGATGTAGGTCAGCTACCTTTAGGACAGCTACCTTTAGGATACCCTCATAGGGTTGTCACCATAAATTCAGCTTAGCCAATACCTAATTTATATAAATACCTAATTTATAACTTCAGTCCTAAACCATTCTGACCTTTCACAGTTCCCCTTTTGGTCAGCCATTTTCCCAGACATCCATATTTGAAACTTGTAAGCTATTTCAACTCTCTCCTCATTTATTACTCATTGCATTTTCTTCAAGATATTTATTTTTCTCCTCTCCATTCAAAATGCTATTTCCCTAGTCCAAGCCTTTAATGGATTGTTTCCAGAATGATGTAAATCTCATGCATCTCTCTCCACTCCACTGCATCCTGCATATAAGAAATAGTTCTTCTAAAATACCACTTTCACTCTATCTTTACCACACTGAAGAACTTACTAGACTCCTTTTTAAAGTCCTTTTTAAGTGCTTTTAAGTCCAGACTTCAGCCTGACACTTCAGATTCTCTTGTGATTCAGCCCTATTGCTTTCCCTATGTGAAATTACCAAGCAAATATTAGGAGACTTGTAAAGGTTAATTTTTAAAAAAATTTCCTACTGTTCCTTCCCATACACCTTCTCCTTCAATCATACCTATCCACCAAACATGCTGTATTCTGTCCCCTCACCAATGCAGCTCTTACATCTGCCATTCTTCCTTCTAATTGTTTTCCTACTTTCATAATTTACTGCCACTCAAAAGCTTACCTATTCTTCAAAGTATATCTCACTTTCTAAGAGTCTTTGAGGCAACTCCAGTGTATTCTGATTTCTGTCCTTCCACTGACTAAAACACTTGCCCATGTCAGATGCTCTCAGATATATATGTAATTGAACATGGTTATGAACCTCTTCATTTTGTCCTAAATGTTTTGTAAGTGTGAATTGAATTTTATAAATACTTTATCAAAAACATCATAGATTTCCTTTCCATCATCAGCAGAATCCTTCACAGTGGGTGGTCATAGGTTACATACACATTTAAGTACTATTGAACTGACATTTAACTGCACCAAATCTTTCCAGTTTTCTGAATACAGGGTTAGTATTAAATTTCAATGAAGGGGCCCCTGGGTGGCTCAGTCAGTTAAGCGCCCAGCTCTTGGTTTCTGCTCAGATCATGATCCCAGGGTCCTGGGATTGAGAGCCCCATGTCTGCTCCACACTCAGCATGGAATCTGCTTGAGGATTCTCTCATCCCTGCTTCCCCTGGCGCGCTCTCTCTCTCTCTTTCTCTCTCTCTTAAATAAATAAATAAATAAATCTTTTTAGAAAAAAAAGCAACTAAACAAAATCTCAGCGAGAGGTATGATGGCCAAGCTGAGCTAGACACCTGCATTGCTATATTAGTTATTTGGTTCCTTCTTCCACCGAAGCCTATTATTTCAGCCCTCCCTCTGTTCTCTGTCACCAGCCCTGGGATCCACCACTGCCCCCCACCCCGCCCTGCCCCACCATCCCCAACCCACTTACTGGTTCCGTTGTCATTGGTTTCACTGTTTCCGGCTTCTGAGTGTCTGCACCTTCTGTTTCATGACTAATGGTAGTCTCTGCTGCTTCCCTTACCTCCTTATCCAGCCTGTTCTGCCCTCAGTAGGATCAAGAAACACAAAGTTATCATTGCTTCCATCCAACATCCTCAAAGTTTTTCTGTTTAGACTCCTTCTCTCCTGCACCCCCCCATCCCCCAAAACTTAAGCTCAGGGATCCTCCCTACTTTACGTTTGCATAGATTATGTACCCGATCGCATCACCAATTCCCCAGAGTCAAGGTGTGCCCCTCCCTCTCAATGTCTTCGCAAACCTACAGAGTTTCTGGTTTTATTCTCTTCCCTAAGGTGTGCCCCTCCCTCTCAATGTCTTCGCAAACCTACTGAGTTCTGGTTTTATTCTCTTCCCTAACTGTGGTTAACATGTCTGCTTTGGGCCTCTTTCCCAGTCCCATTTCACTAACTTATTTCCATTCCTGCTAATCATTTATATTTCGACATTGCCCAGTTCTTTTTTTAACTGTTAACTATCCCGACCATCTGAGATGTAGAGGTCGCTCACCAGTCTGTCCTCAGATTCAAACATGGAGTAATCAACAGTGAAATTTGCACCGAAGTCATCTGGGGAGGAGAAAAAATCAGTAGTGACAAATGAAAAAGGTAGCAGTAGGTCAAGAAATGGAAGGAGGTAGAAACTGCTCAGAATACTTTAACTTGCTCAAGTTGCAAAATTTGCTGGTGTAATCTAATTCTAATGAACTTGAATGTTAAAAATGTTTTTGAATGTATCTGCATTTATGTTTTCAAACTGGTATTGAAAATAATTTACAAATTTGAAAATCTTCAAATTGTTTCAGCAGGTTTCCAAAGAATTGAAAATCACTAGCTTGAGAAATAACATTATGAGGCTTGATAAGGGCTTTGCTCATAGCCTAATTTCTCTCTGATCTAGTTGTTCCCATTGCAAAGAGAAAGGCAAAGTCTCAGAACTAAATCTCCCCAAAACCTCTGTGCGTCCTGCTATAGCTCAGAGCCTTATACATACTCACCATAATTGGGGGTGACTGTGTAATAATAGATCACCTGATAATAATCTTCCTCTTCCAGTCCTTTTTCATCCTCATATTCTTGTCCTATGGGGACAAGGACTAGAAGTCAGGGAGCATCTGGAACTCCTTAGCAAGAAAAGGCCACCAGAAGGTGACCTCAGCTCTATCAATTTCTTTTCTCTCTGCCTCCCCCTCCAAGGGTCTTACTATCTCACTGCCTCTAAACCCTCCTCAGTCTTTGGGGCTCCATATCTATGATGAGGGCTGTTACTCCATGCCCTTTCAATTTAGGAACTCCTAGAGAGAAAACAGATCCCTTCACATTCTGTAAACCCAAAATGAGAGCTAAAGCTAAAAAGGTAGGAAGCAGAGGTGCCAGCAAAGAAGAACTCCAAATCGCCTCCCCAGTACTCTGCACACCGTACTGGATTTGTGAGAGCCCTCCTTCTCTTCTTGGTGTGTCTCACACATAACACAAACACACATCTTAGGCTTTTGGACTTGGGTTTTAGTTCCGGATTCACCGCTAACTAGCAGAACAATCCTGAAGAAGCCACTTAACATCCGCTCTCTTTAAATGAGTCAGCTGGACTAAATGACCCATCTGCATTAGTTTTTCTTCCTTCCCAGGACTAAAAATATGTGGCTTTGGCATGATTAGATCAAGGACTCCAGGCCTCCAACTACATGTTTCCCTAAGCTCCTTGAATGCTCTCCCCAAGTCCCAGGCAATGACACCCGAGTCTGGAGGAAAAGGAAACAATGAGAGTACCTGGCAGTCTGGGAACAAAGGAGGGAAGGAGCCAAGCTACTTTTGGGACTCTCTCCCGGAGGGAAGCCAGTTCTCTACTACCCTAAAGGCCACCACCCCCCATTTCTGTTTCCTTACTAATATATCGGTTTTTCTCCAGTCCTCTGGGAAAGAAGATAACCCGGCTTCTCTCACCAGTTTCAGACTGCCCCACCTTCCAGGAGCCCACCTCTCTCCTCCACCCTCTCTGGAGTCCCTCTCCATCTTACTCAACTCTGGTGATGGAGAGCTAAGGTCACTCTTGTTAGGACCTCCAAGTATCTGGGGCTCCATCCGCATCAGCTGTCTCTTCTTTGACAGGACTCTGCTTTCCTCCCCTTTTCCTGGCTCTGTGTTCCAGGTCCCTCCCCCTGCCCCCAACTGGACTCTGGCACAGATGGGTGTTATCACTCTCCATCAAATTGCGCCTCTCACCCTATCCTCATTTTTCTTTTCTCCCACCCCACTTATGATAGAAGACCGGGTCCAAGAGCTCAGGGAGAGAAGTGAACTTACCTAGGATAAGTTGCACAGCAAGGATGGCTACGAAGAGGACATCCATTCTGTATTCTGCACTATTGTTGTGAAAGTAAAAAAGGAAATTACAGAGTTTCTAACCAAACTTACCCCGCCTTCTGCCCTCCTCCAACGCTGCAGCAACTCTTCTCCCAGGGGGTTGAATTCCCCACCCACTTGCTGACGGACTAGATCCTCAGTTGTGACTGGTCAGCCAGATCTGCCCAGATTAAGAGAGGCAAAGTGGGTTTTGAGGTGAATGGGTGCACTGAATTCCCCAGCCCTAGATTAGATCCATTCAGGACTCCCGAGGTGGCCACCACCAAGACAAGCTAACAAACAAGCAAAAAGCCAAACCAAAACAAAAACCTCAGCTGGCCTAGGAACTTCCTGTCTCCCCTCCTCTCCTTCCCTCCTCAGTCCTCACAACAAGATCCCCCTTCTTCTCACTGTCCCTGACTTACCATCACTAAGCAGACTTGAGGCTTATGCACAGTCTCTCTTCACAGGCAAAATGTTGTGAGGAAGGGATGAGCATTTTTTCTGGACTGAAAAAAATTCCCCTCCTCTGCCTATCTTGGATTATGAAGTACACAAGCAATATCAACATCATTGTCTGATACTCAAAGCACTTACTGCATTACTTCTGATAAAAATCTCTCAGCCAAGGCTAGTTATTTCCTCTCTAGTGAGTACTGACCTCATTTCATTTCTTTCTCTACTTTCTGGATACAGGATGGAAGAAGGGAGGAAACAGCCTCTTTTCCCGTATAGATGCCCCGTCCTTCTCCCACTTTCAGTCACTTGGTATGCTCCCTTCATTCCAGCCCACAGGGATAGAGGTCATCTCACTGTTTTCTCTGCTTTTGTATTTCCCCTTTTCATTTCATTCAACTCAGAAACATTTAGTAACATATATGCTGGGCCTGGTCTGATAGGCAATGCAGGGTCTACTGGCAAGGGGATGAGCGTTATTATGTTTTTTAAGAGGAAGTTGATAAGTTTCTATTCAACAGCTACTAAGAGCCAGGTGCTATGAGGGTCTCTGTGGAACCACCTGTGGACAAGACAGGTTTAAGTGCCTGCTCTCATCGGTCAGAAGGTGCTGTGGTAATAGCTCAAAGGAGAGATAAGAAAAGTTGTCTCATTCCTATCTCTTCCCCTGACTCAGCCTGTTAGGCTCAGAAGCAAGACATACTGGAGTTTTGAGCACTGGCCAGGATGTTTCCATCCTCTCAGCCTTTTGGGGGGAGGATTTGCTTGATTATGGTGTTTTCCATGTAAATCTACACAACCTATTCCTTCAGCTCCTTTTAAGAATTTCCTGGAAAAAAAATGTAAAATGCTTGTGTGGTTGTACCCATATGCATTAAGTCATAAGTCATTTCCAGGAAGGAAAGGAAGCCTGGTTCTCTTTGAACAATTTCTGTGGTTTTTTGGTACTTTGATAGTCTCTCAAAAACAATTTTCCAGATGTCCTCACTTTCCCATCCTGGTACTCTTTTACCTAAATATCCTTCCTAAAGGCAGACCCTAGCCCCATCCAAATGAGGTTACAATACCCTCTTCTCCTACTTTAATTTTCTCTCACTGTGATACACATAGCCACTGTGCCTTCCACCAGCCTAAGGAAAAGATACCACTGAGGTTCATTTTCAGAAAATAAATGGAGGAAGTGTGACCTAAAAGGAACTGTGTGACTTGGCTGGTGTGTGTGTATGTGTATGTGTGTGCGATTTTCCTTCATCCCCATAGCTCGAATTGCTTTTTTACAAACAGTTAAGACTTTGAATCTTAACACCAAAGCCCAAGTAACCTCCTTCCTAACATTGCTTCCCAGGCTCCTATTCTTCTGATTCACTGGTCATGACAGATGAAGGCTTCATTAGCGATATACCCACAGAATTGCATGTTTCCTATACTAGCCTGTTAAAAGCATCTTACTTTTAAGTCTAACCTTCATCTCTTAGGCAGTAGCTCTAGCCCATTTCCTCTCATTCAAGTAAGAACAATACCCGTCCCTATCTCCCTGCACCCTCTATCCTGTGCTTCTTTGTATTTGTCCTTTAGGTTCCAACAGGATCTTCCCCCCCCCCCCCACCCCCCCACCCCCCACCCCCCGCCACCCCTGCAGCTCTTCACGAAGACGTACAATTGCTACCACTCTTCCACAAAATAACGAATGGAAGCCGCAGGCAAGGCCCATCGGGACCCAGGAACCCAGGCCAGTCCCAACCCACTCCCTTCTTTGACCGGCTGGAGCCACTCCCAGAACGCCTGTCGAAGGCTCAGTAGGGCAGGACTACAACTCCCAGCAGGTAGTACTGCCCCGCCCCCGCAGCTCCGCCCCCGCCGAATCTCCATTGGCCTTCGGTGGGTGGGGATTGGATGGGAGGTGGCCATGGGGCTGCGGCAGGGGTTTGTTCCCTCTTCGGCTTCCGTAGAGGAAGTCGCGCGGACCTGTATCTGGGGTTTCGGTGTCCCCCCTCCCCTTCCCCGGGGTCCGGGGGTGACATTGCACCGCGCCCCTCACGGGGTCGCGTCGCCACCCCAAGCGGACTCCCCAGCTGGCGTCCTGCCCCCATCCACCCCTCTTGGCCAGGCTTTCCACTCCGCCCCCTGCTGCTCAGCCATGGGGGCCGCAGTGTTCTTCGGATGCACTTTCGTCGCTTTCGGCCCGGCCTTTGCGCTTTTCTTGATCACTGTGGCTGGGGACCCTCTTCGCGTCATCATCCTGGTCGCGGGGTGAGTAGGGGGTCGACGAGACGCGGGAGGGCGCCAGAGAGAGAGAGAGATCCGGAAGGGGCTGGGCAAGCTTGGGAGCCTGAGTTGGGGGAGACAAGTCGGAGGTGAAGATTGGAAAGCGTCGAGTCAGGGGTGTAGATGATTTGCCCTTTCCCGCAGTTGGTTTCCGCCTTCCAGGGATTGCACAGATTCCTCCTATACTCCTCCCGGCGACGTCACAGGAGGCCCAAGGCCAAGACTCGTGAGGGGGGGGTGTGCTGACCTCCGGCGGCCTACGGGAGGATCCAGGAATGGATACCTCTCGCTACTGCGCGCGTACATTCTGGCTTTCATCGCTCTGAAGACTCATTAATCAGACTTCTATCCCTTCCCCTGCGCCCAGATCCCTACATGACTCCCTTGGTGGAGACACCGATCCTGTCTCCTCCCAGTCTCCCTGACCATCCGGAAGTCTAACTTCCACTTTCCATACTGCAGCCTTGATTGGTTCCCCTCCTTGATTTCTCTGGCTCTCCCTACTCTGACCTGTCTGATTGCCCTTGTCTTTCCTCAGGGCATTTTTCTGGCTGGTCTCCTTGCTCTTGGCCTCTGTGGTCTGGTTCATCTTGGTCCATGTGACCGACCGGTCAGATGCCCGGCTCCAGTATGGCCTCCTGATTTTTGGTGCTGCGGTCTCCGTCCTTCTACAGGAGGTGTTCCGCTTTGCCTACTACAAGCTGCTTAAGTAAGAAGATGGGATGGTTCCGAGGGGAGAAGGGCAGAGGACTGCACTATGAGAAGCGGGGCAAAATGCTGGGTGGTGGGTTTGGAAGAGGAGGCACTAAGGGAGGACGTTAGAGGGAAAGGAGCATTCCTGCCCTTCCTCATATTTCCCCTACCCCACCCCACCCTGCCCCATCCCAGGAAGGCAGATGAGGGGTTAGCATCGCTGAGTGAGGACGGAAGATCACCCATCTCCATCCGCCAGATGGCCTATGGTGAGCCAAGGGAGAGGGACTGGAGGAGGGAGTTGGACACCCCCCCTCTCCCAGGGAAGTAAAAAACATCCACGTGTTCTAAGTGGCTGCTGCTTTTCCTTCATACCTGACTTCCAAGGAGAGGTGGTCTGGAGGGGAGAGTAGGTGTGGGAGAATTGCCACTGGGAATGGGGCGGGATCACTGGTAATCAGGTTATAGAGATCTGTAACATTGATGAGACCCTCCTTCCCCCCAGTTTCTGGTCTTTCCTTCGGTATCATCAGTGGTGTCTTCTCTGTTATCAATATTTTGGCTGATGCACTTGGGCCTGGTGTGGTTGGCATCCATGGAGACTCACCCTATTACTTCCTGACTTCAGGTAAGGTCTGCTTTCCGGCTTGCCTTCCTGCCCTATCCATCCCTGGCCTTGATCTGGTTTATTAGCCTTCACTGGGAGACCTCTTTGGCTCAACATCTCAGGAGGCTGGGAGAAGATGAGGGATGTAGCTCATCCCCATCTCCCTCCCTGCAGCCTTTCTGACAGCAGCCATTATCCTGCTCCATACCTTTTGGGGAGTTGTGTTCTTTGACGCCTGTGAGAGGAGACGGTACTGGGCTTTGGGCCTGGTGGTTGGGAGTCACCTACTGACATCGGGACTGGTGAGTTGGGGATACCGGGCTGAGTTAGAGAGAAAAAACTTTAATGGTGAGTGGGATGGAGGGGAGATAGATTCTCACTTAACATTTTAAAACGTACCTAGAGAGGCGTGGCAGAAAGGTAAGTGTCTAGAAGTCTTTCACCTCAGCATCAGTTGTATAACCTGCTCTGGGGATGCTCTGGGAGGAGTTTGAATGGGTTAGTCCGACTGTAATACAAATGGCTGAGAGGAGCAGGAGGGTCAGAAACCTTTGGGGTAGCTGAAAATCAAAAGTCCTCTTAAACCACAAGATGTTGGTGCCCTGAAGGGAAGGATGGGGGAGGGGTAGGGGGTGGGGAGGGTTTGAGTGAGCCACCTGGGGTGGGGGGAGGTTTGGGTCAAAGGCAGGAAGAGAATGTGGTGATTAGGCAGAGGGAGAAACTAACTTCTTTTCTACTCTTACCCTATCCCTAGACATTCCTGAACCCTTGGTATGAGGCTAGCCTGCTGCCCATCTATGCAGTCACTGTTTCCATGGGGCTTTGGGCCTTCATCACAGCTGGAGGTTCTCTCCGAAGTATCCAGCGCAGCCTCTCGTGTAAGGACTGACTACCTGGACTGATCGCCTGACAGATCCCACCTGCCTTCCCACTGCCCATGACTGAGCCCAGCCCTAGCCCGGGTCCATTGCCCACCATTCTCTGTCTCCTCGTCGGTCCATCCCACCACCTTCAGGGTTTTGCTTTGTCCACTCGTCACCTTTAGTCTCTAGGCTTCACCAGGAGCAGCCTGGGTTCAGCCAGTCAGTGACTGGTGGGTTTGAATCTGTACTTATCCCCACCATTTGGGGACCCCCCTCGTTGTCCAGGACTCCCCATGTGTCAGTGCTCTGCTCTCACCCTGCGCAAGACTCACCCCCCTTCCCCTCTGCAGGCCGCCGGCAGGAGGACAGTCGGGTGATGGTGTATTCTGCCCTGCGCATCCCACCCGAGGACTGAGGGAACGTGGGGGGGACCCCTAGGCCTGGGGTGCCCTCCTGATCTCCTCGCCCTGTATTTCTCCATCTCCAGTCCTGGACAGTGCAGGTTGCCAAGAAAAGGGACCTAGCTTAGCCGTTGCTGTGGAGATGAAATTAATGGAGGCTCAAGGGTAGATGAGCTCTCAGTTTCCCAGTACCTCCTCCCCAGACTGGGCGTCTTGATCTTTTTCTCAGGTCTGAGGGGAACCATTTTTGGTGTGATAAAGACCCCAAACTGCCTTTTTCTTTTCTTTTTTCTTTTCTTTTCCTTTCCTTTTCTTTCTTTCTTTTTTTCTTTCTTCTTTTTTTTGAGTGGGGGAGGGAAGAGGTGTGTTGGAATTCTTCTAACCTCCTTGAACTATATTTTTCCTCCCCAAATTGCTCCTCATGGTGGGGCTTATATCTATCCACTTTTCCCCTTTGTCCCAGGCCTTGGGGGAAAGGAAGGAAGTGCATGTTTGGGGAAACTGGTATTACTGGAACTAATGTTTTAACCTCCTTGACCACCAGCATCCCTCCCCTCCCCAAGGTGAAGTGGAGGGTGCTGCGGTGAGCTGGCCCACTCCAGAGCTGCAATGCCACTGGAGAAGTCAGACTACCATGACATCACAGGGAAGGAGGGCAGATTTTTTTCTAGTTTTTAATTGGGGGATGGGAAGGGGGGGTGGGGAGGTTTTCTATAAACTGTACCATTTTCTGCTGAGGATGGCATATTGCATCCTTTTAATCAAGGTGATTGTGATTTTGACTAATAAAAAGGACTTTATAATTGTGGGGGAACTTGGCTTTTAAGGGAGGGGATAACATGTTAATCAAGACCTCTGCCCTCCCACATCTCTTATCCAACCTCCTTCCTTATCTGGCAACCTCTGATTCCCTCCAGCATAGCTTTGGTATGAGGACAGAAATCTGGGCTGGCACTCTCACATGTCAGGAACTTTGGGTTAAGTATTTTCCAGAGGCAGATCTCCTCTTGCAGGACTGGGGTAAAAAGAGTCATTTACCTATGCTTCTTTTCCCCTGTCCTTTGCCAACCTCTGCCACCTGAGGGATTAAGGAACTCCTCCCCTCTCAAGAGCCCCAAAGGAAGACCAGAGGTGGGATTAGAAATTTTTCATTTCCAGATATATTGAGCAAAAAACAAATAATAATAATAATAACCCCAACAGCAGCAACTCTTTTTCCTAAGGGGAGGTCCTGCCCTATATCTAGGGAAAAACACATAAAGGTAAGGGGGTGGACGACTTTGGGAGGTACATCCCCAGCTTCCTCCACAGCTAAACACAGTTTGCCATCTGCATTGTCAACATAGGGTTGTCCTGATCTGTACATTTCGAGAGGTCAAAGGCTCTGCTCTTAGTCCGCGAACCAGAGCCTGTCCATGCCTCTCTGTAGGGGCTGTCTGGAGGAAGGAGGGGTCTCTGCCCACTACTCTTACAGTATTTTCTGACCAGTCCCTGCACCTCATTTTAGAAGCTCTCCAATTGGCACAAGGGGAAGGCATCCATGATGTTGGCAATGGGGCGGGGGGCGGGGGAGGGGATTTACGCCTCTGTGGCTGGTGCTGAGGTGAAGACCACGCTTTTCCGGTTTCCCAGTCTCTTCTTCCTGGAAGGGGGAATGGTTCATGGAAATTACTAGTGTCCCAGGTGAAACAGATTAACAATAGAATAGAGTGCTTTCAGTAGAAAAGAAAGGACTGAAGGAATGGAAAGTAGGACCTCACCGGATCTTCCTAGCGATGAAATAAACAGCCAGTAGAAGGCAAAGACAGCCAACCAAGATTCCCATTCCTAGACTCAGCATTTCGCCTGGGAGAGACAAACACGGAAGGTGTCATCCTAAGAGTGACAAAGATACTGAGACTTTGCCTCGCTTACTGTGGTGTGCCCCCCCCCGGCCCCCACTTGGTTCAGGGTGTCTTACCTGTAGTAGAGGAGGATTGCACTGTAAGGGAAGAAGATGCTGGTCAGTGGGACTTGAGCTCCCCATTCCAGCTGGGAGCAGCACACTATGCCTCCATGCTGGGGGAGATCATCACTTGGCACTCAAGGGACTGGTGGTAGTCCTAGTCCAAGCAAGTCCTAGAAACCCCTTCCCCTCCCAGCCTTTCTTTTCTTCCCAAGGGGCCCTAGTTCCTGTTGCCGTGCCCGCCAATTTCCCATCTCCTTTTCCAAGCCTGGTATAGTCACCTTGGATGAAAGAAGCAGAGACTATTCGCTGATTGAGAGGCTGGGGGGCTCGGTAGTTCTGTACCAGGAGCTTAGAGGGCTCCTCTTCCGTGGAAAACAACGTCTCCTGAAGCTCTTTCAGCTGAGGAGTAGAAGGGTGGGTTGAGGGGAGAATTGTCACTTTGTGGAGTGGGAAAGGGTGTGAGGTTATGTCCCTGCTACCTCACCTCTCCATGACTCACCTGCTCCACCGAAATCTGAGCCCTTCGATTGAAGACTGTCCACAGCACACTCTGATAGCAGGGGGGTGTGGTGAGCGAGCCGTTGTAGCGAAAGAATTGGTCCCGCCGTGTGGGGAGCAGCTCTCCCACGTTGAAGGGAGGCACCGAAGTCTTCTGATCTGGAGGAGAACAGACTAGGACTCCTCTTCCCCTCACTGTACCCCAGCTTACCTAGATAGAGTTCCCAGAAGCAAAACCCCTGGCCCCTAACTCACTGTCATCCTAGGCCTCATAGGCCTTTTTGGGCAAATACCCCTGAGGTTCAATCTCACAGGCTCACCTTTATGCCTAATTTCATGCAAGTGACTCAGAATGTGTTCATAAACTGGATTCTTGGTCTCACCCACCTGGAAAGGGAGAGAGTTTGGAATGAGTCCCCGTTTGAAGTATGATGTTCACATATAGAATAAATTGGCAGTCAGAATGGGTTGCTGACTAGCCTAGGGAGGGAGAGCAGCAATAGACATGGGGAGAATAGGACTGCAGGGTGTAGAGAGATTGGAGAGAAACCTGGGAGGGTCTGGGGGGCCACTGACCTCAATGAGGATGCCCAAGACAGCTAGGCCCTGGGGCTTCGGAGCAGCCTCACTCAAGCTGTTGTAGGAATCAGAATCATAATGTACAATGTGGAGCTGAGGGAGGGGAGAGGGAATTAAATCATTTAATGTTTCTCCATTACCCCTTCCCAAAGGCTTTGATCCTAGCCACCACAACCACCTCCAGAGTGCCCTAAACCTGTCCCACAAAGGTGAAACTTTCCCCAGTTTCCAGATTCTTCCTTTCCCTGGCACCAACCATGCCTGTTGCTATGTCCCAGTCCACGCTTTGCTCCCTGGTACCTCAGCAGCTGTGGCTTCACTGTTGATCTGGTGCTCTGATCCGCCCAGAGATCCCATTTTGCCCCAGTGCAGGTGGAGCTGGGCAGCTACATATTTTCGGGGAAGTCCCTCCAGATACATGGTAGAGGGCAGAGAGAGTTTCACTGTGATGACAAGAGAGCAAGCTAGGGTTGGTGGAGGAGTGTGGAGACATTCCTACCCCTCTGACGCCACTGTTCCTTGGGAGACTTGGGCCAGCCTTTTCTACCTCCGTTCCCCAGTGGCACCCAGTCCTTCCCACCACGGCTTTCCTAGCATATCTCTCCCTTTCTCAGTGAGGATCCAGTTGATGTTATGATGCTAAATCCACCCTGATTGTAGACATTCACTCTCCACCTTTGGCTTTTGTACCTCCAGATTTGTAGATGAAACCCGAGAATTTAGAAGTTAGGCAAATGCTTCTTTTCCCTGACTTCTAAGATTGGAACTGGAGTTTATCCCTCCATGGAGCCTGGGCTTTTTACCTGTGTGGCCATTATTGTGCAGGTCCAAAGGCTCAGTGCTAGGCTGGTCATATCCATGGAGCTGCAGGGGACGTAACTCAGGATCGAAAGTCACACTGTCTGTCTGGATATTGATGGGGGATTGGGCATTGCTTCCACATTCAGGGTAAGAGGCTGACCAGTGGTCTTGACCATGTGGGCCTGGTGGAGAGTACCATGGTCATTTGTCCTGCCCTCTAAGCTCCAGCCACCCTTCAGGAACTCCCTCCCACCCCAACCGTTGGCAAAGACCCCAGGTGTAGGGCTACGTGAGGAAGGGGTCACTGATGGACTTGATGCGGCAGCACCCTTCACCTTCCCTGAGACAGTGATGATTCCCCCACTTTTCTGATAGATAAGAGTAGTGGCTTTTACTTACCTGTAGTTTGGGGACAAGAAAGCTGAATGAAAGGAAAAGGGGATGGATAGAAAACCTGCATGCCTGGAAAAGTGGGACTAGAGCCGAAGCAGGAAAGCTGGGGAAATAAAATGATCCTAGAATGATGAATGATTCTTGGGGGCCCCCTAGGAAGTGGCCTGTGGATTTCGTTCCCTCTGCTGACTCCCCACCATTCATTTTTTGCTCTCACACAGGACTTTGCATTGACTCTGGAATTTGCTTATTAGTCAGAAATTCAAAGGAATTGAGTCCGCCTCCGTCAGGGTCACCAACTATCCTGCCAGCCTCCTGGACGGACCTCAGGCTCTGTCTCAATTCCAGATTAAGTAGGATCTCTGAGGTCAGAAAAAGAGCCAGGAAGTGGTGGATGGGCAGCTAAGATCAGTGTTCCTTTCCCTACCTGGTTTCCTCTCCACTCCAGTTCCCTCATCCCCACACACACTGACTGAGGATATCACTGGCCTTCCTGCTGAATCCGGAGGTGTGGGATTTGACAGAACCGGGTCTAGGAGTCATATACGTAAAAGGTAGGGCCTGGGGGTCTGGGGGAGGGAGGAGCTGGGGTCGGAAGCTAAAGGCAACTCCCCACCCACTCGAAAGAAGTCTTCCCGGCAGGTGAAGAGGTCCCAGTGCGAAAGGGGTAGCGGAAGGCCCTGGGTTCTGCTCTCACCCTCGTATGTCCAGTGTTGACCTGCAAGGCAGAGAGAGTGGGGTGGCCGCCAGCCCTCTCCCTCCCGCGGACACTGCACCGCCCCCCCTCCCTCTCTTCTTTCCCCACCCTCCTCCCAGAGCACTTCTCAAAGGAAGCCCTGAAACCGGACACCTCGGCGGAAAGGTCGGGGGCCCTATTTAAAACCACCAGCCCCGCGGCGAGGGAGCGTGCTGAGCAGAGCGGGGAGGAGAAAGGAATAGGTAGAGCCTGGAGACTAAAATTAACCCGGACCCAAAAGTGCAGCTTGCCCCGCCCTCCCTTCGCTCCTGCGGGAGCCAAGCCAGTCCGACACTTAGAAGATTAGGGTGAGGTGAGGGTGTGGACAGAGGATTTGGAAGAGAGGGACTAGAACGGGGGAGTGGGAGGGGAGGAAGGTTGTGTGCGGGGAAGGGGTCGTGGGTGGGGGGTGGCGGAGGACGGATGCTGCTCCCCAAGGGGAGAAGAGCCATTATTCATTGGGTTTGAAGCACCCCGTCGGGGCTTGAGGCGAGGCCCTTGGCTGTGAATTAACATTCAAGTTCTTCCGGTCCTAGGAGCTCTAAAGGAAACTTTGCCCATTACCAGGAGCCTCTGCTCTCTAGATCCCCAGATGGCTAGGGAAGGTGGGAGTCGGGGCAGGTCCACGCCACGTTGAGGGTGGTGGTGGGTGGGCAACGGCAGCCAGGCTGGCAGACAGAGGCTGAAAGTGAGGCATTGTGTGCGGAACAGAGAGCTGCCAACCGGGTCACATGCTCCCGTGCAGTCCTATCTCAGGCCGAAAGCCTGAGGTGGGGGTTGGGGGTCTTCTGGTCCAGGCTCACCCAGGGCCAAAGGGCTTCAGCGTGAAAAGGAAGGCCTTCCCACAGGTTTTCTCTCTGTTATTCCCATTCTAGTTCAAATTCAAGCTCTGGGAAAAAAAAATCCTAAATTCCTTCCAATCTCTCTCTTACTCCCTCAAATTCCTCAGACTTCTGAGATATCATTGATCTCATCCTTGCGCTCTTTTCTCACCCATCCCTTGGTTCAGACAACTCTGAAAGGCAGCCCAAGGGGCAGGGCTGGAGGCAGCCTCTCCCTCACCAGATCCATGGGACTCTCGGTCAACTTGCATTCCGCGTTCAATCTGGGGCAGGCTCACAGCCTTACCTTTCCCCTCCTGCCAAATTATCAACCTGCTGGTTCTTCACCTCTTCCTCTTCTTTCCCTGGTTTTTTCTTTTCCCTCAGATGTACTTTCCAGCTCTCCATTTGGCTGGCCCCCTCACTCCTTCATCCTCCCTGCAGTCCCCTTCTTCTCTCCAGGCCCTTGCCCTCACCCTGCTCCTCTAAGGGATCTTAATTACACACTTACTGTGTACCGCTACTGTGCTAGGGATAGGTAACACAAAAATGAGGGGGTAGGGGTCCTGGGGACTTTCTTGGGAGCCCCGAGGCCTGTTCTCCTTATCTCTGGGAGCTTCTGAAAATCCTTTGTAAGCTGTAAAGGGCCCAACAATGTTGACTATTATTGCTACTGCTTTCAGGGAGACACTATAGAATCAAGCATGGACATTGGCCATGAGGTTCATGAGTGGGGATCAGGGTCTGAGTTAGTCAGGAGGCTCAGGGGGATGCCCCTCACCCCCATCAGTCCTCTCTATTTTTTTACTTCCTACCTCCTTGGCTCCCTTAGTTGAGGGAGGTCGGAAATAAAAAAGGCCCAGGAGGGTTGCCTGGGACTAGGGCAGTGCAGGAAAGAGTGCGGAGAGAATCTGTAGCTTGCAAGGAGATTCCTGCAGTGTGTGTCCACATCCTGTTCCCCAGCTAGCTCCCCAACCCTCCCCCCATCCCCACAAACAGCAAGGCTGCATAGGCAAAGGGGAAAGAAGGAAAGTGCTCTTTTCCCCACTTCTCTCTCTTCTCCCACATCCCTGAGTCCATTATTATTCAAGCTCCTAGTCTTCCTTTTATATCTCTCCCCCTCCCGCCCCCTCCCCCACTCCCCCCCACTCCATTAAGTAAACCTGGCAGCATATGGGCATCAACACAGACAGACACACAGATATCCAGATGTACCTACCCCCTTCAGCAGCCAGGATCCAAATCACCTCCAGCAGTAGAGTGAAGAACAACATGGTATCCCCGGAAGAAGCAGGTACTGGGAGTTTGGGGACTAGAGGGCGAGGGTTGGCCGAGAAACAGTGGGAGGGGGGGAAGAGAGAGAGAGAGAGAGAAAAACAGGGTGGGGAGGGACAGAGTGGGAAAGAGTGAGAGAGGAGTTTCTTGGAGCTGAGCTGATTTTATTTATCTCTTTTTCTCTAGCTGTCTCTGTGTCTCTGTGGGCTTACAGGGGATTTGGTTTTCAGGATAGCGTAGGGTTTGGGATCCCTGGGACAAATGTCTCGCTTCCTCTCTCTCTTATTTAATCTACCTCTACAGTCTTCACTCCACTTGCTGGCCGGTGACTTCACAATTGCCTCCCGCTTTTAAGGTGGCTCTGGACGAGTGTACATGGTGGTGGGGGGGTGCTGCCTGGGTTGCTGGCGAACAGCTCCTTAAATAGCCTATTAGGCATGCGGAGCTGGAGCGTGCAGCCGGTTCACGGGGAGCCCTGGCCCTGGCTCAGGAGCACAGCTGGGGTTTAGCTCTTCCTTCCTCTGCTCTTCTCATGGGCACTGGCCAGGTGGGTGTCCCCTAGAGCGGGTCTGGGGCATGGAAGGAGGGCTTGGGGGTCCAATCCAGGCCCCTGAGGGGGATATTGTGCTCTCATTCCCGGTCTGTCTGGCTTTTCGGAGGAGCAACTCCTCTGGGTGGCCTGGGGCAGAGGGCGGAAAGCCCTGCTCCCTGTCGCTTGCAGAAGCGGAGCTGCCCCGGAATGGGAAGAGTCCAGAGTTCCAAGATAGGAGTTGGAGACCCAGGGTGCAGGTGAAGGGTAGGAAGTCCAGGGCTAAAACCCAGCTTGTGGAAAATAAAGAAGAGAAGTGAGGCAAGAGAACTTGTTTGGAGCAATCTCTTAATGTGCCTGTCACCACCCCCTTCCCACGGTGAGGCCTGGGTCCACGTGCCCGTGTGGTCTGGGTGGGGGGGTGGTTTTGTTTGCTGTATAAAGCCCATTTGTGTGCCCAGCGGGGGAGGGGCTGCAGCAGCACCATGGAGAGACAGCGGCTCCAACTGCCAGACCCAGCCACCTCCCTCCCCAGGGAGCCCAGATCTAGGGCGGCTTTTGTCATTGAAGAGGACACTGACCCTTGGCAGGGAGGCCAGGGCAGGAGGAGAGATGGGGGAGACCTCTGAAACAATCATTACCACCGTAAAAAAAAAAAAAAAAAAAAAAAAAAGGCGGACTCTAGAGAAAGGGAGGGGAGGGAGCTGAGAGACCATGTGATCTAGTTGGAAGTGGGGCCCAGGGTCTTCCCTCCCGCTCAACAAAGAGCCGAGGGGCCCGACCTGTGGGACTGAGTGAAATCTACCACTGGGAGCTGAATGTGTAGAGCATGGTGACTGCTGAGTCTCAGGAATGTGGGCTGGTGCCTGTTTCCCCACGGGACTGGAAATCCCGATCGGAATGTACATCCTAAATCCCCCATTAGAGAATGTGAAATAATTTCCAGCCAGGCACTGAGACCTCTTTCTCTTCCGTGCCCTTCGCCAGAGTCACCCGCCTGAGGATGCGCCCATTTTTCCCTCTGCGCTAGTCCCTCCTGCCAAGGAGCAAGAAATAGCCAAAACAAAGGGAGCAGAAGCTAAATAAGGGAGCAGGAAAAAGCCAAATGAACAGAATAATGCATGCGCCGGCTCATCAGTGCCTGCACAGGCAGGAGCCGCCGTGCCTTCCTGGCACCCTATCCCCCCCCCATTGATCTGAGACTTAAAACTATTCGGCAGATATCATTTCCTTCTTCATTTTCTCATCATCACCCTCAGAATTATTTTTCCCTTCCAAGGCGCAGTTTATATTTTGAGGTTCCCCCAAAGCCCCACCCCTCTCGTCTAAGAAGAGTACAAGGCATAAAGTGTAAACTAGACATCCTGGGAATCAGGATAGTTAACAGAGAGAAATACAGAAAGAGAAAAGAAGAAAAGCGGAGACATTTATTGCCTGGGGGTAAAGAGTGGGCCTGGACAGAATGACCTCCGCCAGGTCAGAGTTCCCTCCCAGACCCCGGAACTCTAATTCAGCTTCCCCTAGGCCTGTAGGCGCCACCTCCTGGTTGTCTCAGGAATTTTTTAAAAACCAAGAATTAGGGGCACCTGGGTGACTCAGTGGGTTAAAGCCTCTCGCTTCGGCTCAGGTCATGATACCAGAGTCCTAGGATCGAGCCCCGCATCGGGCTCTCTGCTCAGCAGGGGGCCTGCTTCCCTACCCCCCTCCCTCTGCCTGCCTCTCTGCCTACTTGTGATCTCTGTCAAATAAATAAATAAAATCTTAAAAAAAATAAATAAAACCAAGAATTAATTAATTAATTAAGAGTTTATTTATTTATTTTGACACACAGAGAGAGATCACAAGTAGGCACAGAGGCAGGCGGGGGTGGGGGCGGGTAAGCAGGCTCCTGGGAAGAGCAGAGAGCCTGATGTGGGATGGATCCCAGAACCGAGATCATGACCTGGGCGGAAGGCAGAGGCCCAACCAACTGAGCCACCCAGGTGCCCCTAAATTCTAAAATTTTAATTAAAGTGTGTGTGTGTGTGTGTGTGTGTGTGTGTATGATTGTTTCAGGGAAGTGTTTCGCTGCTGGTGGGACTTGGGATTTTTGCCTACAGGAATAAACATTGTTTCACTAAAATGTCCAACCCCAGACCAGCAGTTTCCCACTTCTAAGTGAGCAGCCTCTCCAGGCCCTGGTGTTTCCTAAGCAGACAAAAGCCTTGGTTTCTGGGTGGAAGGGAGAGAGGGGGCAAGCACTGACCTCAGGGCACTTGTCCTTATTTTGATCTTTGGCTCCACTACGATATTTCTGTTGTCACCAAGCTAATTTGGAGTATGTGTCAAGAGGACCTTTATACATTAAAACAAAACAAAATGCCATCCCACCTCCCACTCCCTTCACCTCAGTAGCTACTCAAACTCTGGCACTTCTGTTTTAATTCCTACTTCTCCAGCACAATCCTTAGACCGATTTGGCTAAACCCAAAGGTGTTCCACACTGCCTTCTGGCGCCATCTCCTGTCCTTTCAAATGCAGTGAAATGTGAGCAGGTCAGAGAATCAAGTGTCCAACTGTGGTAGCTTTTTGGTTTGTTTTTTCTTAAAAGGTCCTTTTTATTTTATTATTAATTTTTTACTTAAATGATCTCTACACCTCATGTGGGGTTCCAACTTACAACCCCTGAGATCAAGAGGGTCATGCTCTTCCAAATGATCCAGCCAGGCATCCCATTAAGAAGTCCTTTTAAAAAGGATATTTAGGGGGCGCTTGGGTGGCTCAGTGGGTTAAAGCCTCTGCCTTCGGCTCAGGTCAAGATCCCCGGGGTCCTGGAATCTAGCCCTGCATCGAGTCCGCATCGGGCTCTGCTCAGCAGGAAGCCTTCTTCCTCCTCTTTCTCTGCCTGCTTCTCTGCCTACTTGTGATCTCTGTCTGTCAAATAAATAAATAAAATCTTAAAAATAAATAAATAAAAAGGATATTTAAGGGCGCCGCTGACTCCTGCTCCCCATGCTTGTGAATACTCTTTCTTTCTCTCTGTCAGATAAATAAGTAAAATCCTTAAAAAAAGGGTGCCTGGGTGGCTCAGTGGGTTAAAGCCTCTGCCTTCAGCTCAGGTCATGATCCCAGGGTCCTGGGATCGAGCCCCACATCGGGCTCTCTGCTCAGCAGGGAGCCTGCTTCCCCCTCTCTCTGTCTGCCTCTCTGCCTACTTGCGATCTCTCTCTCTCTGTCAAATAAATAAATAAAATCTTAAAAAAAAAAAGGATATTTAAGCTCAATAAATGTCCTAAATAGTCTAAAACACCTTACAGGAGCCCACTAAGCCCTCTGAGTGGGTATACAAGAGTTCAGTGTGGGAGGGAGGCTAATCAAAAAGAAAGGAGGGGCGCCGGGTGGCTCAGTCACTTAGGGTCTGCCTTCAGCTTGTGTCGTGATCTCAGGGTCCTGGGGTCCAGCCCTGCATTGGGCTCCCTGCTCAGCAGGGAGCCTGCTTCTCCCTACCACTCATGCTCTCTAACAAATAAATTTAAAAAAATAATAATAAAAACAAAAAGGAAGGAGAATGGCCAACGCAGGAACTTATTCAAGCAATACAGTTGGTAACTAATTACTGAGAAAAGAGAACCAATAAGGAGACAATTAGATGGAATCCGATTTCGTAAAAGAGCAAGTAACTTTGTGCCATGAAATAATGTAGACGCAGAGATACTCTAATTTGGTAGATATCACATTTATTATCACACACTTGTCTTCTAACACATGAGTACTGAAGCCCCTTAAGCAAACACAAGAACTTCAAGAATTGAAGTCAGAGTAAAAACTAAGTAAATAAATGAATAAAGTCCAAGTAATTTGGGAGAGGGGTGGTCAAAATTCTGGATCATTTTCTCAGCTTTCCAGTTCACATTGTCCAACAAATGCACTGTGAGACTACTGTAGACAGAAGACAGACCTGAAATCTTGTAACTTTTTAAAAAAGATTTTATTTATTTGACAGAGAGAGATCACAAGTAGGCAGGCAGAGAGAGAGGGAGAAGCAGACTCCGCACCGAGCAGGGAGCTGGATGCGGGGCTCTATCCCAGGACCCTGAGATCATGACTTGAGCCAAAAGCAGATGCTTAACCCACTGAACCACACAGGCTCCCTTGAAATCTTGTAACTTTGATCAAAAAGTAACACATTTTTAAAAGGGACAGGAGTCTAGAGGCTCCTGGGTGGCTCAGTGGGTTAAGCTACTACCTTTGGCTCAAGTCATAATCTCAGGGTCCTAGGATCGAGCCCTGCATCGGGCTTTCTGCTCAGTGGGGAGCCTGCTCCCCACACTCCGCCCCCGCCGCCTGCCTCTCTGCCTACTTGTGTTCTCTCTCTCTCTCTGTCAAAATAAATAAAGAACATCTTAAAAAAAATAAAAGGACGTGAGTCTTAAAAGGTCAAGTGACTTGGCTGAAGTCATATAGAAATATTTCTGGGACAAAGAATCAGGTTCTGACTGACCCCTCACTCAAAACATGTTAAAATGCTTTAAAGAACAAGACCAAAAACC
This sequence comes from Lontra canadensis, assembly GCF_010015895.1. Lineage (NCBI taxonomy): Eukaryota > Metazoa > Chordata > Mammalia > Carnivora > Mustelidae > Lontra > Lontra canadensis. Next base: position 571,050 of record NW_022631136.1, on the reverse strand, counting down.
TTTAAGGAAAATAGAGGTGTTTTTTGTTTTGTTTTGTTTTGTTTTGTTTTTTTAAATAGAGGACATTTCTGGTTCTGGCTGTTGCTCCTGCCTCAGTTAGTTCCCTGTAGTAGCTGAGGAGGCATTGCTGGAAGGAGGAAGTCCAAAACCCAACAAATCTATTTTTTTTTTTTAACCTTCAAGTAATTTTTTTTTTAACGATTTTATTTATTTATTTGACAGAGATCACAAGTAGGCAGAGAGGCAGGCAGAGAGAGGGGAAGGGAAGCAGGCCCCCTGCTGAGCAGAGAGCCCTATTCGGGGCTCAATCCCAGGACCCTGAGATCATGACTTGAGCCGAAGGCAGAGGCTTTAACCCACTGAGCCACCCAGGTGCCCCAACTTCAACTAATTTCTAAGGAACATCTGCAAAAGTGGAATGCAGCTATTAATGAGCTCACAGATCCTGCATTCTTTCTACTGTTCTACTATCAAATGCACTTATTATTTTGGGTATTACATATATTTTTAATTAAGTAGGTGGTTTATAGGTGGTTTATAACCACCTTTCACAGGGTGGTTATAAATCCATTCACATTGGGAAAAATTGACTTTTTCCTCCTTAAAAAAAAAAAACGGGGGACCCTTGGGTGGTTCAGTTGGTTAAGCCTCAGACTAAATCTCAGCTCAGATCTTGATCTTGGGGTCGTGAGTTCAAGCCTCACTTCGTGGTGGGTTTTTTTTTTTTTAATTTTTAGAAGATTTTATTTATTTATTTGACAGAGAGAGAAAGAGAGAGAGAGCACAAGTGGGGGAGTGGCAGGCAGAGGGAGAGGGAGAAGCAGGCTCCCTGCTGAGCAAAGAACCAGATGCGGAGCTGAATCCCAGGACCCTGAGATCAGGACCTGAACCAAAGGCAGAACTTTAACAAACTGAGCCACTCAGGCACCCCTTTTTTGTCTTGTCTTGTCTTTTTTTCCCTTCCTTCCTTCCTTCCTTCTTTCTTTTTTGTTTAGATTCTATCAGAGAGAGAGAGAGAGAGAGAGAGAGCGCACAAAGCAAGGGAAAAAACAGGCAGAGGGAGAAGCAGACTCCCCCTCAAGCAAGGAGCCCCACATGGGGTTTGATCCCAGGACCCAGGGATCATGACCTGAGCTGAAGGCAGACTCTTAAACATCTGAGCCACTCAGGTGTCCCTCAGGTCCACTTTGTACTCCACAATGGGCATGCAACCTACTTAAAAAAAATAAATAAATAAAAACAAAGGAAATAATTACTAGGAGTTGGCTCTAGAATGGTAGAAAACATTGGATCTTAGCAATGGCTTGTCACTTTTCCTTTTAATTATTATTAATTCTTTATTATTAGTAGTATTAAAAGATTTTATTTATTTATTTGACAGAGAGAGAGATCACAAGTAGGCAGAGAGAGAGGGGAAAGCGGGCTCCCTGCTGAGCAGAGAGCCCGACGAGGGGCTCAATCCCAGGACCACGACCCGAGCCAAGGGCAGAGGCCCTAACCCACTAAGCCACCCAGGCGCCCCTCTTTATTATTTTTTAATTATACAAGTAATACCTGATGAATTTAGGGAAAATAGAAGATTCAAAAAAGAAAAAAAGTAACATCACTTTGTCCTATTCCTTCAGTTAGAAATTCCTTCAGTTAGAAATAACCGTGTAGGGGGCACCTGGGTGGCTCAGTCTCTAAATGTATGCCTTCAGCTCAGGTCATGATCCCAGAGTTCTGGGATCAAGCCCTGAATTGGGCTTCCTGTCTGGGCTCCCTGCTCGGTGGGAAGCCTTTCTCTCTCCACTCCCCCTACTACTGTTCTCTCTCTTGCTGTGTCTCTCTCTGTCAAATAAATAAATAAAATCTTTCAGAAAAAAAAAAAGAATAACCGTGTTAATATTTGGTATTTTATAATCATTTTTCTTTTTTTATTAATTATTTTTATTAACATATAATGTATTATTTGCCCCAGGGATACAGGTCTGTGAATTGTCAGGCTTACACACTTCACAGCACTCACCATATCACATACCCTCCCCAATGTCCATAACCTAGCCACCCTCTCTAAAACCCCTGCCCCCACCAACCTTCAGTTTGTTTTGTGAGATTAAGAGTCTCTTATGGTTTGTTTCCCTCCAGATCCCATCTTGTTTCATTTTTTCTAACCCCCTACTCTGCCTCTGAAATTCCTTATATCAGGGAGATCATATGATAATTGTTTTTCTCTGATTGACATATTTCACTCAGCATAATACCCTGTATTTCCATCCACATTGTTGCAAATGACAAGATTTCATTTCTTTTGATAGCTGCATAGTATTCCAGTATGTGTGTGTGTGTGTGTGTGTGTGTACATATATGTATGTATATATATATATATATATATACCACATCTTTATCCATTCATCTGTTGATGGACATCTAGGTTCTTTCCATAGTTTCACTATTGTGGACCTTACTGCTATAAACATTCTGGTGCACACGCCCCTTTGGATCACTACATTTATATCTTTAGGGTAAATACCCAGTAGTGTGATTGCTGGTCATAGGGAAGCTCCATTTTCAACTTTTTTTGAGGAACCTCCATGCTGTTTTCCAGAGTGGCTGTACCAGCTTGTATTCCCACCAACAGTGTAGGAGGGTTCCTCTTCCTCCATATCCGCACCAACATCTATCGTTTCCTGACTTGTTAATTTTAGCCATTCTGACTGGTGTGAGGTGGTATCTCATTGTGGTTTTGCTTTGTATTTCCCTGTTATTAATTGGTTTATATAGTTGGCTGCTCCCATGTTAGGGGCATAGATATTTAAAATTGTTAGAGCTTCTTGTTGGACAGACTATTTAAGCATGATATAGTGTCCTCCCTCATCTCTTATTATAGTCTTTGGCTTAAAATCTTATGTATCTGATATAAGGATTGCCACCCCAGCTTTCTTTTGATGTCCATTAGCATGGTAAATTTTTTTCCACCCCCTCACTTTAAATCTGGAGGTGTCTTTGGGTCTAAAATGAGTTTCTTGCAGACAGCATATTGATGGATTTTGGTTTTTACCCATTCTGATACCCTGTGTCTTTTTATTTATTTATTTATTTATTTATTTATTTATTTGGCACAGAGAGAGAGAGAGAGATCACAAGTAGGCAGAGCAGCAGGCAGAGAGAGAGGGGGAAGCAGGCTCCCCGCAGAGGAGAGAGCCCAATGTGGGGCTCGATCCCAGGACCCCGAGATCATGACCCGAGCCGAAGGCAGCAGCCCAACCCACTGAGCCACCCAGGCGCCCCTACCCTGTGTCTTTTGATTGAGGCATTTAGTCCATTTACATGCAGGATAATTATTGAAAGATATGAATTTAGTGCCATTGTATTGCCTGTAAGGTGACTGTTATTGTATAGTGTCTCTATTCCTTTCTGATACACTACTTTTAGGTTCTCTCTTTGTTTAGAGGACCCCTTTCAATATTTCCTGTAGAGCTTGTTTGTGTTTGCAAATTCTTTTTATTTTTGTTTGTTCTGGAAGCTTTTTATATCTCCTTCTATTTTCAATGATCGCCTAGCTGGATATAGTATTCTTGGCTGCATATTTTTCTCGTTTAGTGCTCTGAATACATCATGGCAGCTCTTTCTGGCCTGCCAGGTCTCTGTGGATGAGTCTGCTGCCAAAATAATATTTCTACCATCGTATGTTACAGACTTCTTGTCCCAAGCTGCTTTCAGGATTTTTTCTTTGTCATTAAGACTTGTAAGTTTTGCCATTGGATGCTGGGTGTGGACCTATATTTATTGATTTTGAGGGGGTTTCTCTGTGCCTCCTGGATTTTGATGCTTGTTCCCTTTGCCATATTAGGGAAATTCTCTACTATAATTTGCTCTAATATACCTTCTGCCCCTCTCTTTCTTCTTCTTCTGGAATCCCAATTATTCTAATATTTCATTTTATGGTATCACTTATCTCTCAAATTCTCCCCTCAGGGTCCAGTAGTTGTTTGTCTCTCTTTTGCTCAGCTTCTTTATTTTTCATCACTTGGTCTTCTATAACACTTATTCTCTCTTCTGCCTCATTTGTCCTAGCAGTAAGAGCCTCCATTTTTTTTTTAAATATTTTATTTATTTATTTGACAGACAGCGATCACAAGTAGGCAGAGAAGCAGGCAGAGAGAGAGGAGGAAGCAGGCTCCCTGCTGAGCAGAGAGCCTGATGTGGAGCTCGATCCCAGGACCCTGGGACCATGACCTGACCCGAAGGCAGAGGCTTTAACCCACTGAGCCACCCAGGCGCCCAAGAGCCTACATTTTTTATTGCACCTCATTAATAGCTTTTTTGATTTCCACTTGGTTAGATTTTAGTTCTTTTATTTCTCCAGAAAGGGATTTTATTTCTCCAGAAAGGGTTTCTCTAACATCTTCCATGCCTTTTTCGAGCCCAGCTAGCACCTTGAGAATCATTGTTCTGAACTCTAGTTCTGACATATTGCCAATGTCTGTATTGATTAGGTCCCTAGCCATCATTACGGCCTCTTGTTCTTTTTTTGGTGGTGAGTTTTTCCACCTTGTCATTTTATCCGGATAAGAATATATAAACGAGGAAATGAAATACTAAAAGGGTGGCAAAGACCCCGGAAAAATGTACGCTAACCAAATCAAAGGAGATCCAAAACCGGGGGGAGAAGAAAGGGAGAACAAAGAAAAAAAAATACATATATATATATTAGACTGGTGAATAGAACAGAGCCACCCACTTGATTTTGGGTGTAGAAGAAACTACCTCCCAAACTACCTCCTTTACCTTAGAAGAAACTACCTCCTAAAATTTTAAAGAATGAAGAACTTATATGTATACAATAATAAGGGTAAACACGATGAAGGGATGGAACGTGACTGTAAAGATGAAAATTTTGAAAAAATTCTAAAAGAGGAATTGATAAGTTAAGTTAGTTGAAAAAAAAAAAAAGGAGGGAATGTGCTCAGGCTGGAGACTAGAACAAAGCCATGTGCTAGATTAGGGTATATTTTGGTCTATTAGAAGAAATTGTATCCCAAAATTTTTTAGAAAAAAAACCCATATGTATACAAAAAATAAGGTTAAATACAATGAAGGGATAAAATTGACTATTAACAATGAAGGTATAAAAAGATTTTTTTTAAAGAAAGGTATTATTAAGATAAACTAGTTAGAAAACATTAAAAGAGGAAAGAGGAAAAGTTAAAAAATAGATTAAGAAAAAAATAAAATTAAAAAAAAATTTAACTTTGCAAGATGAAAGGATCATGGGGGAAAAACCGTGAATTCTAAGAGTTGCTTTCCCCTAGCTCTGGAGTTCCGGTGTTCTCCATCTGTGAGCTTGGTCTTGGCTAGATGTTCTTGCTGCTCTTCTGTGGGAGAGGCTCCTTTTGCAGTGATTCTCAAGTGTCTTTGCCTGAGGTGGAACTGCACCACCCTTGCCAGGAGCCTGGCTAAGTAATCTCAGGTTCGCTTTCGGGAGCTTTGGTTCCCTGAGCACTTTCTGTACAGCTTTGGAGGACGGGAATGAAAATGGCGGCTTCCCAGTCTCCTGCCCAGAGGAGCCGAGAACTTGGGACCCCACTCCTCAGTGCCCCCTCAGAGAAAAGCGGACAATCACTCCCATCTCCCTGGTCTCTGGCTGGGCTCCGAGCTCACCTGGTCTGTGACCAAGCATTTCTATCTGTGGTGCACGGCCCCATTTGGAGTCTCCAAACCCAGCAGATTCCTGCCGTGCTGCTCCTCCCAGAGGAGGAACGTATGTCTCCCCAGATTGGCCACTTGGGGGGGTCCTTGCTTGAAGAGTAGTAGTCTGACTGTGCCTTGGATCATGGTTTAAGGTAACCCCAACTGAGATCTCACTCCTTGGCTCTGTCTCTATAAGTTGGCTTCCCCGCTCTGATACCTGGCAGCTCTGCCACGCTCATACACCCCTGATCTTTCTGTGACCCCGTGGGACCTGAGACCATACTGTCCTTGTGAGGGCTCCACCCCTGCTTAGCCTCTGGAGTGATGTCCTTCAGTGGAGCAGACTTCCAAAAGTTCTGATTTTGTGCTTCACTGCTCCACCGCTTGCTGGGAGACGGTCCCTCTTGCCACAGTCTATCCTCCCAATGCTTTGGATTCTCTTTTCTGCTCGTCCTACCTTTTCAGAAAGTGGTCGATTTTCTGTTCCTAGAATTATTGCTCTCCTTCTCTTCTATCTCCTGTTGAGTTTGTAGGTGTTGGGAATGGTTTGATACCTATCTAGCTGAACTCCTGGGATCTGATGTCATTTCAGTGTGCTACTCCTCTGCCATCCTGCCTCTATAGTCATTTTTCTATGAAGTTACATCTAAATGCATACATTTTGCTGCACCAGGATGGCTCAGTAGGTCAACCATTTGCCTTGAGGTCAGATCATGATCCCAGAGTCCTGGGAACAAGTCCTGCACGGGGCTCCTTGCTCAGCGGGAAGTCTGCTTCTCTCTCTTCCTCTAGTTCTCTCCTCTGCTTCTGTGTGCTCTCTCTCTCAAATGAATAAATAAAATCTTTTTAAAAAATGCATACATTTATGTGTATAAATGTACTTTTTACAAAAATGTAACCATACTATACACATATTTGGTCTGTAACCTTTTTTTATAGCATTATTTTGTGAACACTCTTCAATGTCCATAAATATGTATCCCTATTTCTCTTTCTTATACTTTTTTTTGAAGATTTTATTAATTTATTTGACAGAGAGAGAGATCATAAGTAGGCAGAGAGGCAGGCAGAGAGAGAGGAGGAAGCAGGCTCCCTGCTGAGCAGAGAGCCAGATGCGGAGCTTAATCTCAGGACCCTGAGATCATGACCTGAACCGAAGGCAGAGGCCTAACCCACTGAGCCACCCAGGTGCCCCTTTCTGTTGATTTAACAGATGGCTTGCTCTTTTCTTTAGTTACAAAAGAAATGAGACCTACATATTAAATTATTGAATATATATAACATGCAGTATATATTCATATTCACTAGAGCTACAGAGTATTATCAGTATCAAAAAATTCTTTATTTTTTTAAGATTTTATTTATTTATTTGACAGACAGAGATCGCAAGTAGGCAGAGAGGCAGGCAGAGAGAGAGAGGGAAGTAGGCTCCCCGCTGAGCAGAGAGCTTGATGTGGAGCTCGATCTCAGGATCTCGGGATCACGACCTGAGCTGAAGGCAGAGGCTTTAACCCACTGAGCCACCCAGGCGCCCCTCAAAAAATTCTTTACTTATAACTTATATTCCCCTCTTCCCCTACTAATCTTGTATTTATCAATATTCTAACTAAGCAGAACATAGTAACCTCGCATATGTTTCTGGAGTTCCTCTAAGCACCAGATATGTTTGGATTTTCTGATAGGGAAATGTTTATACTTCAGAATGAAGACAGTGAGACAAAGAAGTTCACTATGAGCCCACTCTCCCCTTCTCTGTCATCAATTTAAGCGTCATAGTATTGTATAGAAATAACCTAGTATATTTAACCACTCCTCTGCCTTGGGATTTTTAGAGGTTTTTTTTTTTTTTCCAGTTTGTATCTATAATAATACTTCAATGAGAATATTCTTGTTTATACATATTTACACATTGTCCCGTTGTTTCCTAGAATTGCAAGAGGGTCTATGCTTTTTCTTTTAACTTTTTATTATGAAAAAATTCAAACTCAACCTTTTTTATTTTTTTAAAGATTTTATTTATTTATTTGACAGAGAGAGAGATCACAAGTAGGCAGATCTGGCAGAGAGAGAGAGAGAAGCAGGCTCCCTGCCGAGCAGAGAGCCCAATGTGGGACTCCATCCCAGAACCCCAAGATCATGACCTGAGCCGAAGGCAATGGCTTAACCCACTGAGCCACCCAGGCGCCCCAAACTCAACCCTTAATAAAAAAGATTTATTTATTTGAGAGACAGAGTGTGCACATGGTGGGGGTGGGCAGAGGGGTGGCGAGAGAGTCTTAAGCAGACTTCATGCCGAGAGTGGAGCCTGATGCAGGGCTTGATCTCACTACCCTGAGAACAGGACCTGAGCAGAAACCAAAAGTCGGGCGCTTAACCAGCTGCCCACCCAGGTGTCCCCAATCCTTTTTAAAAAGTCAGGTTTATGAAGGTGTTATTTACATGCAGTAAAATTCGTCCTTGTTAGCGTAAAGTTCTATGTGTTCTGACAAATGCATACATTCCCGTAATGACCATAATAATCAAGACAGAACAGTTCATCATGCCTGCTGCTCGGTAATTCCCTTGTGCATTTGTTGTCAGCTTCCCTTCCCACACTCATCCTTCGGTAACTACTGATCTGTTTTCTGACCCTATGATTTTGCCTTTCCCAGAATGTCTTATATATTAAATTATACAGTATGTAGTGTTTCGAGTCTGTCTTCTTTACTTAGCATTCATTCATGTTGTTGCATATCAGAAATTTGTTGCATTTTATTGCTGCATTTTTCTACTCTATGGGTGTACCACAAGTTGTTTATCCATTTACCAGTTGAAGATCATGTGGGTTGTTTCCAGTTTTTAGCGACCAAGAATCAAGCCACTGTAAACATTAGGGTACGAGTTTTTTTTTTAAAGATTTTATTTTTATTTATTCGACAGACAGAGATCACAAGTAGGCAGAGAGGCAGGCAGAGACAGAGGGAGAAGCAGGCTCCCCACTGAGTAGAGAGCCTGATGCGGGGCTTGATCCCAGGACCCTGGGATCATGACCTGAGCCGAAGGCAGAGGCTTTAACCCACTGAGCCACCCAGGTGCCCCGGGGTATGAGTTTTTGAATGAACCTATTTTTTTAATTGTTCTTGTATGGGAGTAATAGTGGGAGTGAACACCCTGTGCTGGGTTGTATGGTAAGTGTATGTTTCACTTTGTAAGAAACAGCCAAACTGTCTGTCGTTGTGGTTGTACTATTTTTCATTTCCACCAGCAATGTGTGAAAGCTCCAGTTGTTCCAGTATTGGGCATTGTTTGTGATATATCTCTATATGTATATGCATGTGTATATACATAAAACAAAACAACAAAAAGTAGCCATCCTAATAGGTCTGTTGCAGTATTTCTTTTTAATTTGGGGTGTGCTCCTTTTGAAGTTTTTTTTTCTTCTATATTTATTGTAATATTTCCCTCCTTAAAGGTCATACTCCTCCAATGGTATATACATAAGTTGTCACTCTTTCCTTCTTTCTCTGGAGAGATAAAGGACCCTTCAATTGGTGTTCCATGGCTAGGCAAAATTTTAGTATTTTTCTCTCCCTCACAACCTTTTAGCTATTTTGCAGAAATAAGATTCACTTGTACCATGGTTAAATTTTTGTACAACAAACAAAATTTTAGTATTTTTTAGTATTTTTCTCTCTCTCATAACCTTTTAGCTATTTTGCAGAAATAAGATTCACTTGTACCATGGTTAAATTTTTGTACAACAAATCCCATCTTTTCATGGGATTTCATGGGACAGACAGAGATCACAAGCATAAAGTGAGAGATATGTTCAATTGGAGGAAATTTTGGTTTAAAGGTGAGTAAAGTCTACATTAGGGAGTGTAGCAAGCTGTTCCAAGACACACTGAAACAATGAAGAAGAAACAAACAAAAAAAAAGGCACAAAAACAAAGCAACAAATAAGACATACATTGAAAGTAAACCCACCACGTTGTAAGAAGTAATAACACCAAAATAATTTATATTAATGCAAAATACTGCTTGTCAAAGCAGCTCAAATAACCAAGCAGGAGAAAACCTGAATTCAATGAACCACATTGCACCAGTTCACTCAGCTTCCGTCAAATTTCAATATATTTCTGTAGGATTGCATTAAACTCTTGGGTTACTAAGACTTGGTTTCTGGTATTTTGTGGAAGCTGTTGACATGATTGAACTAAAGTTAAATGGAAACCCAAACACAGCCTTGGCAAAAATCCAGACTGTATTAAGAAATAAACAGAGGAACACACTTATCCAAACACATGGCAGAAGAAAATACCAAAATCCCGTCAACAGGCATTGTGCATTGAATAAGCTCTCTACTCTGTAACTGCGAGTTTGGCTTTGGCATGGTAAATTCCTCTGTAACAAAATATATGTATCTTCTTATCTTTTACTACAGAATAAGAAAAGCAAATGTTGGCTTAAAGATAGCTAAAACACTCAATTTATTTTCTTCTTTGTAGAAGATCCACAAGTCAGTTGTTAGATACCTCATATATTATTGTTGTTGTTGTTGTTGTTGTTGTTGTTATTTTTAGAGGGGGAAGGAATGGGGAGGGGCAGAGAGAGGGGGGCAAATAGAGAATCTTAAGCAGGTTCCATGCCCAGCTTGGAGCCCAACGCAGGCTCAATCTCACAACTGTGAACTCATGACTGGAGCTGAATTCAAGAGTCAGACACTTACTTGACTGAGCCACCCAGGAATTGCTACCTCATGTTAATTTTTTAAATTTAACTTTTAATTTTATCAAAGCAGTATAGGTACATAGTTTAAAAAGCCAAATGGATTGCTAAAAGTCATAATACTCTATTCTCCCCATATCCAACTTTTATTTCCTCAATAATTGCAACTTTTTAATGGTGTCTTGCAGTCTAGCACTCTAAATTTTCTTTCTTTTTAGGAAAAAAGGTTTTATTTTTATTTATTTGAGAGAGAGAGACAGATAGCATAAATGGGGAGGAGAGGGAGAAGCAGTTTCCCCATTGAGCAGGGAACCTGTTGTGGGGCTGGATTCCAGGACCCTGGGATCATGACTTGAGCTGAAGGCAAATGTGCAATGACTGGGCCACCCAGGTACCCCTAGAACTCCAAATTTTCCAAAACCATGTTTATACTGCTCTTTCTTTCTTTCTTTCTTTCTTTCTTTCTTTCTTTAAGATTTTATTTATTTATTTGACAGAGAGAGATCACAAGTAGGCAGACAGGCAGGCAGAGAGACACAGAGGGGGAATCAGGCTCCCCACTGAGCAGAGAGCCCCATGTGGGGCTTGATCCCAGGACTCTGGTATCATGACCCGAGCCAAAGGTGGAGGCCTTAACTCACTGAGCCACCCAGGTGCCCCGATTTTTCAGTTTTAGATATTATCTTTTAAAAGACATTTTTAATAAATATATATATTAATAAAATATATATATTTTTAAAGATTTTATTTATTTATTTGACAGACAGAGATCACAAGTAGGCAGAGAGGCAGGCAGAGAGAGAGAGGAAGGGAAGCAGGCTCCCCGCTGAGCAGAGAGCCTGATGCGGGGCTCGATCCCAGGACCCTGAGACCATGACCCGAGCCAAAGGCAGAGGCTTAACCCACTGAGCCACCCAGGTGCCCCAAGACATTTTTAATATTTTTTATTTAAAAATATTTTTATTTATTTATTTGAGAGATTGAGAGAGCACAGTCAGGAGGAGCTGCAGGCAGAGGGAGAGGGAGAAGCAGGCTCCCTGCTGAGCAGGGAGCCTGAGAACATGATGTGGGGCTGGATCCCAGGACCCTGGAATCATGACCTGAGTGGAAGGCAGATGCTTAATAACTGAGCCACCCAGGTGCCTATATATATATGTATATACATGTATATATACGTACATATATATGTACGTATATATACGTGTATACACACGCACACACACACATATATATATATATATTTTTTTTTTAAGGAGGCTCCATGACCAGAGTGGAGCCCAGTGTGGGACCTGAACTCACAATCCTGAGATCAAGACCTGAACTGAGATGAAGAGTCCAAGCTTAACCGACTGAGCCACACAGGCGCCCCAGATATTATTACCTTTTAATTTCCAACTACAAAAGATGAGGATTTACCTCATCATGTGTTACTCCCCAACACATTTCTACCCTATCCTCCTGATATAGTTATTATATATATATTTTTAAAGATTTTATTTGTTTATTTATTTGACAGGCAGAGATCCCAAGCAGGCAGAGAGGCAGGCAGAGAGAGAGAGAGGGAAGCAGGCTCCCCGCCGAGCAGAGAACCCGATGCTGGACTCGATCCCAGGACCCCGAGATCATGACCTGAGCCGAAGGCAGTGGCTTAACCCACTGAGCCACCCAGGCGCCCATAGTTATTATATTTTTAATTGAAGTGTAATTAACATAACAATGTTACACTAGTTTCAGGTGTACAATACCATGATTTGACAATTCTGTACATTGCTCAGTGCTCAGCAAGGTAAGTGTATTATTAATCCCTTTCACCTATTTCACCCATCCCTCCATCCACCTCCCCCCTGGAAACCATCAGGTTGTTCTCTGTATTTAAAACTCTGTTTTTGGGGCGCCTGGGTGGCTCAGTGGGTTAAGCCACTGCCTTCGGCTCAGGTCATGATCTCAGGGTCCTGGGATTGAGCCCTGCATCGGGCTCTCTGCTCAGCAGGGAGCTTGCTTCCTCCTCTCTCTCTGCCTGCCTCTGCCTGCTTGTGATCTCTCTCTGTCAAATAAATAAATAAAATCTTAAAAAAAAACAACAACTCTGTTTTTGGGGCACCTGGGTGGCTCAGTGGGTTAAAAGAGGCCTTTGGCTCAGGTCATGATCTCAGGGTTTTGGGATCGAGTCCCGCATCGGGCTCTCTGCTCAGCAGGGAGCCTGCTTCTCCCCTTCTCTCTCTGCCTGCCTCTCTGCCTACTTGTGATCTCTGTCTGTCAAATAAATAAAATCTTTAAATCTTTAAAAACAAACAAACAAAAAAACCCAAAACAAACAAACAAACAAAAACTCTGTTTTTGTGCACCTGGGGGGCTCAGTTGTTAAGCATCTGCCTTCTGCTCAGGTCTTGATTCTAGGGTCCTGGGATGGAGACCCACATCAGGCTTCCTGTTCAACAGGGAGTCTGCTTATTCCTCTCCCTCTGCCTGCCTCTCCCCTGCTTGTTTTCTCTCTCTCTTTCTCTCTCTCAAATAAATAAATAAAATATATTTTTTTAAAAATCACCTTTTTTTTTTTGGTGAGCTTTTTGCCTCTGTGTAGTATGCCCACCTCCCTTTCTGCCTCCACTGACACACTGAGACCCCCGGAAAAGCTTGTGGGGAAGGGGGGCAAGAAAAGAAGCAAGTTCTGAAGTTTACTCTTGACTGCACTCACCCTGTAGAAGATGGAATCATGGTTGCTGCCCCTTTTGAGCGGTTTATTCAAGAGAGATTCAAAGTGAATAGAAAAGCTGGGAATCTTGGGGGGGGGGGCTTGTAACCATGGAAGGGAACAAGAGCAAGATTATTGTACCTTTTGAGGTGTCTTTTTCCACCAGACGTTTGAAATATTTCACCGAAAAATATTTGAAAAATAATCTACGTGATTGGTTGTATCTAGTTGCTAACAGCAGTTAGGAATTGTTACGTCTAGATTTATCAGTGCGAGGAAGAGGAGGAAGATGGAGATTAAAATTCACTTATCTGGAATATTTTTTTTTAAAAGATTTTATTTATTTATTTATTTGATAGACAGAGATCACAAGTAGGCAGAGAGGCAGGCAGAGGGGCAGGGGAGTAGGCTCCCTGCTGAGTAGAGAGCCAGATGCAGGGCTCGATCCCAGGACTCTGGGATCACAACCTAAGCCGAGGTCAGAGGCTTTAACCCACTGAGCCACCCAGGTGCCCCTATCTGGAATATTTTATATGAGTTCTTGAATAAAACTTGGGAACCAAACCAAAAAAAAAGTCTGTTTTTTTTTTTTTTGTTTCTTCGTTTGCTCGTTTGTTTTGTTCCTTAAATTCTACATATGAGTGAAATCATACGGTATTTGTCCTTTTCTGTCTGACATTTCATTTAGCATTCTACCCTCCATGTCCATCCATGTTGTTGATATGGCAAGATCTCTCTCTCTTTTTTTTTAACGGATAAAGACTATCCCATTGCGTTATATACTGCATACACCACAATTTCTTTTTAAAAATTTTTTTTTTATTTTTTTTTTATTTTTTTTTTTTAAAGATTTTATTTATTTATTTGAGAGCGAGACAGTGAGAGAGAGCATGAGCGAGGAGAAGGTCAGAGGGAGAAGCAGACTCCCCATGGAGCTGGGAGCCCGATGTGGGACTCGATCCCGGGACTCCGGGATCATGACCTGAGCTGAAGGCAGTCGTCCAACCAACTGAGCCACCCAGGCGTCCCCACCACAGTTTCTTTATCCATGGATGGACACTTGGGTTGCTTTCATATCTTGGCTATGTAAAGAATGCTGCAATAAACATAGGGATGCATATATCTTTTTGAATTAGTGTTTCTGTTTTCATTGGGTAGATAGCCAATAGTGGAATTACTGGATAATATGGTAATTCGATTTTTAATTTTTCGAAAGACCTCCATACTCTTTCTACAGTGGCTGCATCAATTTGCATTCCCATCAACAGTTCTTGAGGACTCCTTTTTCTCCACATCCTTCCCAACACTTGTTATTTCTTGTCTTTTTGATTCTAGCCATTCTGACAGGTGTGAGATATCTCATTGTGGTTTTGATTTGCATTTCTCTGGTAATTAGTTATTGAATCATAATTTCAGCTAAGTCAGCATTTAGAAAATCATCAATATTTACTCACAGCTGAGCCAAGCAGCAGTGTATTTTCTTGTACAACTTCTAATTTCCCTTGAATTGATAATGCCCTTCCTTCTTCTCTTTGCTTTAATTTAATAGTTGCTTATTCATCTCTAAACTCACTGTTGAAAATGTAACTCTTTCACGTTCAAATGTACCAAGTAACTGGTCATAACATTTTTTAAAAGGAATATTCCTCATGGAACTCTCTATCCTTCAGTTCTGAAGTTAGACTGACTTCTTTCAGGAAGCTTTTAACATATTTCCTTTACCCTGGATGTTCTATAATTTCATGATAATGTATCATGGTGTATGTATGTCTTTTTTATTTCTTGGAAGAGTGTTTTGTGAGCTCATTTGCCTAAAAGTTTATGCACTTCAGCTCTGCCATGTTTTCTTAATTTTTCCTTGATAATTTTGTTTTATATGTTCTCTTCTTCTGAAACTCCTATTAATTGTATGTTGAACCCTCTGGACTGGTCTCTAATATTCCCAACTTTTTCTTCTATTTTCCATCTTTTTACTTCTTATTTATCTATTTATTTAAGTAATCTTTGCATCCAATGTGGGGCTCGAACTCATCAAGATCAAGATCAAGAGTTGCATGCTCTACCGACTGAGCCAGCCAGTCTCCCCCCATGTTTTTGCTTATTATTCTACTTTCAGGGAGATTTGCTCAACTTTGTCACCTCTATTAAATTATTAATTTCTGCATTCATTTAATTTTCATAAGCTCTTTCTTCCACAAATGTTCTTTTTAAAAAAATATTTTATTGATTGATTTGACAGGGAAAGAGAGCATGAGTTAGGGAGAGGAGGAAATGAGCAGAGGGAGTGGGAGAGAGAGGGAGGAGCCGACTACCGCTGAGCTGGGAGCCTGATGTGGGACTCAATCCCAGGACTCACAGATGTTGACTTGAGCTGAAGGCAGGTGCTTAACTGACTGAGCAACCCTGGTGTCCCATGAGTGTTTTTTCTATAGCACTATTTTTTTTTTTTTAACCTTCACAAATACATTATCTCGTATCATGCTAATTTAGGCTTTCTGTTTTTTTTTCTTTTTTTAAAAAGATTTTATTTATTCACTTAACAGACAGAGATCACAAGTAGGCAGAGAGGCAGGCAGAGAGAGAGGGGAAGCAGGCTCCCTGCTGAGCAGAGAGCCTGATGCGGGGCTCGATCCCAGTACCCTGAGATCATGACCTGAGCTGAAGGCAGAGGCTTTAACCGTCTGAGCCACCCAGGCTTCCCTAGGCTTTCTTTTTTTTTTTTTTTTTT
>NW_022631136.1:216699-555150 GCF_010015895.1 Lontra canadensis | reverse complement strand
TTTTTTTTTTTTTTTTAAAGATTTTATTTATTGATTTGACAGAGAGAGATCACAAGTAGACAGAGAGGCAGGCAGAGAGAGAGAGAGGGAAGCAGGCTCCCTGCTGAGCAGAGAGCCCGATGCGGGACTCGATCCCAGGACCCTGAGATCATGACCTGAGCCGAAGGCAGTGGCTTAACCCACTGAGCCACCCAGGAGCCCCCCTAGGCTTTCTTTTAAAAATTGTATTCTGCTTCTCTCTTTTTCCTCTAGGTTGTTTTTTTTTTTTTTTTTTTCGGTTTATTTTTGGTCTCTGCTTTTATGTGAAAAATCTTTCTAAAATATTTGGTGATCCTTTCCTATCCATTTACATTTAAGAGTGAGGCACTTAAGGGGTGTGTGTTACCATGCATGGAAGCTTGTTGACCGGTAGACTATACTGTGAGGGGATGGGACAGGTATCTGGCTATTTCCTACTGTTTTGTCAATACTTCTGGACTTTCTGTTAGGCTGATTAGTTTCTTCAGACAGGAAAGCTTAACTTTTAACCTGAAGGTACACCCAATTGTATGATGGATGGAGGACAGAAAGGGGTTGGTTTGTGACGGTGAGTTCTCATTGTTTGAAATATAGATTTTTTTGCTTTTCCTGCCAATTTTCATTACATTTAACTTGGTCTTTGTTATGGCAGGTGTCTCTGAGTTTAGAATACCTTATTTTGACCTCTGTTGGTCAGAGTTGGGAAGGAATTCAGTTACTTTTAACATGGACTTCAGGGGCCCCTGGGTGTCTCAGTCATGAAGCATCTGCTTCAGTTCTAGTCATGATCCCATCCTCCTGGGATTGAGCCCTGAGTTGGGCTCCCTGCTCAGCGGGGAGCCTGCTTCTCCCTCTCCAGTTTTCCTGTGCTTGTGTTCCCTCTCTGTCTCTCTCTGTCAAACAAATAAATAAAATCTTCAAAAAAAAAAAATGAACTTCAACCAAATCTATTTTAGCCCTCCCCTCACCCTCATCTTCAAGGGTTCTTGGTGATTCCAAATTCCAAATGTTTGTGTAGTTCTAATGTGAATTAGTTTGTATCTCAATCTCCTGCAGGCTGTTAGGTTTCAACTTTCTCTTTTCTTTTAAGCTGATTACTTCTAATCTACTGGGATCTCTAAAGGGGATCCCGATAATGGCATTCCTTCTTTGATGCAGGGGTCCTGAACAAGTCGAGAAATAAATCAATAAGGCAAATATGGAGGTACACATACCACCTTTATTACTGTTAGAGGCCAGATTGGAGGTGTACTTTAGTATGGACATTAATGGGCCTGCTAACTGTGCCCTGAACCAGACAGCCTGGACAGAGACAGGGTTCCCTGTGGAGGTCCAAAGCAGAATTTTGTGTTCTGAGGAACAGGCTCCCTCTCCCAAGAGCAAGGAGGATGGAGCACGGCAGAACATTCCACTTAGGTGGGTGAAAAAATGTCTGAGAAAGACCAGTTACACTACCTGAGCTCTTTTCACAAGAAGTAAGACCTCAGGAGTAAGCAAGCCTTTCTAAACTACATAGTACATCACTTTCCAGATGTTAAGATTTTGTTGCGCTTGGGGCACCTGGGTTGCTCAGGCATGATCTCCGGGTTTTCTGGTCAAGCGCCTGAATTGGGCTCCCTGGTCAGCAGGGAGTCTGCTTCTTCACCCTCTGCCTCTGCTCCTTCCCCACCCCCTTGTGCTCTCTTTCTCAAATAAAAAAATAAAATCTTTAAAAAAGATGTTTTTGCCCTCTCTCATCAGCTGTCTTCTCTTTGCTCACTCTCTCTGTCCTTTCCGGTGTAGATTTTTTTTTTTTTTAAGATTTTATTTATTTATTTGACAGAGAGACACACATCAAGAGAGGAAGCACAAGCAGGGGAAGTGGGAGAGGGAGAAGCAGGCTCCCCCCGCAAAGGAGCCTGATGCGGGGCTCGATCCCAGGACTCTGGGATCATGACACAACCTGAAGGCAGACACTTAATGACTAACCCATTCAGGGTCCCCTTATCTTGGCTTCTTGATTAAGACTAGAAAGAGGGGCACTTGGGTGGCCCAGTGGGTTAAGTGTCTGCCTTCCGCCCAGGTTATGATCCTGAAGTCGCTGGATTGAGCCCCGCTTGGAGGCCCGCAATTGGCTCCCTGGCTCCGCGGAGAGTCTGCTTCTCCCTCTTACCTGCTTCTCCCTCTTACCCTACCCCCTCTCATACTCTCCCTCCCCTCCTGCCTCCCCTCAAATAAATAAATAAAATCTTAAAAAAAAAATAGACTAGAAAGAGGTGGGTTACAAGGTATTGAGGTGAGGCATTGAGAGAGGACATGAGGGTGGGGTCCATGGCAAGTGAGAAGGCTCACTTTGGTGGACCCCTGTCTATGCTTCCTACAGTGTACTTTGCGAAACTATTATCCAAGGGTAAAATGAATTCATGGCCTATCTTCACATTCATTATTTCCAACACACTCTCCCATTCTGTCTAATGTATTCTGATATAAAAGTCCTACCATTTAACCTCAATAATCATGTCTTCCTTGAAACTCTTTGGCTTCATACAATCGCCCACATCCAACCCAAATTCACTTCATTCTTTTCTACCTGTTTCTCAGTTTCTTCCACTACTTTGGTAGACAATCCCTCTCTCCTCTTTCCCCTCAATCATGTTTTGCTCCCCTTTGCCTGATAGCCTTCTTACTAAATATATTCTCTGTGGGCATCTTATTTTTTTTCTCATAGGGTCAATTATCACTCATATGTCTATGACTCCTAACTCTGAATCTCCTTCCAGAACTCTCTTTGGGATTCCATTCCAGAGTTCCAGTGGCTAGTGGGATGAGACCACACGACTTCTTCCCAAGCTGGTACTAAAATATGCTTTCAGGGTTGTTTTTATCTCTTTTGCCCCCCTCCTCCTTTTTTAAACTCTTCCTCAATCCCTTTTCCTTGTTTTCCTATTATCTGGCTTCCTTTAGTCTGTGTGAAAACAAATAAACTTAACTGACACCAAATTGCCCTGCAAAGATGTCATTTTATACCAAAAGCTCTCCCTCTCCCTCTGTTTTCATCTTCACAAAATTTCCTTTTCAAGAATTCAAAGGAAACACTTATCCAGGAGAGACAATCACTATTTTGTTTTCTTAAAGTATTTAACGTGCTAACTACCAAATATCTACATTTTCAATGTAAGCCTAATTGAGGAGTTGTGTGTCTCTGTGTGGGAGGAGGGGTGGTGGAAAGTGGTGAGGAGTCTCTTTGAAACGCTACGGTCTCTAACCAGAGAAAATGAAAACGCCAAACAACTGAAAACTGCAAGCAAGCACCCGGCCCTGAGAAGGGTTGGACTAACGCACCCACTTTCTCCCCAAATCATTTGGAATTTCTTTGGGTATTTATCCTGAAACTGGATTAAGGGAATGAAAAGGGCAAATTTAAGCAAGAACTAAGAAGTTCGACCCTCAAAACAAAATAAAATTTAAAAAAAGGCATTTTTATCCTGCTCTTTTTTATCTCCCATTCATAGACTTTTAAAAGCCTATTTAAGAGGCGACTAGGTAGCTCAGATGGTTGGGTGTCTGTCTGCCTTCCGCTCGGGTCGTAATGCCAGGGTCCTAGCATCTAATCCCGTAACGGGCTCCTGCTCCGCGGGGAGTACGCTTCTCCCTCTCTCTCCCCCACTGTCCGCCCAGCTTGTGCTCTCTCACTCTGTCAAATAAATAGAATCTTAAAGAAAAAAAAAAAAAAAGACTTAAAAAATATAAAAGCACATTTAACCTAGAGATATCCATGGAAACCAACCAAAGGGAAATGAGAAAGGAGAGGCATTGCAGTACCATTTCCAGGCGAATTGAAGTCTGATTTTCACTAGTCCAGCACTGTTTTTCCTCCAAGGTCTTGCTTAGTGTTGATTACAGCAACAATTACCTCAGTAACAATTCCTCCGGGCTAGTTTTGTTTAAAGATGCCTAATTTATATACTTCATCCAACTGTTTTCAAAAACGTTCAGTCCTTCATGTTGGAAGTTAAAATACTATCTTTATCCAGCATGTAGCTCTGCACCAGACGCCTATCCCCAGCCGGGCAGTGCCACGAAAGCTCACGTGCACCTCGGCTGCAAGGGGCTTTAAAACAGCCAAGAGCTAGTGCGTATTTGTGTGCAAAATTATCAGTCCTGCAACCTGGGCCCATAATAAGATTGCTTTGTTCCTCCATTTCAGACTAAAAACAAAACCGAAAAAAACAAATCCAGCAGGTATTAAAACCGTCCGAACGCCTAGGGAAAGCGCGCCAACCACACAAAGAAAAGGAGGGGGGCTACTGGGATTCAAAATCGTTTCCCCAGGACGAACACCCTCCCGAACCTATCGGAGTTAACTGCGCGCTTGGTTGTAGCCAATAGATATAGCGCTTCTGGTTCAGGTCCACCCAGAAGACTGATGGACACTTATGCGGTCCAATGAAACAGTGCGATGCTGAAGAATTAACCAATACATTCGGGAGGTGGGTGGAGTGTAGGCCAGGGGGTTGGCGGTGCCGTGTCATGGAGGCTCAGTCTCAGAGCAGCCATTGAAGGGGAAGGAACTGCGGTGTGCGTGTGTGTGTGTGTGTGTGCGCGTGTGCGTATGTGTGTGTGTGTGTGCGCGCGCGCGCGTGTGTGTGCGTACTTGTGTGTGTATGCGTGCGTGTGAGTGCGCGCGAGTGTGTGGACAAGGAGGTGGGGGCAGCCGAGTTAGAGTCCCAACTCCTTGGACTCCATTTGCTATTCTATTCTTTCTCCCCCCACACCTATCTGGAGGTGGTGGGCGTTTATATTTGCTTTTCTTTTCATTCATTTCCAGATCTTTTAAAATTTAAGGGTTGGGGGTAGTGGGAAAGGCAGGAAAGGGTAAGGGAAGGGAGTAGTAGCAGAAGAGCAGGAGGAGGACATGGAGATGAAGAAGAGGATTAACCTGGAGTTAAGGAACAGAGCCCCGGAGGAGGTGAGATGACTCAGCCCCCTCCCCTTCCCCACCAGACCTATATTCAGAGGATCGGGTTTCTGGGGGTCCGGGTATGTGTGTGCGGAGGGGTAATGAATTATTCCCCACCTGGGGTTAGGGTTGGGGGATATTTAATTTTAAGTGTTAAATCATTAAAATCTTCTACTTAAAATGGCGAAGGGTTTAAGTTTCTAGGGGCGTTTTTGTGTGTGCCTGGGGGTCTTAGCCTCTTTAGGCTCTCTACGAATCGGGACTCCAGGCCTGGTGGGGGCGGAAAGCCGGGTGGTCCGCTCCGCCGCTTGGTTCCCTCTTCCTCCCGGGGGCCGGCGGCGTGGGCGCGACCCCCCAGTCCCACTTGCCCCTGCCGCAGCCATCGTCGCCTGAGAAGTTAGTCCAACTTTTCTGCAATGCTGCCAACTCTTTTTCTCTTTTTGGGGGGGTGCCCCCCTCCTCGAGGCCCGGGTGTCTGACGTCGCGCCGGGCGCGGGCTGGGGTCCCCGGCGGTCTCAGGACCGCCTGCTGCTGGCGGCGCCCACTCCTCCGGGAAGCGGCGCGCGCTGACGGCCGTGAGGCGGAATCTGGGTCAGCGGTCGGTTCCCCAGCCGCGGGTAAGTTTTGGGAGTCGCCGCAGAGACTGGAGGTGAGGAGGGGACGCGAGGCGTAATCCTCTTCGTCCCCCCGCGGTGTCATGATATTCGGCGTGTCGTGTCGTAGTGGCCGCAACTCCGAATTTGATCCCTGGAGAAGGTCTCAAAAAACTCAAATTGGTCGTAGTAGTTTTGTGCTTTAAAGATGGATTCGGCGAAACGAAATGATGCTCTCTGGCTGCTGTCCCCTTAGTTAAAGAGACGGGTTTGGGAGGGACCACGTGAAGCTGGTCGCGGCCAACTTTTCGGGGGTCGGACGGGATGCGTTTCCGCCTCCTTTTCGAGGGCACCCTCCTCGGCTTCTCCCAGCCCTCCCCGCCCGGGGCGGAGGCGCTGGGAACTCCGGCGGAGAGGCGACCCCTCTTTCTCTTGAGGAGTCCCCGCCCGGTGTGGGGTTTCACGTGGGTCGGAGCGGCTGGTCGCGAGAGCGCGGCCGCTAGCCAGCTAGGAACCTGGCACTTCAGACCGCAGAAGAGAGCGTCAAGAGTCTTGTTAATTGCGGCCTCTGAAATAAACACTAGAAGTGGATTCTGAGGGATGTAGTTGTTTTCAACGGGGTGAGGGTGGTGCCGGTGCCTAACAGGGCAGAAGATGAGTAGGTCTGTTTGGTGGGCTGTGGAGGCGTGCGCAGTGGGAACCCAAGGTCTTTATATACTTTTTTTTTTTTTTTCCCTTTTTCTTTTTTAAGTCTCTGGTTCCCTGAAATTAGCAAAAGGCAAGAAGAAGGAAAGAGTCTGTACTATCATCCAGAGGGAGCTGGGAGTTTTCTAGGGCCTACTTTTTGGGGGCTGCAAGAAAACAAACAAAATCAAACTTTAAAAACTTCCTCTCAGGAGCATACATTTAGAATGCTTTTTTGTATGTCTTGGGTTGGAAAAGTAGATTTGCTCCCCCACCCTCTTTTGTTTACCTACCCATAGGAATTTCCTCTACAATTTTGGGGGGTGCCAGACGTTGTCTTTTTGCAGCCTCTCCTTCCTCCCTTAGGGTGTAATAACCATCTCTTATATTTGTATAGCTCTTTATAGTTTACAAAACACTTTTTGTGTTTGTTATTTACCTTTCTCTTTCAGACAGACTTGTAAGGTGGATTGTATTGTTCTAGAATCCAAATTAGCAAACGGAGTCCCAGGGAAGTGAAGTTCTTTACTCAAGTGGAAGAACTGTTTTTTTGACACCAAATCTGGTGGCCCTCTCTCCTCCATTCACCTAGACTAGGAGTCAGAAAATTTAGAGTGGAAGCACAGCTCTGTCATACTAAGTGTGTGACCCTAGCCAAGTCATTCTTACCCTTTGGGCCTTGGCTTCCTTACTTCTTCTTCTTCTTCTTCTTTTTTTTTTTTTTTTTAAGATTTTATTTATTTATTTGACAGAGAGAGATCACAAGTAGGCAGAGAGGCAGGCAGAGGTTGGCGGGGGAGCAGGCTCCCTGCTGAGCAGACAGCCTGATGTGGGGCTCCATCTCGACTCTATCCCAGGACCCTGAGATCATGACCTGAGCTGAAGGCAGAGGCTTTAACCCACTGAGCCACCCAGGCGCCCCTTGGCTTCCTTACTTCTAAACAGGAGATTATATGTCTACTCTGGTCTCTAAAATAATTATGTCAAAGTCATATTAAAATAAAGAAGGTGGCATTCCTTGTTTAGTTTTTAGCCCTCAGAATTCCTCAAACATATTTTTTCACTGGGAGTAGAGATCCGGGATCTCCTGTCTCCCCCTTAGATTAAGTCTAACAAAACCAGCAGGTTTTGTTCTACAACTCTGATGTGATAAGGGGATGCAGCCTAACTTACCCCGTCCACCCCGCAATGGGGAGAAGTCCACAAAAATGCTACTAGGGGGCACCTGGGTGGCTCAGTGGGTTAAAACTTCTGCCTTTGGCTCAGGTCATGATCCCAGGGTCCTGGGATCGAGTCCTGAATCAGGCTCTCTGTTCAGCAGGGAGCCTGCTTCCTCCTCTCTCTGCCTGCCTCTCTGCCTACTTGTGATCTCTGTCTGTCAAATAAATAAATAAAATATTTTAAAAAAAAAATGCTACTAGGGTGTTATGGAGAAATAACATCTTGTCAAGGATGTATTGTTCTGGGTGACATTGTTTGGCCCTGCCATTAAGAACAAATAACCTCCGAAAGCCAGCTTTCTCAAAATGAGCTTTCTAACATTTCTTCATGAAAGGTAACAAGGTATTTTTGAGTTATGGTGGCATTTATCAACTGAAGATAAGGGTGTTTTAATGTGAATAAAATAGTTTCCTTTCTTCCTTTTAGGGCAGCTTACTTGAATCCTTTCTGGGATTCAAGTAGTCTGGGTATCCCCTCGCTACGTAAATACATGCCCTGAGAATCCTTCTTATCAGGGGCAGAAGCAAGTTTCACATGGGACCTTTTTCAAAGTTTTATTTATTTATTTATCAAAAAAAAAAAGATTTTATTTATTTATTTGTCAGAGAGCGAGAAAGAGCACACAGAAGCAGGCAGAATGGCAGGCAGAGTGGCAGGCAGAGGCAGAGAGAGAAGTAGGCTCCCTGTGGAGCCTTGAGTCCGATGAGAGACTCAATCCCAGGATGCTGGGATCATGGCCTGAGCCAAAGGCATCGGCTTAACTGAGCCACCCAGGCATCCCCAAAGTTTTATTTTTTATGCATCAGGGATTTGAGCAGGCATTGAACTTCTTGGTCTAAGTTTAAATTTAAAAGTTTAACTTATAATGATGACTTTAGATTGTATTTAAATTTTTGATAGGGGAGGAGAGAATGAAAAGGATCTGTGTAAGGGGGATTCATGGTTTTAATATTCACATTTCCAGTGTGTCTTGACCCAGGTCTTTTGCTAAACAGACTCAAAGTAAAGAATCATTCATTTTCTGTCTTACAGGTGACAGAGTTAGTCCTTGATAATTGCCTTTGTGTCAATGGGGAAATTGAAGGTCTGAATGATACTTTTAAAAAATTAGAGTTTCTGAGTATGGCTAATGTGGAACTAAGTTCACTGGCCCGGTTGCCCAGCTTAAATAAACTTCGAAAGGTAAGTTGGTATTAAGTGCGAAATCATCATAGTTTTGATGCCGAGGGCTAGTATGTCTAGGTTTTGGCTAAATGAAACAACCATTCTGCCTTTTAATTAGAAGGTTCTAAATTTCTAGAGATAAGAGAATGGGTTATGTAGGATTTTTAGAATCAGCTCTAATACAGCTTTTAAAAATTTAAGTTTAATAATGAAATTGTTTTATGATATCAATTTGGGCTTAATATCTACCAAATGTTTTTCTCTGAAACATAAAATCTATCTGTAACACATCTGGAACCAAACTTGGGTTAGAAGCTTATTATATAGGAGTTCTAATATATTATTTGGTGATTATGGGTAGGAATTTGGAAATTAGTAAGTTGTGACAGTCTCTTGAAGCTAGAGAGAATGACAGTTGTTTTTCTTCTTTAAATTGGTATATTTTAAAAATCTGGGTGCGCCTGGCTGACTCAGAACATGCAACTCTTGATCTCAGGATTGTGGGTTCGAGCCCCACATGGGGTGTAAAGATTATTTAAAAAATAAAAAATCTTTTAAAAAATCTGATTTGCTCTAAGCCTTCATCATTGTTTGTTTTTCCTCCATGTTGAATATATAGTTGGAACTTAGTGACAATATAATTTCTGGAGGTTTGGAAGTCCTGGCAGAGAAATGTCCTAATCTTACCTACCTCAATCTGAGTGGAAACAAAATCAAAGATCTCAGTACAGTAGAAGCTTTGGTGAGTGGAAAGTCTCTGAACTTGGTATTTTTTGGTTGATCTGCTGAGATTTGCTTGTGTTTTATCTTGCTGATTTATATTTCACTCTTTGAAACTTCTGAGTTTCTTAAAGGTTTTTATCTATATGTATCTATATGTTTTAGTGTTTTCTCTTAGAGTGAAACAGATAAATTTTTAAACTTAAGAGAAATTTATTTATCATTAACTTAAGGAGTTGAATATCTGGTTTTAAACTTCCCAGTATTAAGTTCTATTCTTTTTCCTTCCTTCTTGATTTTTTTTTTTTTTTTTTTAGTTATTTTATTTGGTCCTTTCTTTCCTGGTATGAGATGAAGTGAAACCCACAAAAATTGTTGCTCCAATTTTAAAAAGCTTGGGAAAAGGTTGAAATTGTTGACAACGAGAGCTTGACTGGATTTAAGCTAAACACATTATTGTTGTTGCCTATTTATGTACCTACTTGGTCAACAAAATACATTGAATGGCTACTATAGTAAGGCACTAAGCCAGGTGCTGGAGATTCAGTGGTGAAAAAACAAAGTTCCTATTCTTGTGGAGTTTACATACAGGGCCTCATTAAGAGAATTGCTATTGGGGGTGGGGGTGGGGTGCGTGGGTCGCACAGCTGGTTGAGCTTCTGCCTTCTGCTAAGGTGTGATTCTGAGGTCCCAGATCTGATCGAGCCCCGCTCCCTACCCTTCTCAATGGGTATCCTGCTTCCCTGCCTTTTCCTCTCCCTTTTCTCTCCTCCCCTTGTGCTCACTTGCTCCCTCCCTCTCTCTGTCTCAAGTAAATAAATCTTTTAAAAAAGAGAGATAATTGATACCAAAACTCTTCATCATAAAATTTGAAAAACCCCCAAGTCATTCTTTTGATTTCAAATATGTATTTTCTGGTTCATGAATCAAAAAGAAAGAACATAGTATTTAAAATCTTGAAATGTTTAAGTTTTAACTTTTTACTTTTCCAGCAAAATCTTAAAAATTTGAAAAGTCTCGACTTGTTTAACTGTGAGATCACAAACCTGGAAGATTACAGAGAAAGTATTTTTGAGCTGCTGCAGCAAATCACCTACTTAGATGGATTTGATCAGGAGGATAACGAAGCACCAGACTCAGAAGAGGAGGATGAGGGTAATCATTCTTGATGCTTGTAAATATAGGCTCCAGCCTAGCGATGCCATTTTGATTGGGCTTGGATATTTAGGTGTTGAAAAAAAAAGATGTTAGTAAGACAAGAAAAATTACAAAACCCACAGCCCTAATCCTGTATTTCTTCTTTCAGGGTTCTGATACTTTTGGGGAATTAAATGATTATTATACTGTCAAGCTCTGTGATATTTTATATCCGTATAAACTTGTTTAACCACTACCTGGTAAAAGTGGGAACTTGTTAAATAGTACCTTTTTTTAAAAAAAGGAATCGTTCCTTTTTGTAATGTTATCCATAATAGTCAAGAAATAGAAACAACCCAAATGGTCTGTCAACTGATGGATAAACAATGCAATATAGCCATACAATGAAATATTTTTCAGTCATAAGAATGAATGAACTACTGATACGAGCTGTAACATTGAAAACATTCTATGTAGTGAAAGAAGCCAGACACAAAAGGCCACATTTTGTGTGACTCCATTTGTATGAAATGTCCAGAATAGGCAAATTCATAGAAACAGAAAGTAGAGTAGTGGTTGCCAGGGCTGGGTGAGAGGAGAATGGGGAGTGACTGTTAATGACTGTGGGTTTTTTCGAAGTGTGGGGGGTGTGTGTGGGGTTATGGAAATGTTCTAGAATTAGATGCTGAATATATATTATTGGATAAATGGGTGACTAACAGATCAAATGATGGAATGGCTCTTGTTAGTAATGGGACACTGTTACTCTTGGTTGAAAATTTTTTTACTGTAAAAAGAAATCTGATAGAAAATGACAGAATGATAGAGAAGGTGGTTTTGAAGTGTCCACAAGGTAAAACAAACTTTAGTGCATGTAATGTTTCAATGAAAATCTGTATGTTGGAAATATTTCAGTATTTAGAAACCATATTTTGGGGCGTCTGGGTGGCTCAGTGGGTTAAACATCTGCCTTCAGCTCAGGTCATGATCCCAAGGTCCTGGGATTGAGTCCCACATTGGGCTCTCTGCTCAGCAGGGAAGTCTGTTTCTCCCTCTTCCTTCCCCGGCTCATGCTCTAGCTTGCTCGCGCTCTCTCTCAAATAAATAAAATCTTAAAAAAAAAAAAAAAGTAAAAAAAAAATAGGAACCGTATTTCTTGGGGCGCTTGGGTAGCTCAGTTGGTTAAGTGTTTGCCTTTGGCTCAGGTCATGATCCCAGTGTTCTGGGATCAAGCCCCACATCCTCGGGCTCCCTGCTCAGTGGGGAGTCTGTTTCTCCATCTTCCTCTGTCCCTATCCGCTGCTTGTCCTCATTCTCTCTGTGTCAATAAATAAATAAAATCTTAAAAAAAAAAAATAGAAACCATATTTCTCAAATAGTAAATATGGATGTTGTAAAAGGGAATTTTTTTTTTTTTTTAGAGATTTACTTATTTATTTTAGAGAGAGAGAGAGAGCACGCCTGTGTGCATAAGCAGGGAGAGGTGCAGAGGGAAAGAGTCAAGGAGACTTCCCACTGAGTATGGAGCCTGACTCATGACCCTGAGATCATGACCTGAGTTGAAATCAAGAGTCAGATGCTTAACCGACTCAGCCACCCACCCACCCCTTAAGAGGGAAATCTTAAAAAAAGAAAATCACCCTGAGATACTTTCCACCTACCCGTTGGCTTAAGAATTTGAAGTGACGGGCAAGGGTGGATAGGATCAACATTCTTGCAAGAAAATTTGCTCAGCCATTTGCTCATCTTTTAAAATATTTTTAAAGATGGAGATGAAGATGATGAAGAGGAAGAGGAAGATGAAGCTGGTCCACCTGAAGAATATGAAGAAGAAGAGGAGGAAGAGGAGGAGGATGAGGATGAGGATGAAGATGAAGCAGGCTCAGAGCTGGGAGAGGGAGAAGAGGAAGTGGGCCTCTCATACTTAATGAAAGAAGAAATCCAGGTGAATGGGCACTTTTTATGTGTGCTGAAAATTAATTATTTAGGCATAGGGCCAAGTACTATAAATAGCGAGTTGTGTAGAAATCTGAAAGTTGTTCGTAACGTGTGGGTCTGAGTGTATCTGTCTTGCCTGTCATTTTTCCCACTGTCCCCCAGCTCAGACTGTATCCAGATAATCCTAAACGCATATTGATTTTACTGCCCAGATATCTCTCAAATCCATTCTGCCCGGCACTTCAAAGTGTGGTGGAAACATTTTACAAGTTTCGGAGCCTCAGCTTCCTTCTTTGTAAAACAAAGATTGTATCAACCTCTTAGGCTTCTTTGAAGGATTTAAGAAGATAATATATGTCAAGTGTCTAGTCACTGGCACATTGTAGGCACTCAGGAAAACTTTTGTTGCCCTGATGATTTCTTGCTTACAGTTTTGTAGTAGCTTTCCAAATGGCCTGTCTGAATACGGTATCACCACTTAAGTGTCTCTTGCATGTTTCGGTTTGTGCCTGCCTCGCCTGAATGCAGATGTGATGGTATCACTTTAATGTTGAAACACTTTAATGTTTCCCTGTTGCCACCCAGGCATACAAGGCCTATCATTATCTGGCCCCTGCTTCCTTCTCCAGCCTCTTTTCCCTCAATACCAAATTTAATTGTCATACCAGGCTGTTTCTTGCCTTTCTGTCTGTAGATACATTGTTTGCTCTTATCTGAAATGACTTTCTACCCATGCTTTCTGATCAACTTTATTTTCTTTTTTACAAAGGTAAACATAAGTATAGTTGAAGCCTGGAAAGTGCACTGATTTTATGTACACATTCGTGACATTTTACTTACGTATATACTAGAGAGAGAGAGAGCACGCTTTGTGCGTGCTTTGTGAGCTCTTTAAAAACTTAGATCATGCTTTGTGAGCTCTTTAAAAACTTAGTTCTGGAATTGTCTCATTATTGAAGCTTTCTGTAACTTTTTATAGATAATCTCTCCTTCCTCTGTTACCTTTGAATCTCAGTTAGTCTTCTGTTGCCTGTAGGCACTTTTGTAAAAACTTGTTTATTTGGCCACTTTCTCCTAGATGGTGAGCTCCTTAAGGGGACGGTCATCTGTCTTTGTATATCAGCATCTCGTACACTGACAGGGACATTGTAAGCTCATAGGAAGTGTCAGTTGACTTGAACAAATGATCTTTAGCTCCTGGGAATTACTGTTTCCTCCTAATGTTTTTAAATTACTGAGTTTCATTTTCATAATTCAAGTTTTTTATTATAAAAAATAATATGTCTTATTTAGACTAGAAGTTCTTAGTATTTTTATTTGTTCTCCTAATGACTTTTACATTGGTTAGATAGATAATATCACTGATCAATGATAATTTTTTTTCTGATACCATTTTAAATATGAAACTAATGTGGAAAAATAGAACTTAAACTTGTTTGGGGCCTTAGTGAGTCAGCAGCTGTACAATAAGCATTTAAGCATTCCTAGAGAAAATCAGCCCGTTCAGTTTACATCAGCATACAGCATGAATATTTTGCCCCTGTTTGTTTGTTTATTTATAAAAGAGTTAATTTGTTAGATAGAGAGAGCACAAGTAGGGGAAGCGGCAGGCAGAGGGAGAAGCTGCTCCTTGCTGAGCAAGGAGCTGGATGCAGGACTTGATCCCAAGAACCCTGGGATCATGACCTGAGCCAAAGGCAGATGCTTAACCGACTTAGCCCCCAGGTGTCTAAGTTTAAGTTATTTAATAAAATAATGGACTCATGTTATTTGGGTTTTGTCTTTGTCAGGAATTCTTCATTAAGTCTGTATAGTATTAAGTAGTTTAAAAATGACTTTCAAGCAACTGCAAATGTTCGTGTTTATCATTCCATTGAATTTTGGGGAACATTAACTAAAAGTGGCATAGTCAGGGTCCCTGGGAGGTTCAGTTGGTTAAGCATCTGCCTTTGGCTCAGGTCATGATCCCAGGGTCCTGGGATTGAGTTCCAGGTGGGGCTCCCTCCCAGACTGAGTCCCCAGTGGGGCTCCCTGCTCAGTGGGGAGTCTGCTTCTCCTTCTGTCCCTCCCCCGCCCATGCTTTCCCTCTCTCTCTCTCTCCCTCTCTCTTTCTGTTGCAAAAGTGAATAAATAAAATCTTAAAAATAAAAAAGATTCGGGGCGCCTGGGTGGCTCAGTGGGTTAAGCCGCTGCCTTCGGCTCAGGTCATGATCTCAGGGTCCTGAGATCTAGTCCCGCATCGGGCTCTCTGCTCAGCGGGGAGCCTGCTTCCCTCTCTGTCTCTCTCTGCCGGCCTCTCTGTCTACTTGTGATCTCTCTCTGTCAAATAAATAAATAAAATCTTTAAAATAAAAAAAAAATAAATAAAAAAAAATAAAAAAGATTCTTGGGACACCTGGGTGGCTCAGTGGGTTAAAGCCTCTGCCTTCAGCTCAGGTCATGATTCCGGGTCCTGGGATCGAGCCCCGCATCAGGCTATCTGCTCGGCAGGAAGCCTGCCTCCACCTCTCTCACTGCCTGCCTCTCTGTGTACTTGTGATCTCTGTCTGTCAAATAAATAAATAAAATCTTAAAAAAAAAGATTCTCTTAAAAATAAATAAGTAAAATAAAAGTGACACAGTCAAGTTTGGAGTAAAAATCTCTGAGATGATAACCACAACGTCAGGTCAGTGTCATACCTGGCTAACATGTACCAGAAGCTTTCAAACATGATGAATGGTTTGAATATTAAAAATGATGTTTTTAGTATTTTTAATTAGTTATGTTTTAAACATATTTTTTAGAAGATGAAAGTCAGTACAAGCTTCCGAGACTGTTGAGATTTAAAAAGAAAGTAGAAGGAGATGGAAACAGGAATTGAGTAGCTGTTTTTGGTTTGAGTATCATTTTTATTTCAGTTACTCTTCAGAGGGCAGAAATTAATATGTATAAAGAAGGGCTTTATGTTTGTGTAGTATATTTCTTTAAAAATGGGGATGGGGACTTTAGAAGAATTGGGAATTGTAATCCCTCTGGAATCTACAGAGTACAATGAGCAAACAGTTCTTTCCCATTAGTTAGGGAAAGATCATAGTTTCTACTGAACAAGCTTCTGGTGAAAGCTGTTTTTATTGAGGGATATCATCTAATAGATGACACTAAAAACTGAAGGCTTAGATGATAGCTGTCCTTGTGGTGAGCAAAGCTTAAGGTGTAGCCTTATGGAATCACCGTGTTGTGCCCCTGAAACTCACATAATACTGTATGTCAGCTGTACTTCCCATTTTAAGAAAGGCGTAAAAGCATGAATCAAGTAATCTAAGCATATTTTGTTTAAAACAAAATCCGGAGAAGCAATTAGATTTTGAGACTTGGGGTTTTCTAAATTGTCAAAGTATAAATGTGATTAGTATCTCAAGTGTTTTTATAAAAAATCACAAATACTTAAACATCCTCATTTATCATTCTCCACAGATCTGAGATGTTTAAAATGTGCCCCTTATCTTTCTTTCTCTCTCTCTCTTTTTTCTTTCTTTCCTTTTCCTTCCCCTCCCTCCCCCTTCCCTGTCCCCTCTCCTCTACCCTCTCTTCCTTTGTTTTCTGCTTTAGTTTAAAGCTTTAGGTTCTCCGATTTTTTTTTTTTTAAGATTTTATTTATTTATTTGACAGAGATCACAAGTAGGCAAAGAAACAGGCAGAGAGAGAGGAGGAAGCAGGCTCCCCGCCAAGCAGAGAGCCCGATGTGGGGCTCGATCCCAGGACTCTGGGATCATGACCTGAGCCGAAGGCAGAGGCTTTAACCCACTGAGCCACCCAGGCACCCGAGGTTCTCCGATTTTTATTGTGATTCCTTTTTATGCTACTGACTACCCCATTTATTCCTTCTCCTCTTTGTATCTTGATGGTGTTCTGGTACAGAATGCTTTTCAGTGTTTGAATTGGTTCTATGAGATTTTCTTTTTTTCTTTTTTTTTTTTTAAAGATGTTATTTATTTATTTGACAGAGAGAGATCACAAGTAGGCAGAGAGGCAGGCAGAGAGAGAGGAAGGGAAGCAGGTTTCCTGCTGAGCAGAGAGCCTGATGCGGGACTCGATCCCAGAACCCTGAGATCATGACCTGAGCCTAAGGCAGCGGCTTAACCCACTGAGCCACCCAGGCGCCTTATAAGATTGTTTTCTGATACAAGTTCCCTACAGTCGAGTTTCTCAGGGGATTCTACCTACATGCTGGGAAATCAGGTTCTGTTTAGTATTTCTAGACACAAATGGGACTGTGGATACTATGAAAAGGATGGGTTGTCCAAGTTTTCCCCTAACTACACAGGAGTTCTTGACATTTGCCACTTAAAAGTATTTTTAAGGAGCATTAAACTTTTGTGGGGTTGGAGGGGAGACCCTAGATTGGTTCTATTTTTTTTCAAACATATGGTAGAACTCAACTATTTAGAACATGGCGGTAAGTGTAAAAGACCTCTGATTAGCCAAAATATAGCAACAAAAGACATTTTCTTTCTACGTAGGTGAGTGTTCAAGCTGTTATTCTAAACCTATTTTCCTCTTATATTCAATTCTCTAATAAGCTTGACAGTCTATTTTCTGAATCCATAGCAGATTAAAATTGCAGTAGTGAAATTGAAAAGAAGAAGGCATGAAAACTAGGAAAAGAAACAATTTAAACTAGAGGCCAGGGTAATTTTTATTTATTATTTTTTATTTTACTTTATTTTTTTAAAATATAAAATAAATAAATAAATTAATTAATAAAATAAATTATATTTAATTTATTTTTTAAAGATTTTATTTATTTATTTGAGAGAATGAGAGAGAGAGCATGAGAGGGGGGAAGGTCAGAGGGAGAAGCAGACTCCCCATGGAGCTGGGAGCCCAATGTGGGACTCGATCCCGGGAGTCCGGGATCATGACCCAAGCTGAAGGCAGTCGCCCAACCAACTGAGCTCCCCAGGCACCCGCAGGGTCGTTTTTAAAAGGAGAAAACCATCATACATATTTTGATAGGCCCTGAGGGAATCAGGAAATACTAATTAGTGTTATATTCATGATCAAATGATTATGACTGATTATTCAAGAGAAAGGTTTGTTAGGCTTAGCATAAAATGGTAGAAGGGCACTTTAGAGATTTCTATCCCAATTGGTTAAAGTAAGAAAAACAAAAAACAACAACAAAAAAACCTGTTATGATGTTTCAAGGCTGTGTTTACATCTTAGCTATCCAGAACAGCTCCTTCAGTAAAAGTTGTAGATCAAGTTTTGTGGTTTTATTGATATTGCTATTTTGATGTGTAGATTTTTAGATATAGGAGAAACTTATAGATCTTTCTAGATGAACACTTTCCTTTATTGATTGGAAAAATGAGGTCCAGGGAGATTAAGTGACTTATTCAATGCATGTAACTATGTTGGGGCTAGGATTCAGGTAACTTCTATCTCACTCTATAAAATAGGAAACCTTTCTTTGAAATTGTCATGTTAACTCTGTCCATTACAGTAGCCACTGGGCACATTTTGGTTATTTAAGTTAAAATTAAATAAAATGAAAAATTGAGTTCCTCATTTGTACTGGTCACATTTTATTTTATTTTATAATTATTTAAAGATTTTTTATTTTTAAGTAATCTTTACACTCACCATGGAGTTCGAGCTCACAACCTTGAGATCAAGAGTTGCATGCTCTACTGACTCAGCCAGCCAGGCACCCTTGTGCTGATCACATGTTAAATGCTCAGTGGCCACGTGTGGACAGCACAGATGCAGAACATTTCCATTGTTCCAGAAAGTTCTTTTAAACAGTGCTGGTCTAAAATGTAACTTATTTTCATAAGCTAGATTTAGTTGCATTCTTAAAAAAGACTTATGTGTTAGGCAGAGGTTGTTAGAACATTCACAGAATAACCATGTTTTTTTTGCTTTTGTTGGAATGTATTACTACCAAACAGTGAAAAGTATGTCAAGGCTTTTTATTCTCAAACTGAATATTTGGTTTTCAAGGATGAAGAAGATGATGATGACTATGTTGAAGAAGGGGAAGAAGAGGAAGAAGAGGGTGAGTTGCATTCGCCAAAAAAGGAATCCTGACATTAAAGTTAGAGCTATTATTCACATGCTTTAAAGAATGTGTTTCTAATAATTCAAATTATTACTGGCCCCTGATTTGATTTTGGTAACATAGAGTGCCTTGAGAGGTGTAAAACCTTCTTCTTCTTTTTTTTTTTTTTTTAGAGAAAGGAGAGAGCGTGCAAGTGGTAGTGGGGGTTGTAGAAGGAGAGGGAGAGAGGGAATTTTTTTTTTTTTTTTTTTTATATTTTTTTTATTTTTTTTGGTGAGAGAGTGCGACAGCAAAAGAGGGAACACAAGCAGGGGGAGTGGGAGAGGGAGAAGCAAGCTTCCTGCTGAGCAGTGAGCCTGATGCAGGGCTCCATCCCAGGACCCTGGGATCATGACCTGAGCTGAAGACAGGGCACTTAACAACTGAGCCACTCAGGTGCCCTAAGAGAGAGAATCTTAGGCTCCAGGCCTAGCGTGGATCCCATGTGGAGCTCCATCTCAGGATTCTGAGATCATGACCTGAGCTGAAGGCAGATGTCTGGCTAAGTCACTGTGCCCCATAAAACCTTTTTAAAAGAGTAATTTTCTGGGGCGCCTGGGTGGTTCAGTTGGTTAAGCGTCTGCCTTCGGCTCAGGTCATGATCCCAGGGTCCTGAGATTGAGCCCAGCATGGGGCTCTCTGCTCAGTGGGGAGCCTGCTTCTCCCTTTGTCTGTGCCTGCTGCTTGGACTACTTGTGCTCTCTCTCTCTCTCTCAAATAAATAAATAATCTTTAAAAAAAAAAAAAGTAATTTTCTCAAGGCAGTCAATAATTTCATTTAAAAAAAACCACCCAGCCTATAACATTTATTTTCAGAACTGGTATGAAGAGATGAGATAACCTTGAGCTTAATTTATTATTTTCTTAGGTTTTTCATTTTGAAGAGGATGAATGAAGCCTTGTCCCTAAGAGAAGAGCAGTTGAACTCCCAGATAATGTTCTTTTGATATTTGCTCTCTAGTACTCTTTACCTAGGCCTTTCAAAGTAAATTTAAAAGTTTACTAATGACTCTTAATGACCGACCCCTAGTCTTGGTCTGTACTTCATGATTTGGCCACAAGGGTGCACAGCAAGCTATCATTATTTATGGATTTCTAAGTCTATTAAGTCTGTTCAGTACACCAAAATTGAAAGAAATTCAGAGAGGAGACTTGACGTATGATTTTTTATGCCATTAAGTTTTCAATAAGATAGATTCACAACTGTAATTTGACAAATATTCATTTGTAAAAAATACATCGTAAATTTTTCTTTCATTCTTCTTTCAGAAGAAGAAGGTCTTCGAGGGGAAAAAAGGAAACGAGATGCTGAAGATGATGGAGATGAAGAAGATGACTAGATCATTCTAAGACCAGATTCCCTAATGTTCCTGGGTGTGCAATAGAGTGATCCCATCTTCTTTGTTTCTTCATGTACCATAGCGATCCCTATGGAAGATAACCTGTAACTTTTTATAGGAAAAGTGTGGTTTTACTATTTTTGCCTTATCATTCCAAATAAGATTTACTAGTCTGTTAATGATCATATCATATGTAGAGAAAAAATTTTCGTTGACCCCATTGTGAAATTTATTTAGAATCTTCATTTTTCTCATTCAGGCTCACTGTATTAGTTATTTTTAGCCCATAATTAAAACATGATCACTTTTACACAGGCGTAGTTTGGTGCATTTCATTCATAAGGTTATAAAGTTATTTATAAGTTAACTGAAATCACAGTCGGCTGGAATATGAAATGAAAATAATCTCTTGACTGATAAGTTGGTTATATTTTTAGAGGTGACCCAGAGATCTTTAGTTTGAAGGCAATGACTTGTTTTTGTTTTTATGGGTATGGGTATTTGGGTGCTTTTTTGTCACATGAGTAACCTAGAAAGTAGGAGCAGAATAGCAAAGGTTCTATTCAACAATATAGTTCAAGGCTTTTGTGGAGGCTTCTGAAACCTTTTAAGCCAGGTGACTAATAAGATTTTATTTTTGAAGGAAAAATGCTTGTACTAAGTTCAGAGACATGCAGGTGAGCCCTTTGTTTTTCTCACTGAAGATCACGACATGCCAACGGTTGTTAATTTTGCTTTGTTTTTAAGTGTGTATTCTTTTTCTTCCTCCCAGCAATTCCTTTATGATCACTTTCATTTCTTGTTTCACTCCCCTCCCTCTATCTCCAAAAAAAGTTGGGAAACTTATGGCTCTTCAGGAAGACCTTTATTTAGTCTTTTATACCTTAGCAACCTTTTCAGACGGTCTCAGTTTTAAACAAGTTAAATGAAAGAAATTGAGTGTTTTCTGAGCTATGAATACTATTATCAATACAGCTTTATGCAACAGATTCTGGTTATTTTAACTCTCTTGGTTGACAAGATGTACAGACTGTATTAATAGGGTGAAGAAAGAAAAGCAGAGGAAGCTTTTAGAAGCAGTGTTGCTGTTCCACAGAAGTTAGAACAATTGCCTGTTGATAATTAGTGAGACATTCAGGTCAAATTTGGGGGGAGGTTAGCTTCCCAAATGGTCTAGATACTACACTGCAAAGTATTTCTAATTTTTTGGAGTAGAACCTTTAATTATTCTTCCTACAGTTTTAAGATATTACCAGATATAACTTTTAATTGGAATACACTGGGCAGTTGGAAAAATATTTGAAACTAAATGCTAAAATTAAGACTTGTTTTCAAGTGGAAACCCACTAAAAATAGAAAAATATTTAGGCTGGGTGTGTTTCTTTATACAGCTACTAAATATGATAATATAAGTAAAGAAGTACGTTCCCCTTTTTGTTGCGGAGGCTCCGTGTTCAAGGCAATTGCTTTTCAAATCTTGGCTTAATTTTTTTCCGCTGTTTTGAATATCTGAGTTTTTTAAAGTTAGCATCAGCAAATTAATTGAAGTTATACTTCTATACTGGGACACATTTAAATTACGGAGTGAAGAGCTTCTTTTTTAGTTTCAGATGTATGACTTGGGGTTTTAAAGTAAAAATTACAAAGTTATTTGTGGGTAAACTAAAAAAGTTGTACAAGTGACTGAAATAAAACTCTTGGAATAAGTTCAGTGGGGGGACTGGTATCTCCAAAAGGCTAACATATTACTCCTTTTTTAACACTTGAAAAGCCCTGTTTTAGTCCCTAAGAATTCTCATCGCATAGTATATGCCAGACTATAAAATACTTATTTTTAAAATGAAATCTATATAATGACTTTCTTACCAATCATCTTATTGTGCAATCAAAATTAGAGTTCTTTGGTTTGAAAACAACATTTAGAGCCTCCAGATAACTTTTTAAGACTTAATTAGCTTTGTGGGTGGTATTTTCATGCAAATAAGTAAGGGTGGGTTTTATATTTTGTAGAAGTTTTTGGTCCTATTTTAATGCTCTTTGTATGGCAGTATGTATATAGTGTGTTAAATTTCCTCAAAACTCTCCTTTAAAAACTTTGAAGTTAATACTTTTGTGCAACTGTGTTTTGAATAAAGCCATGACAGTGTTAAAAAAAAATGCAGCACTCCTGATTATTCTTTTATTGTTTCTGACCATTCCCCATTTTGTTTTTTTTTTTTCTGTGACTGCTGTAACTTAAAGTTTTGAAATTGAATTGCTTCAAATAAATGGAAGATTTGTTGTTAATTATTAGTTTCAGTGTATGACATTCACTTTTTGAACACCACCACTGGGGGCTTTGAAAGTCTTTTTAAAAACAGCTTGGAAGTTCTCAAACACTTGGATGTCATAAGAGGTATTACAATGTAATAATTTAACCCATCATCTGCCTTATTTTTTTTGTCCAAGAAGCAGAAAAAGTTCTGGATTCCCTTAATTTTCCTTTCAGAGTTGCAAACTGAGCCAGTACTTTTAAATTTTTTAAAATTTAAATTCAGTGAACTAACATATAATGTATTATTAGTTTCAGAAGTAGAGTTCAGTGATTCTTCAGTCATATATAATACCCAGTGCTCATTACATCACATGCCCTCCTTAATGTTCACCCCGTTACCCTAAACCCCCCTCCACTCCCCTCCAGCAACCCTCAGTTTATTTCCTATGATTTAAGAGTCTCTTATGGTTTAAATCCCTCTCTGGTTTCATCTTATTTTTACCTCTGTTCCCCTATGATCCTCTTGTTTTGTTTCTTAAATTCCACATATGAGTGAGGTCATATGATAATTCTTTGTCTGATTGACTTACTTAACTTAGTGTAATACCCTCTAGTTCCATTCACTTTGTGGCAAATGAGCCAGTACTTTCTGTATTTTAGTGTGAAGTAGTAACTTTGTTACCTATACTTGAAGTAACACCTACAGTTAACTACGGTGATTATAAATCTGCTGTACACAAATAGTTTTTTTTTTTTTTTAAGATTTTATTTACTTATTTGAGAGAGAACACAAGCAGGGGGAAGGGGAGAGGGAGAAGCAGGGCCCCTGCTGAGCAGGGATCCCAACATGGGGCTTGATCCCAGAACCCCGGGATCATGACCTGAACCGAAGGCAGACACTTAACGACTGAGCCACCCCGGCACCCCTGTATACCAATAGTTTTAACGAATGAAATTGAAAGTCTTCATTTATATTGCAGAGTTTTTTCTTCAGAATCCTTAGATAATATAATACAAACAATTCTTTTATTTTTTTAAAGATTTTTTATTTATCTATCCAACAGAGAGAGAGAGATCACAAGTAGGCAGAGAGGCAGAGAGAGGGGGAAGCAGGCTCCCTGCTGAGCAGAGAGCCCGATGCGGGACTTGATCCCAGGACCCTGGGATCATGACCTGAGCTGAAGGCAGACTCCACTGAGCCACCCAGGCGCCCCAATACAAACAATTCTTGCGTGTTCACCTTGATTGAAACCTGAACCAACACTTTTTCTGCTGTCTTTTGTTTTTCAAGGGAGAAGTGATTTTTTTTTTAAAAGATTTTATTTATTGATTTGACAGATCACAAGCAGACATAGAGGCAGGCAGAGAGAAAGAGAGAGAGGGAGGGAAGCAGGCTCCCTGCCAAGCAGAGCCCAATACGGGACTCGATCCTAGGACCCTGAGATCACGACCTGAGCCGAAGGCAGCGGCTTAACCCACTGAGCCACCCAGGCGCCCAAGGAGAAGTGATTTTTAACATGTTTCATTTGTTGGGGCG
Organism: Lontra canadensis; assembly: GCF_010015895.1. NCBI lineage: Eukaryota > Metazoa > Chordata > Mammalia > Carnivora > Mustelidae > Lontra > Lontra canadensis. The sequence goes on along the minus strand of NW_022631136.1, from coordinate 531,522 downwards.
CCTGGGTGGCTCAGTTGGCTAGGTGTCTGCCTTGGACTCAGGTCATGATCCTGTGGTTCTGGGATCAGGCCCCTTGTTGGGCTCCCTGCTCAATGGGGAGCCTGCTTCTCCCTTTCCCTCTGCTGTTCCCCCTGCTTGTGTGCTCTCTGTCAAATTAAAAAAAATCTTCATCATGTTTCATTTATAGACAACTCTGGAATGTATCTTACAAAGTCAAGGCACAAATATGTTAAGTAATGTTTTCATGATTGCCTACGGTTTAATATTGAAAAGGTATTTTAATTACAGAACTCTGCTCCTTGAGATATGGAAAATATTGAAGTATATCTCAACTATAGAAATTGTTTATTAAAATTAGTATTTTTGTGTGCATGTGTTTTACGTCTTAAAAGATTTAAAGCCTTTTCCCCCTTGGTTAAAGAAAATGATAGAACTACACTAAAGGTTTTTGGTGGTGTTAGATAATGAAGCAATTCTGTGAGATTGTGATTCAAAACACTTAAGTAGTGTTTATTGCTTCTGTATTTTAAAGAGAGTCTTTGGAACATGTGACATTCTCCCAGTTGCTGAAAATTTCCCCTCAGTTCCTAGTATTGGATGCAATGATATTCTGCAGCTGTTACTTAATAATAGCATTCTACTACTGCATTCCTCTTTCATGTACTAATCAGCCTAAAATTTGAAAACCGGTTTGGGTGACTTCGCCCGAGGCAGTGACTTGTGTTAGTCTGTTGATCAGTCCTAACTTGAAGGAGGAGAACAGGTTATACCACAAAATGGAAATTATAAAATGGGTTGATCTCCAGGAGCATCTTTAAAAATAGCATATATACTGGTAAAATAGTTTTATTTCATACAAATCTAGTCACTGTTTCGGGTGATAAGCCTGAAGCAGGGTTACCCCATAACAGCAATTCTGACTAAGAATCAGAAGCAACTATGACTTTTTTTTTTTTTTAAGATTTTATTTATTCATTTGACAGACAGAGATCACAAGTAGGCAGAGAGAGGCAGGCAGAGAGAGAGAGGAGGAAGCAGGCTTCCCGCGGAGCAGAGAGCCTGATGTGGGGCTCGATCCCAGGACACTGGGATCATGACCTGAGCCGAAGGCAGAGGCTTTAACCCACTGAGCCACCCAGGCGCCCCCAACTATGACTTTTTTAAAAAGATATTTTATTTACTTATTTGACAGAGAGATCACATGTAGGCAGAGAGGCAGGCAGAGAGAGAGGGGGAAGCAGGCTCCCCACTGAGCAGAGAGCCTGATGCAGGGCTCAATCCCAGGACCCTGACATCATGACCTGAGCCGAAGGCAGAGGCTTCAACCCACTGAGCCACCCAGGTACCCCAGAAGCAACTATGACTTATTCAAATGTATGAATATTTACAAATAACTCAAATTTTTGCTTAAGGCCATCATTTGACAAATGGACACATCCACATTACTGGTCAGTCCTGACACAGGCCATCAATAGGCACGCAATGCTGGTGGGAAAAAAACCAAAACAACAAAAACCCATTCCACCTGTTAAGAAGTAACTGACACCCAACACTTCCCTATTTTCTGTGATTCTCCTATTAAATTTTCAGAGGGCGCCATTTTTTTTTTTTTTTAAAGATTTTTATTTATTTATTTGACAGAGAGAGATCACAGGTAGGCAGAGAGGCAGGCAGAGAGGCAGGCAGAGAGAGAGGAAGGGCAGGGGGAAGCAGGCTCCCTGCTGAGCAGAGATCCCGATGCGGGACTCGATCCCACGACCCTGAGATCATGACCTGAGCCGAAGGCAGCGGCTTAACCCACTGAGCCACCCAGGCGCCCCTCAGACGGTGCCATCTTGCAAGATGACAGCCATGATCTGTGCTTCCACTTCAGCTGGATAAACTGATTCCACAGCCGCAGAGTTAGCTCCCTGAGGCGACGGAGTTTCTCTGTGTGGAGGCATTTTCTCCCAGTCTTCTCTTGGCACAGAGAAGCTAGCACAGAGAAGCACAGTGTGCTCAGGGGAGCTCAGTATCACTTCTATGGACAGCTGTGACTGAGGAAGATGGCTTCGTAGAAGAACCTGTAAGTGTACTGGAAGGAACTGCAGTTGAAGCAAATATACTTAAGAACCAATGAAAGCAGCACCAGGGAAAACTAGCATCTGCAAGGGAAGCAGCAATTACAATTACTCTGCAACTCTGGCAGAGAAGTCAGTGCAAGTCCAGCATTTTTAGTTCTGCACTCCCCCCACCGCATACCATTTACGAGAATATTCTGAGTTAAGAACGAATTCATTTCTGCTGTGTTAAGGATTTAGCATTTGTAGGAAATGAGTGAAATTTTCTGACTAGGATTCCAGGTCAAAGGGGTGCTTATTTTTACCAAGCTCTCTGTAATAGGAAATGTGGAGGGCGCTATTCTTTTTTTTTTTTTTTTTTAAATTCTTTTGACATTTTATTTGACATTTTCTTTTACTTTATTTTGTATTTATTTTATTTTTGTTATTTGACATTTTATCCTTTTGCACTGTTGATTCCTTTTGCATTGTTGATTCCCCACTGCCAAGGTTCCTGGGCGGTAGCTGTAGCAGTCAGCAGGTGAAGGATTAGAACGTTAGAACTCAGCCTCAATCCATTTTTCTTTTACCCCACTTCCTTTTCACTTCAAGGGCTCTAGCCTTAAGACGGAGATTCTCTAAGGCCTTGTTTCCTTTCACACTCCTCTGGGGCTTACCAACAACATCGTGCAGGTAATCTTATCCCAGCATCGCTGCTTTAGATTCTTGATAGAAGGCCTAAAAAAACAAGAGTGAGAGATTTTTATATCAATCCTTTTTAAAAAAATTTTGAGAGATAAAGAGAGAGAGAGAGAGCAAGCGCAAGCACACAAGTAGGGGGAGAACCAGAGGGAGAAGCAGGCTCTCCACTGAGCAGGGAGCCTGACTAGGGACTCAGTCCCAGAACCCCGAGATCATGACTGTAGCCCTAGGCAGACACTTAACCGTCTTAGCCACCCAGAGATCCCTAAATGCTTAAACTGAGATTAAGGGATTTTATGGGGGCCGCCTGGGTGGCTCAGGTCATGATCCCAGCGTCCTGGGGGCTCTCTGCTCAGCAGGGAGCCTGCTTCTTCCCCTCTCTCTGCATGCCTCTCTGCCTACTTGTGATCTCTGTCAAATAAATAAATGAAATCTTTAAAAAAGGTGGGGGGGAGGGCGCCTGGGTGGTTCAGTTGGTTGAGCAACTGCCTTCAGCTCAGGTCATGATCCCAGACTTCCAGGATCGAGTCCCCCATCGGGCTCCCAGCTCCTTGGGGAATTTGCTTCTCCCTCTGACCTTCTCCTCTCTCATGCTCTCTCTCACTCATTCTCTCTCAAATAAATAAATAAAATCTTTTAAAAAGGGGGGGGATCTTATGGGGGTGCGTTTTTAAAAAAAGTTTATTTATTTATTTGACAGACAGTAATCACAATTAGGCAGAGAGGCAGGCAGAGAGAGGAAGGGAAGCAGGCTCCCCAGTGAGCAGAGAGCCAAACGCGGGGCTGGATCCCAGGACCCCGGGATCACAACCCGAGTCTAAGGCAGAGGCTTCAACCCAGGCGCCCTGGGGGTGCGTTTTTGAGGTAAGTTATCTATCGGAGTCCTATGGAACACCTGCCTTTTAAAATTTTTACCGTAATTTCCCCAATCCTCAAGCCTTGAGATACAGATAAACCAGTTTTTCTTTTTTCAGAATACTATTTTTACAACAATACGCCCTCCAGGGATGCTGGAGTCTCCAGCAGTAGGAATCGGATTTGAGCATCTTGGGGAGATGATAAGAGGCCTTGAAGTTAAAGAGCTCACACTCTAATTATGGAGAAAAAGAAATAAAAAGCGCCCATCACTCCAGACTGTGCCCCTAATTTGACTTGCGAGACGCACGACAAAAAGTTGCACAAAACCAGATTCTTAGATCCAAGAAGAGACTCGAACAGCCAGCATTTTAAAAAGAGGTCAAGCCTCTGGTCGAGCCGGGGCTACCCGAATTGCTCTGCAAGGGCGCTTTCCGAAATGCCTTGGATTGGGCCAGAAAAGCCGCAATGCCGGTCACGTGACATCCCCCCCCCCCCCAAGATAAGTGAGGGCGGCGCGCTCCTACAACTTCCAGTTAGCGAGCTGCGCAGGCGCCGGGGACCGTGATTGCCGAAGTCGCGCGGGCAGCTCGCGAGCCAACCGTCGGCGGAAAAGCGCCCTTGGTCCTTATTCTGCTTCCTTCCTCTTCTGGGTCCACTCGGCTACGCTAACGCCGTCAGGAACTCGGCGGTCGGGTCCTTCCTTAGGACCTTCCTTTTCATCCTTTTTTTTTTTTTTTACGTTTTCCAACTCTCGCTTGAGGATTTACAGAGCTTCTGATTTCTTCCTAATCTGAATTAATTTCTTCCTTAATATGAAATTTGAATTATTCTTGGGCTCCCATTCATGAGCATCACATCCAAGTTAGCAAGTATAAACATTGGTGTGTTCTGTACGTTTTCAAGATTTCTAAGGTGGAAAGGCAACTGGAGCTCAGGACACTTTGCTGCCGTTTCTTTGTGCATGCTTAAGTTTGCACTCTGGTGACCTTTGCTTCGTGACCTTTACTGCTTGTTTCTAGGAGCTAGCCAGCTGTTTTATGGTTTTCCTATTTTCATTTTCCCTATTTAAAGCCAAAATTGCTGGATCCTAATCTTAATAGTTAAGTCAAGTTGGTACCTAAGGGCAAATCAATTCTGGAAAGTATTAGAGCAACCAGCTACTCATAGACAAAGCACTGGAAAATGACACTTAGGCCACATGTAAAATGATAAAGAGGTTTAACATAGGTTGAGAATTTGTTTGTTTTGTTTTTTCTTTCTCCTGAAAGGAAAGAATCCTTCCAGTGGGGAAGTTTGCAAAGGGCAGCAGCTAAGGACTCGAGTTTTTCTTCCTTTGGGTAGGGCAGCTAAACTGGAGTTTGTTAGAAGCGTCTCAAACTGTTGAAGAAAAACTCATCAAATTATACTTTTATTGGGATTAGTAAATCACATTTCAGATAATATTTGGGTGTACACAGTTTTTTTAAAATATCAAAGGACACTGGGGCACCTGGCTGGCTCAGTTCATAGAGCCTGTGACTCTTGATCTTGGGGTTGTGAATTTGAGCCCCACCTTGGGTGTAGAGATTACTTAAAAATAAGATCTTACAAAAAATTTATAGTTGCTAATTCTATAGAAACGTAAACCCATCCTTTAATTTTTTAAAAATTATTTTTAAGTAATCTCTATACCCAAGATGGGGTTTGAAGTCACAACCCTGAGATCAAGAGTCACATGTTCTACCTACTGAGCCAGCCAGGTACCCCTGTAAATGTTTAATTCTAGTAAATCTCATGTCACTACTTTCTCAGGCTTTTTCAATGGCTTTTATAAAATGCTCACAAAACTGGGTTAAATGAAGACCAATTGCTTCAGTTAAAACAAGAGATGGGAACATACCTGTATTTTAAGAAGCCAAGATTTTCTGTTGGGTAACAGCATTTCTCCGAAAACAATTTTCCTTTTGACAGGGTAAATATTTGGGAGGAAGTTTCCTCCCCTCCTATATTGAGAGATTATGTTTTCAACATTGTTTTGATGCTGACACAGTAACTCAGAAGTAGTTACTTAGCAGGGAAAGTTAGTAGTGAATTTGTTTCCCTTACAAATGATAGAACATTGAGAAACTACTTGCTGAGAAAGGCGTTATTGTTACCTGGTCTACATTAAGAGGCCAAAGTATCACGCTGATCTCATGATAAATCTTTCCTTTTTGTGTCATCTATTTTCCCTTCCACTATTATTCTGTATCAGCCATGAGGTTGCTGTTAGAATTCAGGGACAAATAAGAGGTCATATAATGTAGGCCATTGCATAATGAAGAAATCTCAATTCTGTGGTTTGTCTCTAAGGCTCTATCCTTAATAGTAAAATACACTGTGTTGGGATGGTTGTTAAGCTATCACTCCATGTTATATATTCATTATTTTTGGTTCACATGATTGTGATTTACTTTCAGGTTTTGATGTGTTCAATCTTTGCAAGTCAGTTACAATTACCTGGTGAAGAAAAAAACCAATGGAGAAGTTATGTACATAAGCTTTTTAAGGTAAGGAGGTCTATAGGTATGATAAAGGCATAATATGTGGAAGAATGTTCATTTAATAAACTTTAAAAATATTTTAAATTTTATTCATTTTTATTTTTTAAAAGATTTTATTTATTTGGAGAGAGAGCACAGGCAGGGCTAGCAGCAGGCAGAAGGAGAAACAGGTTTTCCACTGAGCAAGGACCCTGGGATCATGACTTGAGGCAAAGGCAGACACTTAACCGACTGAGCCACTTAGGCATCCCAACAAACTTTTGTTTTGTTTTGTTTTTGTATTTTAAAGATTTTACTTTATTTATTTGGCAGAGAGAGACACAATGAGAGAGAGGACACAAGCAGGGGGCAGTGGGAGAGGGAGAAGCAGGCTTCCTGCTGAGCAGGGAGCCTGATGTGGGGCCTGATCCCAGGACCCTGAGATCACACATTACCCAAGGTGAAGGCAGAAGCTCAATGACTGAGCTACCCAGGCACTCCACAACAAACTTTTTTTTTATAAAAGACTTTATTTTGGGGGCTCCTGGGTGGCTCAGTCAGTTAAGTGGCTGCCTTCAGCTCAAGTCTTGACCCCAGGATCCTGGGATCGAGCCCTACATGGGGCTTCTTGCTCAGCGGGAGCCTGCTTCTCTCTCTCCCTCTGCCTGTCTGCCTACTGCTCCCCCTGCTTGGGCTCTCTCTTTCTCAGTAGCTCTCTCTGTGTGTCAAATAAGTAAGTAAAATCTTTAAAAAAAAAAAAAAGACTATTTTTAAGTAGTCTCTACACCCAGCATGGGGCTTGAACTCACAATGCTGAGATCAAGAGTTGCATGCTCTACCGAGTGAGCCAGCCAGGAGCCCCTAAAAAACCTTTTTTTTTCTTTCTCTTTCTTTCTTTCTTTCTTTTTTTTTTTTTTTTTTTTAAAATTTTAATTATTTGACAGAGGGAGACACAGCAAGAGAGGGAACTGGGTTGAGGGGGGTTGGGAATAGGAGAGGGAGAAGCAAGCTTCCTGCTGAGCAGGGAGACCAATGTGGGCTTGATCCCAGGACTCTGGGGTTATGACCTGAGCTGAAGGCAGATGCTTAACAACTGAGCCACCCAGGTGCTCTCCTAAAAAATAAAAATCTTTTAATACCTTTGTTTAAGGCACTGAAGTGCTAGGAAAACAAAGGTGGGAACACACAACACTATCCCCTGAAGAATACAGTCTAAACTCAAGATTATGAGCCAAGAGAAAAATGATGGCAAGCAGACAAATAGCAGAGCGGACAGTGTGTGCCCAGGAAGCTCAGAGGGTGCCAGAACCTCGATTTACTCACTTCATTGAAGATCTGATTTTGTCAGTACAGATACAAGGGATAAACTCATGCCCCCATGAGAGCTCAGAGAGACTGCTGTCTAAACCTGGTGTCAATTTCTTAATTTTTAGGGAGATTGTACATTTATATTGACTGTAGTATTCTTGTTCAGTGTTCCAGATTGGTGCTCATCAATAAAAATATAATACTATCCGCAAATGTGAGCCACAGAAGTAATTTTAAATTTTCTCATATCCATATTTAAAAAGTAAAAAGAAACAGGTAACATTAATGTTAATAATATATTGTATTTAACCCAATATATCCAAAATGTTATAATTTTAACATATAATCAATACATAATTCTTACTGAGATATTTTACATTCTTTTTTTCCATACTAAGTCTTTGAGATCTGGAGTGGATCTTACACTTAAAGCAAATCTCAGTTAGGATTAGCTGCATTTCAGGTACTCCTCTGGCTAAGTAGAAGTCTAGAATATTTTCCTCCAAGAAAAGAAAACTGGGAGGCCAAGTTATAATCAGATCATGGAATTAGAACAGAAGGTGCTGGATGGTCTTGAGTGCTATTTTGTTGGTCTGACAGGAGTGATGATCCTACCCTGATCCACATTAAAGTATACCTTTTCATGGTGTTAGAATTTGTTGTATTTAGCATATCTTGCCTCAGGAGTCCAAGACTAATAAAGCCAAATTCTTCTGATTTTATGTAAACTTCTTTCTTCTATTAACATACTTTATATTCAAACAGGTTTTTTTTTTTTAAAGCTGTTATTTATTTATTTGACAGACAGAGATCACTAGTAGGCAGAGAGGCAGGCAGAGAGAGGAGGACGAAGGCTCCCTGCTGAGCAGAGAGCCTGATGCGGGTCTCGATCCCAGGACCCTGAGATCATGACCTGAGCCAAAGGCAGAGGCTTAACCCACTGAGCCACCCAGGCACCCCTGTTTTTATGATTCTTAACTGCCAAATTATTTTCCCAAAGGACATTTAACAAGTTATCATTAATGATGAGAATAACAGTTTTACTTCACTTGTCCTCATGATGGTTATATTTTTTCCTTCATAATGGTTATTATCTGACTTAAAACATTTACTTATTTAATAGGCTTTTACATTCATTTATTCATTAAACATTTACTGAGTACTTATTATGCTCCAGGCAATGTCCTAAGCTCTTATGACACAGCAGTGAATAAAAGACAAAAATTCCTGTTCTTCTAAGATGTGGTGTGTATACACACACACACACACACACACACACACACACACACACACACACTGGAATACTATGCAGCCATCAAAAGAAATGAAATCTTGCCATTTGCAATGACGTGGATAGAACTAGAGGGTATTATGCTGAGCGAAATAAATCAGAGAAAGATAATCATCATATGATCTCCCTGAAATGAGGAAGTTGAGAGGCAAAGTGAGGGGTTTGAGGTGTAAGGAAGGAAAAAATGAAACAGATGGAATCGGGAGGGAGACAAACCATAAGAGACTCTTAATCTCACAAAACAAACTGAGGGTTCCTGGGGGGAGAGGGATAGGGAGACGGTGGCTAGGTTATGGACATTGGGGAAGGTGTGGGCTATGGTGAGTGCTATGAAGTGTGTAAACCTGGCGATTCACAGACCTCTACCTCTGGGACTAATAATACATTATATGTTAATAAAAAAGTAAAAAAATACCTGTTCTTCTAGATCCTCTTGGATGATACAGTCAACTAGGTAAATAAAATATAGGTGCTAAGGGATAAAAATAAAGCATGAAGGAATGTCACTGGGATGAGCATTTTAATTAGAGTGGCTGGTAAAGATCTCATTGAGTAAGTGACAAATTTAAAAATATATTTTAAATTTAAATCACAAGCCTACAGAAAACTTGCAAGTATAGAAGCAAAAACTGTCTTTTTTCTGAAACATTTGAGAATTACCCATGTAATGTCCCACCTTCCCAAATAGTTTAGTGTGTTTTTACTGCAAAGACATTTCTCCTACATAACCAAAATATAAGCACCAAAAAAGGAGTATTAACACCAAAACGTTAATACTGTCTTATCCTCACATCCCAGTCAGATTTTTGTCAGTTGTCTCAGTACTGCTCTTTATAGAAAAAGGATCCTGTTCTGCATCAAGTTGTTGCTTTTAGTTATCATGTCTCTTTAGTATCTTTCAGGCTGAAACAGTTTCTTAGTGTTTCTTCAGCTCTTGTGACCTTGATAACCTTTGAAAATTCCAGGCCACTTATTTTGCAGAATATCCCCTAATTTAGGTTTGTCTGGTGTTTCCTTGTGATTAGACTTAGCGTTATTCGTTTTTGATGGGAGTATGACAGAAACAATGCTGTGTTCTCATTGTGTCTTATCAGGGGCACATAATTTCTGTTTGTTCCATTACTGATAATGTTTACTTTGGTCACTTGATTTCGGAGGTATCTTTCAAGCTTGTCCACTGTAAAGTTCTTCTTCTTTTTGTAATTAAGTGTTTTATGGCGAGAAACTGGATATACTCCACATCAGACTTTCGGTTTATTTGTTTATATGTGTATGAGCTCAGTTTTCTATTTTAATCCATGAGTGAGTGTCATTATTTTGGTGTTTAAACTGTTCTTAGGTTTTCCCATTGGAACCCCTTCAGGCTTAGCTTCAGTGTCCTTTTGACAAGCCACCATCATTCTTTGAACACTTCCTTGTTTTCTGGCACTCCAATATGTTCCAGGCTTATCTTGTACCTTCCTGGCCCAGTCCTCGAAATGGCCGTTTCTCTAAGGAGCCCATGAGAGTGCTATTTTGAAGTCAGAACTCTGGGTGCTAGGTGTGCTCATTGCTATTGGGGTTGAATGGAGTTGCTCCTCCCAGTCCCATTTAATGGATGGAGAATATATGTGCATATATACATTTACATATATATATGTGATATATACACACACAATATACACACACAATAATTATCTATATTTATGTCTCTATACCTGTATTGAAAATATGCATTCACCAATTTCAATCTAACACCTTAGGGTTCATTCTAGTTTTATCCCCTTTCCATCTTCATACTCTGTGAGAAATTACCTCCCTTTATCCTTAATTTCTTTACATATTTGATCAAACCCACTGTGTATTATTGGTCTCTTCCTCTGCTGTCACACCTTTCCCTGCCTCAATACCTTTCTCACCTCATTCAGCACATCCCACCTGGGGGTCTGACATCCCACGCATGACAGGCCACCCCTCTGCAAGAGGCCCTCATTATCCTTCTTTGCTCTGACACACCACTGTGTGCTGGTCTACCTGGTTCTGCCCCATCCTGTAGGACTGATTACTTTTTTTTTTTTTTAAAGATTTTATTTATTTATTTGATAGAGATCACAAGTAGGCAGAGAGGCAGGCAGAGAGAGAAGGGGGGAAGCAGGCTCCCCGCTGAGCAAAGAGCCCAATGTGGGGCTCAATCCCAGGACCCTGAGATCATGACCCGAGCTGAAGGCAGAGGCCCAACCCACTGAGCCACCCAGGCGCCCCAGTAGGACTGATTTCTTTAGGAAAGGAAGAGAAAGGGAGGAGGAAAAGTAAAGGAAAATTTTTAGTTAATCCCCAAAGGACGTGAGAAAGCTAACTATTTGATACCTTGGTAAGACCATTCCAGATAAGGAATAGCAAGTGTAAAGGTTATGTAGTGGGAGCATGGCTGGTGTGGTGGAGATGACAAGGCCATATGGCTACAGCAGTGTCAGCAAGAAGGATGGCAATATTAGATAAGGTCTGGGAGATAAGGGGTGGAGCAGGGTAAAAAGGGGACAGATTCTGTAGGGTTTATAAGATCTTTGGATTTTACTCTTTTTTAAAAGATCTTTTTCATCCATTTGGCAGAGAGAGAGCATGAGCAGGGGGAATGGCAGGCAGAGGGAGATGCAGGCTCCTGGCTGATCATGGAGTCTCAATGCCGGACTCGATTCCAGGACCATGGGATCATGACCTGAACTGAAGGCAGAGGCCCAACCCACTGAGCCACCCAGGTGTCCCTGGAGTTTACTTTTACTGGGAATGGACAACTATTGGAGAACTGAGCAAAGAAGTGAGGACATCTATCTTAGGTTTTAACAGGTTCACTCTGGCTGTTCTCCTGAACACAAAGGAAGAGGGGCAAGGACAGAAGCCAGGACACAAGTTAGGAGGCTATTGCAATAATCCAAGTGAACCATGTTAGTGGATTGGATCTTGGTGGTGATGGGAGAAGTGAATTGAATTGTGGGTGTGTCCTGACAGGAATTGCTGACTGAGGAGATGTGGCAGATGAGGGGAAAAGTGGAGTCAGGGTGGTACCAAGATGTTTGGCCTGGGCAACAGGAAGAATGGGATTGCCATTCCCTGAGAAGGGGAAGGCTGCGGGAGAACGGGCTTGGAGGGTGAGAGGTAGTATCAGTAGTTCAGACTGAGACACATTTTCATTAAGTTTGAGTCATCTGTTAAAAATCCATGAGGAAATGGCAGGTAGGCAGCTGAATATTCCAGTCCGAGTTGGAGATCTAAATTTTGGGACTCATTGACAAGTAGATGCTATTTAAAGCCATGAGACTGGGTGAGATCATTAGGGAATGAGTGGAGATAGAAAAAAGAGAAATCCAAGTGTGGAATTTCTGGGGTTCAACATACTGAAGTTGGGGAGATGAAGAGCAAAAGAGACTAAGAAGGAGCTGTCAGAAAGGTAGGAGAAGTAGGTAAAAACCTCCCCTCATTGTTGCTTTCATTTGCATTTCTTGATTACTGGTTGCAAGTTCCTTTGTCAATTGTTTATAACTTTATCAAGTGGCCTTTTACCGTTTGATTTAAAAAAAATCAATTGTATTAGTGTGTTTACATAATAGGGACTTTAACCCTTTGTCATACTAGATAAAAATATTTCTTCTATTATTCCTCTTTTTATTTTGGTTATATGAATGTTCAAAGTATTTATGTAGTAAGTCAATTAGTGTTTTTAATTTGTGATTCATCTTATTCTTACGAAGACTAGAAATTTGTCTCATCTTCCAGAGATTTGATAATCGTTGAATTCTATTTTATTCTAGCTTTTCATGTCTTGATTTATTTTTGTTGACTTATGGACCGCCTAGAATTAGTTTTTGTGCATAATGTGAGGTTAGAGTTTAAACCTGTTATCTCCTCAAGCAAGAGGGCTCAGGCATACCCCAGCAAGCATGATTTGGTTTAAGCAGGAATTCATAAATAGAAGAGTCCGCAGGAGTGGGCGGCCATGTGCTCACCATGCAGGAGAGTAGTGGGCTGGCTTGAGCACTGTGGTCAAACATGGGTGAGGCCTCGAGAGTGGAGCTGAATCTGAGTGTCAGATAGCTGGAGCTTTGGTGACAGACAGTTCTTTAGAGAGCTGCTGGAAATGCTGGCTGCCCAGCACTTGGGTACTTCGGGGGAAGGTGAGATCAGGCCCTCAAGATACCAGCCAGCTAGCTCATTGTCAGGCAGGTAACTTGGGGGAGCCCCCTGGATAATTCTTCGGACAATCTTTGTTGTCTTTCCACACCCCCAAATTGTTAGTTATCCCAGCACTACTTGTTATTGAATAATCTATCCCTTTGCCAGTGATTTGTGATATCTTTTAAGCATATTCTTGTGTGTTATATTTTACATGTCTAATTATTTGAAAATATGAGTATCATTAACATCAGGATATTCATATCATTAAGTTAAATTTTAAACATATATTAATCTAATCTCTAAAACTTGCTATCATTTAATATAGGAGTAGTGTTAAAAGAAAGCATTATTTTTTAAAAAGAAAGCATTATTATATGTATGTAGTATTCCTGTTTCTGAGACGTCGTTTCAACAGTAGAGAATTTTCAAATAAAGGCAATGCTTAAAATAATGGTTTTCTATTTGATTAAAGCAGAAATTTGCAAGTAGGTTTATTTTCATTTCACTTTTTTTTTTTTTTAAGATTTTTATTTATTTGACAGATCACAAGCAGGCAGAGAGGCAGGCAGAGAGAGAGAGGAGGAGGAGGCAGGCTCCCTGCCGAGCAGAGAGCCCCACGTGAGGCTCGATCCCAGGACCCCGGGACCATGACCTGAGCTGAAGGCAGAGGCTTTAACCACTGAGCCACCCAGGCGCCCTTCATTTCACTTTTGAATACATTTGATTTTTGTTACACCCTTGAAGATGAGGTATTTGCTTATTATTCCTTTATAATTATAAGTGGCTACTAGTGTTATGGTTTATCTTTTTTGTTACCTAGAAGATGCCCTCCTAATCTGAAAATAAAATTATCATTGGAAAAAAAAACTAGTAAGATCAACACTGACTACTAAAAATGAGTCTTACCTACAATATATTGAAAGAATAATTCAATAACTGAGAAATGCTTATCTCAGAAATTTGAGAATGGTTCAATAATAAATCTAATCTTAAAACTGAGTATGGGGGCACCTGGGTGGCTCAGTGGGTTAAGCCTCTGCCTGCGCTCAGGTCATGGTCTCAGGGTCCTGGGATTGAACCCGGCATCGGGATCTCTGCTCAGCAGGGAGCCTGGTTCCCCTTCTCTCTCTCTGCCTGCCTCTCTGCCTGCTTGTGATCTGTCAAATAAATAAATAAAATCTTAAAAAAAAAAAAAAACTTTGAGTATGAAAAATACAAGATGCTGAAAATTTATCTGATAAAAATGAACCTCCTATTTTAAGTACTGTTTAGGAATGAAATAGAAGGGCCACTCAACATGATAACATCTTTATCAAAATAACAATACTATTCTTAATGGCAAAATAATTAATATTTCCATTAAAATGAGGAGCAAAATTAAGGGATGCCCGGCTCTTGCCTGTGTAAATAAATAAAGGGAGTCAGCTACCATCACCAGAGTTCTGTCAGTTACTCAAAGGCAGGCAGAAAATTGAGAAAACTTTATAGTAGAGATAAGGGAAGGCTTCACATATGTCCCGCCCAACTGGAAACTGTTGGCGTGGGGAAGCTTGGAGGCAGGCTAACTAGAAATGGGACATTCTATGCACCTGGTTAGGGGTGCATACTTTGCTTTCTATTGTTGGTCCCACATTAGAAGTTGGACCAAAATTAGGGAAGCTGTCAGTTATTAATGAAGTCATGGCCATTTTGGGCAGATTGTTACAGAAGTTATTGTTTAGCTTCTTGGATTGTCACTATAGAAAGCAGCCTGGCTTCCTGTAAGTCTGACTTGTAACAGGATGACTTCCTGGGTTGTTTATTGTAGATAAGGGGTTGGTTTCCTGGGCAGGTGGCTGCAGCTTATGGGTGAAGGTTCTGTGTTCTATATGGTCTGGCCATTGTCCGTTTGTATATTTAGTCTGTCATGCACTATAATTTAAAATTGATTTGAAATTTCTGACTAATGCAGTCAGATAGTAAACAAGTGATGTAAATTTGGGGGGTGGTACAGAAAGTAGATGATAGAATTTTTATGTTAGACTAAGCATTTGAATTAATAAAGTTGTTCAGGAAAAAGCACTCTACTATTCTGGCAAAAATTAGGTAGGAAATGTAACAAAAAAAGATTTCATTCACCATATCAACAAATACAATTTATAGTTAGGCTCTTAATACAGAGTGTTTTCGATCTATATAATGCAAACTATTCAAACTGTGACCAGAGAGAAAAAACACTGGCGACACCCTTTAATAGAAACACCCTTAATTTTTCACCACTGAATAAAAGGCGAGGCATGCTAAGTTTTGGATGGAAAGTGTAAACTTTATAAATATTACAGGCCATCTTAAATCAACTTAAAAAATTAATACAATTTCCATTTAAATTCTCAATGGAATTTTCTGGGCAGCAACTGAAAATTTTTTCTACAGTTGATCTAAAGAATAAACAAAGAGCAAGACATTTATTCGTTCAATACATATTTCTTGATTTCTGTGTTCCAAACTCTAGGGATACATTAGCGAACAAGGTATTAACATTTTAAAGTAATCCAATGTAAGTAATCCGATGTAAATGTGTTTTCTTCTTTTCTAATGGATTGTTACTATCATTATCAAATTTAATATTATGAAGATGTAGACCTGATATAAAAATCTGTTACAAAATTTGTTAAAACAAATAGAAGTGGAAGTGTTACATCTCTTTCTTACTAAATTCCTATTACAGCACCATGAAAGGGAAAAACTCCTAGAGTGCAGGAATTTGCCTTTTCTACCTTTTGTAGCAATGCCTTGTTTATAGTACTTGTTTAGATTTTTATAATCCCCTCAGTTATTAGTTGTCCATTATAGAACTGTAAAAAAGGAAAAATTTCAAGTACAGGTTAAAAATGGCTAGAGTTGGGACGCCTGGGTGGCTCAGTTGGTTAAGCAGCTGCCTTCCGCTCAGGTCATGATCCCGGCGTCCTGGGATCGAGTCCCACATCGGGCTCCTTGCTCTGCGGGGAGCCTGCTTCTCCCTCTGCCTCTGCCTGTGCTTGCTCTCGCGCTCTCTCTCTCATAAATAAATAAAATCTTAAAAAAAAAAAAAAAAGAAAAAAAAAATGGCTAGAGTTTGGGATGCCTGGGTGGCTCAGTTGGTTAAGCGTCTCCTTTCGGCTCAGGTCATGATCCCGGAATCCTGGGATGAAGTCCTAATCAGGCTCCCTGCTCAGCAGAGAGTCTGCTTCTCGCTCTGCCTGTTGCTCTCTCTCTCTGACAGATAATAAAATCTTAAAAAAAAAAGGCTAGAGTTTAGTTTTCTTGAAGTATTTCCCCTTAAACTCACATTGTACTTGCTGTTTAGACATAAAACACAAGGTCATCTAGAGACATTTTACTATCTCAAGGAAGAAGAAAAAATAATCCCTAAATTACTATACATATTTAATCAATATATTGCCAATTCAGGTTAAATTGCTTAGTACAAAGAATACATTAATGTCCATATTTATGCCAGCTGAAAATAGAATGTTCTGTATTGAATTAATTAACTCTGTGGACACTGAGAAGCAGTGAACTCATGTTCTAATTGAAGGGCCAGATGATATTGAAACAGGACAAGAGGAGATGAAGCAAGAGAATTTCTGAAGCTTACTTTCTTAAAGAATGGCAAGTGCTAAGCTAAACTCATTTTTTACATCTTGAATCAGGGAAGAACACATTTTGGCCAATTTAGGAAACAGCATCTGGATTAAATATTCTTGTTTCTCATAAGTACTTTGGAAAAGATGTGTACAGAATTTTCTTCATAAAGTTTCAAGGAACAAAATCATAAGCAATAATGAGTGTTATGTTTGGAATTGTAACTTTCCAGATCTGTTAGTGGGTTGGCAAAGGAGGGAAAGTTGTTTTCTTTTGGGAGTATATGCCATTATTGTGGTTATTTGAAGCAGATTTTAACTAGAATTCCTTAAAGCATGTCTAAATAATACTTCTACATGAGAAGGAATAGTGTATGGATGCTTGTGTAGGGAGTCTTCCCAGTGGCTGCTGCTTTCACTATTAAAATACCAGTGAAATGAGTTGAGAATACATTGTGGGCCAGTTCCTGCTATCTGCAAGCTCTAGTGGAGACTAACCCTTCCTTGTCTTTTCCAGCCCTCACTGCTAAGCTCCTGGTCCCTCCATCTTCACAGGCAGCTGCTGTATCACTCTGAATTCTGCTTCTGTGATCATTTCTCCTCTGACTTTCCCGTCTTCCTCTTTCATTTCTAAGGACGCTTGTGATGGCATTAGGCCCAGCCATATAATCCAGATGAATCTCCCCATCTCAGAACTCTTATCGTAATCACACCTGCAAAATCCCACTTACCATATAAGGTAATATGTTCACAGGTTCTGGGGATTGGGACATGGATTTTTGGGGGCTTCTGATGACCACAGTTCCTTTAAATCAAAACCTAAGGAAATATTTCCCTCATGGAGAAATTTAAAGTGATGTGAGATTAGCAACGAATACATAAACTAATTTCTAGAATAATTTGTTTTTTTAAAAAATTTATTTTTATTATTTATTCTTTAATTTGCTTTTTAAAGATTTATTTATTTGAGACAGAGATCACAAGTAGGCTGAGAGGCAGGCAGAGAGAAAGGGGAAAGCAGGCTCCTTCATGGGGAGTCTGCTTCTCCCTCTGACCTTCTCCCCTCTTATGATCTCTCTCACTCTCTCTCTCTCTAATAAATAAATAAAATCTTTGAGTGCCTGGGTGGCTCAGTTGGTTAAGCAACTGCTTTCAGCTCAGGTCATGATCCTGGAGTCCCAGGATCGAGTCCCACATCGGGCTCCCTGCTCACTGGGGAGCTGTTTCTCCCTCTGATCCTCTCCCCTCTCATATTCTCTCTCTCTCACTCTCTCTCTCAAATAAATAAATAAAATCTTAAAAAAAAAAAAAAAAAGCAGGCTCCTTGCTAAGCAGAGAGCCCGATGCGGAGCTCGATCCCAGGACCCTGAGATCATGACCTGAGCCGAAGGCAGAGGCCTTAACCCACTGAGCCACCCAGGCACCCCTAATATGTTTTAAAAAAGAAAGATTTTATTTACTTATTTGAGAGAGAGCATGCATGAAGTTGGGGGGGCAGAGAGGAAGAGGGAGAGAGATAAACAGACTCTTCTCTCACTGCCCACCTTGAGTGGGGAGCCAGGGATCATGACCTGAGCTGAAAGCAGATGTTTAACCAATTAACTACTTAACTGATTGAGCCACCCAGGTGCCTCTTCAATAATTTGCTTTTTAAAAAACTTGTGAATGCTTTGAAATATCTGCATATTACAGAATAACCTGGACTTTTGTATGACTGAAAAAAGTTATGCAAAATAACTCTCAAATAATATTACTGGGTGACATATATATCTCCTCTCTCTCTGATCAGAGTGATATCATTCTAGATTTTGTTTTCCTTTGGTGCAAGTCATGTATCTTTTCTGTTATCATTTTAAATATATTCTAAACCATTTGACTGTCCTTTAAAGGCTAAAACCTATTTGTGGGGGCGCCTGGGTGGCTCAGTGGGTTAAAGCCTCTGTCTTCGGCTCAGGTCATGATCCCAGGGTGTTGGGATCGAGCCCCGCATAGGGCTCTCTGCTCAGCAGGGAGCCTGCTTCTTCTTCTCTCTCTGCCTGCCTCTCTGCCTACTTGTGATCTCTGTCTCTGTCAAAAATAATAATAATAAAATCTTAAAAAAAATAAATAAAACCTATTTGTGTCTTGCTTTATTACATGATTAGAAGACTTTCTTTCTTTCTTCCTTCCTTTCTTTCTTTAAGATTTTATTTATTTATTTGACATAGAGAGACACAGCCAGAGAGGGAACACAAGCAGGGGGAATGGAAGAAGGAGAAGCAGGCTTCCCGCTGAGCCTGGAGCCTGAAGCTGGGCTCCATCCCAGGACCTTGTGATCGTGACCTGAGCTAAAGGCAGATGCTTATCGACTGAGCTACCCAGGTGCCACCAGAAGACCTTCTAATCGAATTTAGTTAGGATAGGATGAAACCAATATATACAGAGTCAGGAAAGCCCAAGCTTCTCAGAGGAGATTTAGGGAATGATCACAAACTGTTCTGTGTAGGCAAAATAGATTTTCCATCCCAAGATTCTGCTAATAAGAGCTTGACAATTGGAGAGCTATAGTATTTCCAATTTCACTAAGTAATAAATAAAATAGTGGATTGGAATACATTAATAAAAATGATATATTCTTTTTTTTTTAAGATTTTATTTATTTATTTGACAGAGAAAGAGAGATCACAAGTAGGCAGAGAGTCAGGAGGAAGCAGGCTCCCTGCAGAGCAGAGAGCCCGATTCGGGGCTCGATCTCAAGACCCTGAGATCATGACCTGAGCCGAAGGCAGCGGCTTAATCCATTGAGCCACCCAGGCGCCCCAAAAAGTGATATATTCTTAAAAAAAAAAAGTGATATATTCTTAATCATATAATAAAAATTGCTTATGGATTCTTTTTTTTTTTTTAAAGATTTTATTTATTTATTTGACAGATCACAAGTAGGCAGAGAAAGGGAAGCAGGCTCCCTGCTGAGCAGAAAGCCTGATCCCAGGACCCTGGAATCATGACCTGAGCCAAAGACAGAGGCTTTATTTACCCCACTGAGCCACCTAGGCACCCCTTGCTTATAGATTCTTATTTATTGTTTTTTTTTTTCTTTAGTAAAACCAATTAAATCAGTGAGAAATTTGATGAGGGGAGGAAGTTACATTCAGTGCAAGTCCAAGCCTAGGTAGCTTAGTTGGTTGAGCATCAGACTCTTGATTTTGACTCAGGTCATGATCTCAGAGTCCTGGGCTCAAGCCCCCAGGAGAGCTCCACCCCAACCCCTGTAGGAGTCCCTGCTCAGTGGGAAGTCTTCTTGTCTGCTTCTCCCTCTCCGCCTCCCCCTGCTCTCAAAGGTGCTCTTTCTCTCTCTCTTAAATAAATCTAAAAAAAAAAAAAAAAAAAAAGTCTAGTCCTCAGTCATTTGTAGGTTTTAAAATTCACAGAACCAGGATCTATAAGCATAATGTGCTTACATGAGGAATAATAATTCACAGCAGATCTGAATAAACCCTCTTAATGTAACTTTCTGGAATCCAGGTTTGAAATTCCTTTTGATATTTAAATTTTTTTTTTAATTTAAAGATTTTGTTTATTTATCTGAGAGAGAGAGAGTGAGAGAGAGCATGAGAGGGGAGAGGGAGAAGCAGACTTCCCATGGATCCCCATGGAGCCCGATGTGGAACTCGATCCCAGGACTCCGGGATCGTGACCTGAGCCGAAGGCAGTCTCTCAACCAACTGAGCCACCCAGGCACCCTCCTTCTGATATTTTGTAAGAAGTTTTGTATTATATTTATTATGTTTCATATTATGTTAGAACAGTACAGACACATAATCTCAGCCCCTCCTTTCTCCTACCAGCCTCCACTATATTCAGCTAGAAGAGCAAGCTTTGTTTTCTAAGCACTTTGAGAGGAAGTGAAAAGATCTGAGAAGCAAAACTGGAATACAAAGTTAAAGGTGTGAAGAAATTCCCACTAGCCAGGACTTTGGGGAGTGGAGCGGGATACCTGAAAACCTTAATTCTCCATTTTTGTTTTGTTTACCGCACCAATGAAATTCTCCTTTATCTCACTTAATTAGTCTACAGAAGAAGACTTTTTCTGCTTATAATTTTCAGGAGTAATGTGAACATTTTGGACAACCCTTAGCATGATACAACAGTTTTTCAACCAGAGGTGATTTTGCTCCGCTGGGGACATTTGGCCAAGTCTGGAGACATTTTGTCACAGCTGGGGTTGGGGAGATGCTGCGGCATTGAGCCGGTAGAGGCCAGGGATGCTACTAAACATCCAGCAGTTCAAGGGCAAAGACTGATTGGCCCCCAATATCAATAGTGTGAAGTTGAAAAATCTTGGGTTAATAGGATGTTATTTAATTTTTGATGGACTGTCTGTGGTACTGATGTCAGTGTTTTAAAATGTTATTATAAAAGTGTAAGCACTAGAGGGCAGTACCTGCCCAACAGTTGCCACTGATGTTAATTTGGTGTGGGGAGGGGAGGGTCTTTAATGGAAAAAAAGAACTTGTAATTTAGGTAACGTGAAGAAAAGTGACTGTAAAAGATCCTTAAAGGAATATTTAAGTGACTCTAGATCAAAAGACAGTTTTAACGATTACTGTTTCTGAAGTTGGTAGAAGCAGAGCAAGAAGGGTTTTTTTTCCTTCTTCTTTTTATAATGATACCTTGTGAACTGTTGCAGAGAAAGGGGAGAATTCACACTAGGTTTTCACACACTGAAACACTAACGTCATTGCCACTTACACTTCTGTGTGCTCCCTTGAAGCAGGTGATGGCAAGTCGCTATTCCTAGGGCATAAGGATTACTGTAATGCTGTTGAAGCTGTGTCTAGAACAGGGGAACTTAGAAAGGCAAAGTGATTGAACCCATTAGACAACTCAGAGTCTGACTCAACTCTGTGTTTCTATGAAACAGATAAGTAATACCCTGTTTGTTGCTGGAAGTTATTTACATTAACCATCTATCCAAGAATACAGTAACACTTTCTGTTTTTTCCTAAGAGTCAGTCCAGTTTTTAAGAATGAAACAATAGAGGTGGGTGGGGGGATGGGGTTACTGGGTGATGGGCATTAAGGAGGGCCCCTGATATGATGAAGACAGGGGTGTCATACACAACTGATGGATTATTGAAATTATTGAACTGAAACTAATGATATACTATATGTTGGCTAATTGAATTTAAATTAAAAAAAAAACAAATGAGATAATTATTTTTTCTTCTTAGTATGAGACATCCAGGCATAAACCTGAGTTTTTGGGGATTTTTAATAAAAATTGAACCCCCTTCCCCAAAAACAGGTTAAACCATTTGGTAGACTCATGTTAAACTCACTTTTTTTTTTTTTTTTAAGATTTTATTTATTTATTTGACACAGAAAGAGAAACCACAAGAAGGCAGAGAGACAGGCAGAGAGAGAAGGGAAGCAGGCTCTCCACTGAGCAGAGAGCCCGATGAGGGGCTTAATCTCAGGACCCTGAGATCATGACCTGAGCCGAAGGCCAAGGCTTAACCCACTGAGCCACTCAGTTGCCCCTAAACTCACATTTTTATAAATTGTTAAACATTCAAGGTATACAACATGGTATGAAGAATAGATATGTCTTCTTCATTTGCATTCTTCTCTCCCTGCCTCCTGCCCTGCCCTTAGACCCAGGGAAATGAATTTGATGTTTAACATTCTCCCTTGTTTCTTTGTACTTTTATTTAAAAACTCTATATGCATGGCATGTAAGTGTTCTGTAATTTGTGTTTTTCCTTCAACAGTATGTCCATGTTGATACAAATAGCTCTAGTAATACCAACATTTATTTATTATTTTTATTATTGTTGATATTTAGGTTGTTTCCAAATTTACTAATACAAATAATGATGTTATGTTCGTTTTCATATATAGTTGTTTTGAGAGGGTGCTAGGAATGGAGAAAAGACGAGGAAAATAATGAGCTCATGTGAGCAGAGAGCCCAACTCGGGGCTTGATCCCAGGACCCTGGGACCATGACCTGAGCCAAAGGCAGAGGCTTTAACCCACTGAGCACCCAGGTGCCCCTGAACTTACTTTTAAGATCTCTCTTAAATATCCAAGAATAAGTCATATAAAGGAAAACATAAGTAGTTCAGATGGACTTTATTAGTCTGAGCTGGCTTTATTGCTTTCTGCTAGAATGTACACTCCATGAAGGCAGTAATTTTTGTCTGTTTCTACTTGTAAAAATGCCTAGCACGTAGTAGATGTTCAAGGACTCTTTGGTCATTGAATGAATGAATGTATAGGACACAATCCATCTTGATGAAGGCTTGAAATTCATTGAACTTCTTGGATATTTAGAATATATCATTTAATACTAAGTAATACTATATTTGGATATAGTATATAGATAACATCTTGATAATTATCTTTGATAATTCCAAATACAGTATTTTGTTTTTCATCTAGGTATTTTACACAGTAAAGACACAGTTGTGACTTTGCACTGCATGGTGAATGATAATGAAAATAGCTAACCCTAGTTAACTCTGGTGAGTAAGTGCTCAGCACAGTGCATTACATGTATATACTCTTCTAATCCATATAAGAACTCTGTGAGGTAGGTATTATTATTATTATTATTACCATCTCCATTTTTACCAATGAAGAAACCAAACACAGAGAGCTTAAATAATTGTCAGAAAGCTAGGAAGTGGCAGAGCAGAGATTTGAAATCAAACAGTTTGGAAAAATTTTATTGCTTAAACCCGGGATCTTTGAAGTCTTAGAGTCCAGTCCTTTTAAGTCAAGTTTTATAGTAGAAATATAACATTAGAGGTCCCTGGGTGGCTCAGTCAGTTAAACGTTTGATCTGCTGGAGTCTTGATCTCAGGGTTGTGGGATCAAGCCCAGTGCTAGGGCTCTATGCTCAGTAGGAAGTCTGTTTGAGATGCTCTCTCTCCCAACCCCCTCCACACTTGTGCACTCTCTCTCAAATAAATAAATAAATAAATAAAATCTTTAAAAAAATATGCCTTAATTTAAAAATATTTTATTGCTCAAAAATGCTAATGATCATCTGAGCTTTCAGTAAATCATTACCTTCTTTGCTGATGGGAGGGTCATGCTGCAGTGCTGATGGCTGCTGACTGATCAGGGTGGTGGTTGCTGGAGGCTGGGACAGATGAGGCAATTTTTAAAAATAAGACGAGAGGAGTGCCTGCCTGGCTGGCTCAGTCGGAAGAGCATGCAACTCTCGATCTTGGGGTTGTAAGTTCGAGGCCCACTTTGGGTGTAGCAATTACTTAAAAAAAAAAAAAAGAGGACAACAATGAAGTTTGCTGTAGTGATTGACTTTTCCTTTCACAAATAATTTCTCTAGCATGCGATTCTATCTGATAGCATTGAGCTACAGCAGAACTTGTTTCAAAACTGGAGTCAGTCTTCTCAAATCCTGCTACTGCTCTATTAACTCCATTTATGTAAGATTCCAAGTCCTTTGTTGTCATTTCAACGGTCTTCACAGCATCTTCACTAGGAGAGGTTTCCATCTCAAGAAACCACTTTCTTGGGACGCCTGGGTGGCTCAGTTGGTTGAGCAGCTGCCTTTGGCTCAGGTCATGATCCTGGCGTCCTGGGATCGAGTCCCACATCGGGCTCCTTACTCGGCGGGGAGCCTGCTTCTCCCTCTGCCTCTGCCTGACATTCTGTCTGCCTGTGCTCGCTCTCTCTCCCTCTCTCTCTATGACAAATACAAATAAAATCTTAAAAAAAAAAAAAAAAAGAAACCACTTTCTTTGCTCATCCTAAGAAGCAGCTTCTCGTCCCTTCAAGGCTGATCGTGAGATGACAGCCATTCAGTCACATCTCAGGCCCCACTTCTAATGCTCCTTCTCTTGCTGTTTCCACCAGCCTACAGTTACTTCTCCACTGAACTCTTGAACCCCTCGAGGCCATCCATGAGGGTTGGAATCAACTTTTTCCGAACTCTTGTTAATGTTATTATTTTGACCTCTTCCCATGAATCCCGAATAGTCTTATGGCATCTAGAATGGTGAATCCTTTCCAGATGGTTTTCAATTTATTTTGCCCAGCTCCATCAGAGGAATTGTTTGGTAGAAATATCCTTATGAAAAACATTTCTTTCTTTTTTTTTTTAAACTTAAGATTTTATTTATTTATTCTGACAGAGAGGGACCACAAGTAGGCAGAGAGGCAGGGGGTTGGGAAGCAGGCTCCCCACTGAGCAGAGAGCCTGATGTAAGGCTCAATTCCAGGATCCTGAGATCATGACCTGAGCCAAAGCTTAACCCACTGAGCCATCCAAGCACCCCATGAAATACATTTCTTAAAAAAAAAAAAAAAAAGATTTGAGGGGTGCCTGGGTGGCTCAGCGGGTTAAAGCCTCTGCCTTCAGCTCAGGTCATGATCTCAGGGTCCTGGGATCGAGCCCCGCATCAGGCTCTCTGCTCCGCGGAGAGTCTGCTTCCTCCTCTCTCTGCCTGCCTCTCTGCCTACTTGTGATTTCTCTGTCAAATAAATAAATAAAATAAAATAAAATAAAAAATAAGATTTGAAAGTTGGAATGACTCCTTGATCCATGAACTGCAGGATGGATGCTGGGTTAGCAGGCATGAAAACAATATTATTCTCATTGTACATCTCCCCATCAGAGCTCTTGGGTGACCAGAAACATTGTCCAGGAGTAGTAATATTATGAAAGGAATCTTTTTTCTGAGAAGTAGATCTCAGAGGTGGGCCTTGTTTCATTTCTAGAGTACAGGCAGAGTAGATTTTGTGTAATTCTTAAAGGTCTAGTATTTTCAGAATGGTAAATCAGCATTGGCTTCACCGGCTGTATTAGCCTCTAACATGAGAGTCAGCCTGTCCTTTAAAGCTTTGAGGCCCTGAAGCCATGCGTTGGCTTCTGCTTTCTAGTTATGAAAGCTCCAGATGACGTCTTCCAACACAAGGCTGTTTCATCTACATTGAAAACTTGTTGTCTAGTGCAGCCACTTTCATTAACATCTTAGCTAGATTGTTTGGGTGACTCTGCAGTTTTGACATCAGCCCCTGCCTCTTCATCTTACACTTTTATGTTACGGAGATGGCTTCTTTCTTCAAATCTTATGAACCAAACTCAGCTAGCTTCAAACTCTTCTTCTGCAGCTTCCTCACCTCTCTCAGCCTTCACAGGAATGGATAGAGTTAGGGCTTTGCTCTGGATCGGGCTTTGGCTTAAGGGAGTATTGTGGCTGGTTTGATCTATCCAGACCATTACAACTTCTCCATATCAGCAAATAGGTGGTTTTGCTTTTTATCATTTATGTGTTCGCAGGAGTAGCACTTTTAATTATCTTCAAGAACTTTTCCTTTGCATTTGCAACTTGGCTAACTGAATCCAGAGACTTAGCTTTTGGCCTATCTTGGCTTTTGACATAACTTCCTTACTAAGTTCAGTCATTTCTAGCTTTTGATTAAAAATTGAGAGACATGTGACTCTCCTTTTCCTTTAAACACTTAGGGGCTGTTGTAGGGTTATTAATTGGTCTAATTTTAATATTGTTGTGTCTCAGGGAATGGAGAGGTCCAAGAAGAGAGAGAGAGGCAGGGGAATGGCCAGTCAGTGGAGCAGTCAGAACACTTACAACATTTATGATTAAGTTTGCCATTTCATAGCCATGATTCATAGCACCCTAAAACA
Organism: Lontra canadensis; assembly: GCF_010015895.1. Taxonomy (NCBI): domain Eukaryota; kingdom Metazoa; phylum Chordata; class Mammalia; order Carnivora; family Mustelidae; genus Lontra; species Lontra canadensis. The sequence continues at coordinate 505,413 of NW_022631136.1, read as the reverse complement.
GTGACAATAGTAACATCACAGATCACCCTAAGAAAAATAATCATAATGAAACAGTTTGAAATATTGTGAGAATTACCAAAATGTGACACAGAGTGAGCAAAGGCTGTTGCAAAAATGGTGCTGATAGACTCGTTCAGTTTAGAGTTGCCACAAATTCTACAGTTGTAAGAAATTCAGTATCAGAGAACGTCAAAAAATGAAGTGCAATAAAATGAGGTATGCCTGTGTTTTTTGTTTTCTATTTTAACATTTACTCTTCATTCTATTTTGTATATATATATTTTAATTAACACATATATTATTGGTTTCAGGGGTGCAGGTCTGCAATTCATAAGTCTCATATAAAACCCAGTGCTCATTACAACACATACACTCCCCAGTGTCCATCACCCAGTTACCCTAGCCCTCAATCCCCTTCCCCTCCAGCAACCCTTAGTTTGTTTCCTATTATTAAGAGTCTCTTATAATTTATCTCTCTCTCTGGTTTCATCTTGTTTCATTTGTTCCTCTCTTCCCCTATGATCCTCTGCCTTGTTTCTTCAATTCGACATATCAGTGAGATCATGTGTAATTGTCTTTCTCTGATTGACTTATTTTGCTTAGCATAATCCCCTCTAGTTCCATCCACGTCATTGCAAATGGCAAGATTTCATTTTTAATGGCTGTGTAATATTCCATTGTATATCTATACTAACATCTTCTTGATCCATTCGTCAGTGGAGGTATGCCTATGTTTGTGAACAAACTTTTTCATATTCAGGATTGTTTTCTTTTTGGGGGGCTCTATATTCTGTTTCTATTTATAAAAATCTTTACTTTTATTTTTATTTCAAGTTTTTATTTAAATTCTAGTTAGTTAATATATATGCTAAAATTGGTTTCAGGTGTAGAAGTTAGTGATTCATCCCTTACATACAACACCCAGTGCTCAGGGGCACCTGGGTGGCTCAGTCGGTTAAAGCCTCTGCCTTTGGCTCAGGTCATGATCCCAGGGTCCTGGGATTGAGCCCAGTGTCGGGCTCTCTGCTCAGCAGGGAGCCTGCTTCCTCCTCTCTCTCTGCCTGCTTCTCTGTGATCTCTGTCTGTCAAATAAATAAATAAAATCTTAAAAAAACAAAGCAAAACACCCAGTGCTCATCACAAGGGCCCTTCTTAATGCCCATCACCCATCTAGCCCATCCCCCACCCACCTCCCTTCATCAACCCTCAGTTTGTTCTTTATAGTTAAGAGTTTCTTTCTTTTTTTTTTTTTTTAAGATTTTTTATTTATTTATTTGAGAGAGAGACAGTGAGAGAGAGCATGAGTGAGGAGAAGGTCAGAGGGAGAAGCAGATTCCCCATGGAGCTGGGAGCCCGATGTGGGACTTGATCCCGGGACCCCGGGATCATGACCTGAGCCAAAGGTAGTCGTCCAACCAACTGAGCCACCCAGGCGTCCCTATAGTTAAGAGTTTCTTATGGTTTGTTTCTCTCTTTCTGTTTTTTTTCCCCTTCCCCTGTTCATCTCTTTCTTAAATTCCACATGAGTGACATCATATGATATTTGTCTTTCTCTGACTTATTTCACTTACTATAATAATATACTCTAGCTCCATCCACATTATTGCAAATGGCAAGATTTCATTCTTTTGATGGTTGGGTAATACTCCATTGTGTATGTGTGTATACCACATCTCTCTCTCTCTCTCTCTCTCTTTTTTTTTTTAAATTTACTTGACAGAGAAAGAGAGATCACAAGTAGGCAGAGGCAGGCAGAGAGAGAGGAGGAAGCAGGCTCCCTGCTGAGCAGAGAGCCCGACTCAGGGCTCGATCCCAGGACCCTGAGACCATGACCTGAGCCGAAGGCAGAGGCTTAACCCACTGAGCCACCAAGGTCCCCACCACATCTCTTTTTTTAAAAACTATTTATTAAAAAACAAAACAAAACTATTTATTTATTTTAGAGATAGTTCAAGAGAGAGTGGGGGGGTTGGGAGGGGAAGAGCACAGGTAGAGGGGTAAGCAGACTCCATGCTGAGTGCAGAGCTGGAGGTGGGGCTCGGTCCTGACCTGAGCTGAAATCCGGACTCCACTGCTCAGCCCGCTGAGCCACCCAGGTGCCCCTATACCACATCATCTTCTTTTTTTGAAAGATTTTATTTATTTACTTGACAGAGACACAGTGAGAGAGGGAACACAAGCATGGGGAGTGGGGGAGGGAGAAGTAGGCTTCCTGCTGAGCAGGGAGCCCGATGTGGAGTTCGATCCCAGGACTCTGGGATCATGACCTCAGCTGAAGGCAGAATCTTAATGACTGAGCCACCCAGGCACCTCATACCACATCTTTATCCGTTCATCAGTCGAAGGACATTTAGGTTCTTTCCATAATTTGGCTGTTGTTAGTGCTGCTATAAATACTGGGGTGTATGTACCCCTTTGAATCAGTATTTTTGTATCCTTTGGGTAAATTCCTAGTAGTGCAATTGCTGGTTGGTAGGGTAGTTCTATTTTTAACTTTTTGAGGAAACTATACCATTCTCCAGAGCCAGATTATTTTATTTAGGTCCAATTCCTGCAAACGGAACTGCCATTCTGAAGAATATAGACATTTTTAAGGTTCATGATATATTGATATATTTTAACAAATTGCATACTAGAAGGGTTGACCCATTTGTACCTTATTATGGGTGAAAGGACCCATTTCAAGGCAGTCACTAGCACCGAAGCAGTCTCATTTTTTTTTTTTCTAAATTGAGAGACAAGAAAAAAATGTTATTTTATTTTAATATCAATTCTTTGGTTGCTATTATTCAGTATGAACATTTCCTCATACTTTGGCTATTTTCTATTTTATAATTTACTTTGACACTTTCTCAGGTTTTTCTTATCAGTTCATTTGAGTTCTTGCTATATTAAGACTTTTTTTTTTTTAAGATTTTATTTATTTGACAGAGAGAGAGATCACAAGTAGGCAGAGAGGCAGGCAGAGAGAGACGGGGAAGCAGGCTCCCTGCTGAACAGAGAGCCCGATGCGGGGCTCGATTCCAGGACCCTGAGATCACGACCTGAGTTGAAGGCAGAGGCTTAACCCACTGAGCCACCCAGGTGCCCCTAAGACGTTGTTTTTTAAGTGAATCGTATTGATAGTTCCTTTAAAACAGGATTCCTTTAAACACCAATTTTCAACATTAGAGTTTTTTTTTAATTTTAAAGATTTTATTTATTTGAGAGAGATAGTGATGGAGATAGTGAGAGAGAGCAGAAGCGGGGAAGAGAGGGAGAAGCAGGCTCCTGCTGAGCAGGAAGCCTGACTTAGGGCTCGAACCCGGGACCCTGGGATCATTACCTGAGTTGAAGACAGACAATCAACTGAACCACCCAAGTTCCCCTAGAGGTCTTGCTTTTTTAAATATTATTTGAAGAAACCATTTAGTTTCAGTTCTTTTAGGCTCCGTAGGCTCTATTAATCTCTACAAAAAATGTAGAAAAAAAACACTTTTGGAAAAAAAATGCCTTTGGGAATATTTACTTTGGATTATCTGCACCAATACTTCTTCTATGGTAGTGCCAATAGCGTTGGTTGCATGTGAAGATTTTTTAAAAAATTAATTCACTGAGGTGCAATTAACATACAAAACGATTTTTACATTCAAATTTTGAAAAGCTGTATTGTTTGATTTGGAAAGGATGGATGGGCTGTGCACCATTTTTTTTTTCTTAATATCCTAAAGCCTGAAGAGTGCCTTATTGTTTATTCCCAGTGCTCAAGACTGACTTTTTTTTTTTTTTTTTAAATTAATGCTGGTTTCTATGGGTTGCAAACTTTCCTCCAATAGCTGAAAACAGAGACTTCTGGGTACTTTTTTATTTCTTCTTTCTTCACAGTTTTAAAAGAGCCCCTTGCCTCCACTGTTTGTCATTATGTGTACTGAAGTACAGAAGAGAGAATGCAAAACAAGACAGCTGTACAGGAGGTTTTTCTTTTTAAAGAAGTTGATAGACAAATGGCACAAGGTTCACTGTTCTCGCCAGCTGAGAGCTGAGCTTCCAGAAAGCGCTACTTTAGGGGAACAAGTGAAGTAGTGTGGAAGGTCTGAAAGGCTTCATTGACACAACAGCCGGGAGCCTCTTGTACCACATTGTCTGGTATGCGCTGCCCTTCGGAAACCAGCTCTTGAGACTTCCATACTCCCCACATCCCCCAAAGCTTAAAAAATTGTTTGTTTTTTGTTGTTGTTTTTTGTTTTGTGGGTGTGGGTGTTCCTTTTTTGTTTTTGTTTTTGCCATTGTACTTGGTTTTCTAAGTGAAATTCGTGGAAAGGTATTTGTTTTTGTTTATCTTTGCGCCTTGGGTGTTGGTCAATGATTCACATAATCACATGGCATACCTAGTGAGGACAGTGGGGGTCTGGGCAGTAAGGCTGAGACCCTGACAAATCAGTGGTCTAGCATGAGTGTTTGTTTTCCGAGCTAGTGCTGCCGGCAAAAAGGAGTTCAAGAGTGAGAGGACAGAAGGCAAATCTGAAGCTGATGCTTTAAGCCATTATTGATAGTTTCCCAGGTTTCTTGAAGGTTGATATGGAGAGATGTAAGTTTATTGTAAGAAATAACTTTCCAGCGGAACAAGAAAGTTATTAGGTTTGTATCAGTGAAGTTGTAGACTCATTTGTAAACATAGAGAGCTCTTCAAGGAAGACAGAGTCATCTGTTGTTGCATGTTGGTTTGGTCTGGAAGGGCTGGGGCCAGGCAACCTCTTCATCAATGGCTTTCATTCAAGTCTTAATAGAGCTCTCATTATGTGTCTTGAGAAAGGACGTGGACTGTGCTCCTGAACTTTGAGGAGCTCAGAGTCGTGGACCCGTAGCCTGGAAGATCTGTCGAGATCGGTACTCCACCCTTATTCTGCAGGGAGCACTGAGGACGGGAAGGGTGATTTGCTCAAGATTACATAGAGAGTTAGTGGCAGACTCTTGACTTTCTGGAAGCTAAATCTTTTGACCACCCCCCAGCTTGGTATTTTTCTGTTCACATTTTGTTGAAAGTGCTTTGGTAGTTGTTAGAGAACAATTCAAGACAATATATAATTAAGTGAAAAATTGAATAATCAGTTACCATCAAATATAGGGGGAATTCATTGTTAACTGGAGTTATCCGGGTGTATATGACAGATTTTAAGGAAGGGGTATGGTGCAGACATGACAAAAGAACCAGAAAAATCTTGTCTCTGTTCTGTGTTGTTGGGGGACATACATGAAGAAATTTAAATTCTTCAGTCCAAGGCTGAAGCCTTTAAAAGTACTCTCTGTTGGGGCACAGGCGCCAGCAAAATTCCTCTGGTGAAGATCAAAATGAAAGCAGGGCTGGGTTTCGAGGTCAGGGTGGGAGAGGAAGTGCCATCCAAGAAGATTCACAGATTTCTGAATAAGCTTGGAAAGGCTATCACACCTTTGCGATTAACCTAGATTGCTAGACCTTTGGGTTTATGACAGGAGGGTCTGTTGTAGAAATCTGTAAAGAACTTGACCTTGTAGGAGTCTGGATGTAAAGAACTTGACCTTGTAGGAGTCTGGATGTAAAGAACTTGAGTTGACCCCCACCTGATAACTTCTGCCTGGCTGCTAGGAGTTAGTTTTTGGCCTTAATATTTGATTTCTTCTCACCCTCTATGCCATATAGGTTTTCTTTTCTTTTTTAGAGGACTGCTGAAAGCAAAAGTAACAATCAGAACTATCTGCCACGTGAACTAGAGGAGATTTATCACTTTTAATAGAAAGGATGCTTGTTCCAACATGTGGGAGGCGATCATCAGAGAGGAATGCCTGTGGTCACTGCTCTGCAGTCAAGTTTGGTGGGTCGGGTGGGGAGGGTCCTCAAAGAGCAAAAAGCTGATACAAAGAGTTGGGGAGTCAGAGAGAGCACTCTGCTTATTCAGGGAGCAGGAAGTTCATTGCCTCTGCAGCTCAGCTGGAGTTTGGGAGAGGGGCAGGCCCCGAGGCTTCTAGTGGGGAGGAGGCGGGGAGGAGGCTGAGGCTGAAGAATCCAGATCCAGAGGTTCTTGTAAGCCATGTAAAGAAAGTAGATTTTACGTACTTCTTTATTATTTATGTATTTATGTATAGATTTTATTTATGACAAAGAGAGACAGCGAGAGACGGAACACAGCACTGGGGGAGTTAGAGAGGGAGAAACAGGCTCCCCCGCTGAAGCAAGGAGCCTGATACCGGGCTTGATTCCAGGACTCTGGGATCTTGACCTGAGCTGAAGACAAACGCTTAACGACTGAGGCAGATGCTTAATGACTGAGCCACCCAGGCACCCCCAACAAAGTAGATTTTAGAAAACAAATAGAAATAAAACAAAAATGTTAAAAAAAAAAAAAAAGGAAAGTAGATTTTACCTCAGGGGCAATGGGGAATATCAGTATCATTTAAATTTTAGCAGGTTCAGATTGCAGTGTGGGGATGGCTTATGGAAAGGGAGGAAGAGAAACAATGGAATCAGTGAGACTAATTACAAAACTGTCCCAGCAGTGGAGGAGAGGGGAGTTAGCTGGTGCGTGTGTGATGGGACAGAACCCTGAGCAGCAGTTTGGTACTCAAAGCAAACATCAAAGCAAACAAATCGACCTTCAGACAACTCTGTAATTCAAGATTGCCCTGAAAATGGGTGTGACTGGAAATTTGCCTTTCAATAGCTTTCAATTAAACTAATCATCCTGGATACTTAATGCTATTCTAAAAGTGCTATTCTTTTAAAATAATTATATATATTTATAAAAAAATATACCTCCTCTAGATTTTTGTCTCCAGGAACAAAGCACAATCCCGGACAGTTAGTCTGGGACAGTGGAGGGTGAGGGAGGGAGGTAATGAGATTTAGGAGACATTTAAGAAGGAGGATGGACAAGAAAAGCTCTTGAGGGAAAAATAGGTTGAGTTCATTTTTTAAAGTTGTTTTTTAACTGAAAGATTAATATATGCTGTGGTAAAATTGAACAGTACCAAAGATACACAATGAAAATATGTCTCCTCAACCAAAGACAACCTGTGTTAATAGTTCTTTTTTTTTTTTTAATAAAGATTTTACTTATTTATTTGATGAAGAGAGATCACAAGTAGGCAGAGAGTCAGGCGGTGGGGGTGGGGGGAGCAGGCTCCCTGCCCACCAGAGAGCCCCATGCTGGGCTGATTCCAGGTCCCTGAGATCATGACTTGAGCCAAAGGCAGAGGCTTAACCCACTGAGCCACCCAGGTGCCCCCAGTGTTAATAGTTCTTATGTACTCTTGTAGAAATTTATGCCAGTGTAACCTTATATGGGTGTTGTTGGGCGAACTGGGGAGACCCTGGGCCCTGGAGCCTTGATCCAGCCAGACCAAAAGGAGTTGCCAAAGGTTCTTGGTCTTGTCAGAGAATGAATTAAAAAACAAACACATAAAACTTGATGAATAACACAAGCAGAAAAGTTTGTTAACGTGAAAACACACTCTGGAGATAGGAGAGCTACGAACCCACAGGAGAGAGAGCTGTGTGCCCTGAGGGCTGGGTTTCTATCTTTTATTGAGAATAGTTACCTAAGGGGTTGAATATTTACTACTTGGGATGGGAGGCAGGGCTTCCCAGTTTTTTTCTTAATTTGGTCAGGGGTTTCCTGTGATGGCATTGGCCATCTTGGCTGGTCTGGTTTGATCCGAATTCTTGCGGTGTGCTGTAGGGACACACTTTTGACCTTCCCGACAGCTGCTCATGACTTTGTCATTGCTGATCTCCAGGTATCCTGTCAGAACCTAACTGCCTTCTCTAACACAGGCATACCTCAAAGATATCGTGGGTTCAGTTCCACATTACTGCAGTAAAGTGAGTCAAATGAATTTTTTGGTTTCCCAGTGCTTTTAAAAGACACGTTTACACTATATTTTAGTCTCTTTAATGTGCAATAACATTGTATCTCAAAAATTGTACATACTTTAATTAAAAAATATTTCATTGCTAAAAAATGCAATCATGTGAGCTTTCAGCAAGTTGTAATCACTGATACAGATCACCATGACAAATATAATAATGATGAAAAAGTTTGAAATATTGTGAGGATTACCAAAATGTGATAGAGACATGAAGTGAGCAAGTGGTGTTGGAAAAATGGTGCTCATGGACTTGCTCAATGAGGGGCTGCCGCACACCTTCGATTTGTAAAAAAAAAAAAAAAAAAGGCAAAGCACAATAAAATGAGGTATGTGTTGTGTTTAATATTTTTGCAAAAATAATATTTATTTGTATTGAAATAAATACTAAAATATTTAATATCCCTCTTTTTATAAAAACGGGAACATACTGTGCACCCTGCTCTTCCCTTTACTAGTTCCCTGAAACATTGTATTCTGGCAGTTTTAACACATCTACTTTAATGTTTTTAATGACTGCTTAATGGTCCATTGAATTAATGTATTATCTTTATTTATATTGGTCTCCAGACTGATGGACTTAAGAGCTGTTTCCAATTTTTGATATTTGAATTAGGTTTTAAATAAGAGCAGACACATGAATTAATGAAGGAAGAATTCTAGGTAGTGAAAAGGGGTTTACACGTGAACAGGGAACCCTAGCATTTTTGTGACTGAGGAATGTTCTTGACTTGCCTAAGGCTGAAGGTGACATATTTATGAAGGCAGAGGTGGGAGAGCAGTGGGTGTTTATACAGACCTTTGGGCCCATGTGTAGAATCGGAATGTGACGTAAGAGCTGGGCATTTCTAACAGACAGTACCCACTCCATCAGCAATTAGAGCTTTTTCAGGGGAGGATGTGTGAACACTGACCACCTTCCCCTCCTGTAGAATGTCTTCTTGCCCCTCCAAAGCTGTCACCCTATTGCATCTAAATCTGCCTGCTATCGTAGTTGTTCCTCTGGGGACCCTCGCCGGAGTGAGAAACATGAAGGATTTGTAAAAGACAGAAGATAGGTTTAATGGCTTGAATAGAAAGTTACGTCAGGAAAGAATGAGAAATGGGCCATCTGTGTGAGGCCACGTTTTTTATCTAAGCACCTGTGTCTTCTCCCACTGCTGTTGGAAGAGTTCATCCCAGATGTACCCATTTACCAGTTGCATGATTCTGGAAAAATCTCCAGCCTCAGTTCCCCTATCAGTAAAATGGGCATAATAAGTCTTGGTTGGCACAAGTACTGGGAAGGTTGAATAAGCCAATGGATGTGAAAGGACCTATTTTACTTTTTCTAAGGGCTTCACAGAATGGAATTTGTATAAGGCAATGTGTGATCCAGTCCAAGACAGTGAATCCTAGTCTGTTTTTTCCTGGGTTGTGCCGGCCAGTGGCCAGAGTAAGCCTCTCATACCCTCAGCCTGTGCACTTTATTTAAACGATTCCTGAAAGTTCATCACCTTTAGGAAAATATTACCAAATTTCTTACCTATCACCTTTAGGAAAATGCTACCAAATTGTATATCACTCTGTGGCTGGCAAAAAGACCTTAGCAACAGTGATCTTATATAAGCCTCCCAGCAAACCATCCAGGGTGAGAAGGCCTGTTTTATTTCTAGGTAGTAGATGGTATAACAGGCTCAGAGAGATTGATGTAAAGCAACTGAGACTCAGAAAATACACAGAAATAATAAATAGCAGAGAGCAGGAATAGGTCTCCTCTAGACTACTTACAGAATTGATGAGGTGAGAGAGAACTGCCCAACTTTTAGTTTGCCTAGGCTTGCAATTCTCGAGTCTGTTTTCCCCAATAATAACTTGCATCCTAGTGAAATGCACGTCACTTTTTAAAATTTTTTATTTTTTTTAAGATTTTATTTATTTATTTGATAGACAGAGATCACAAGTAGTCAGAGAGGCAGGCAGAGAGAGAGGATGCGTGGCTCGATCCCAGGACCCTGAGACCATGACCTGAGCCGAAGGCAGAGGCTTTAACCCACTGAGCCATCCAGGTGCCCCTTTTTTTTTTATTTCTTAAAAAGATTTTATTCATTTATTTGACAGAGATAGCACAAGCAGGCAGAGCAGCAGGCAGAGGGAGAGAGAGAAGCAGGCTCTCTGCTGAACAGGGAGCCGGATGCGGGGCTTGATCCCAGGACCTTGGGATCATGACCTGAGCCGAAGGCAGATGCTTAACTGACTAAGCCATCCAGGCATCGCTGCATGTCACTTTAAAAACATTATTTTATTTTATCATTATTATTATTTTTTAAGATTTTATTTATTTATTTGACAGGGAGAGACACAGCGAGAGAGGGAACACAAGCAGGGAAAGTGGGAGAGGGAGAAGCAGGCTTCCTGCTGAGCAGGAAGCCCGATGCAGGGCTCGATCCCAGGACTCTGGGATCATGGCCCCAGGGGAAGGCAGATGCTTAACTGACTGAGCCACCCAGGCGCCCCTAAAAAACATTATTTTTAAGATTTTATTTATTTGTCAGAGAGAAAGCATGAGCAGAAAGGGGCAGGAAGAAAGTGAGAAGCAGGCTCCCTACTGAATAAGGAGCCTGATGCAAGGCTCAATCCTAGGCCCCTGGGATTGTGACCTGAGGTGAAGGCAGATATTTAAGTGACTGAGCCACCCAGGAACCCCTAAAACAACTTTTTTTTTTTTTTTAAAGATTTTATTTATTTATTTGACAGAGAGAGATCACAAGTAGATGGAGGGGCAGGCAGAGAGGGGGCGGCGGGGGGGAAAGCAGGCTCCCTGCTGAGCAGAGAGCCCGATGCGGGACTCGATCCCAGGACCCTGAGATCATGACCTGAGCCGAAGGCAGCGGCTTAACCCACTGAGCCACCCAGGCGCCCTAAAACAACTTTTCATTGAAAAAAATAAATACCATTGGCAAGGTATTTTACAGTTTGCAAAACACGTTATAATCCATTGGCTCATTTGATTCTTATGCTAACCCTCTGAGGTTAGCAGAGCAAATGGGAGAAATTCCACTTTGCAGATGAGGAAATAGATTTAGGAATTGAGACTCACCCAAGGTTAAATACTCAGTAAGGGGCAGAGCCAGAGTGGGAACCTGGCTCTTTGGTCAACAACTTCAATGCCTTTTTTATACTTTCATTATTGTTATTAGGTTTTTGTTCTTTTATTGTACATTTGTAACTATCTTTTTCTAAAATTTGAATTCGATAACCCTGTGTAGACATTCATTATGAAATGTTTATTGAGTATCTTTTTGTAAGCTGGTCAGCATCTAGTTGGAAGAAAAGTGAATAAACAGTTACAATCAAAGATAAAACATACTTTGCCATTTGAAGATTTAACAAATTGTTTTTAATGACAGCTTGGTGACAACTTTTACTCAAAAGGTAATAATCACAATTGCCTTTTGTAAAAAGCGAGAGAAGGAAGCCACATACACACATACCCATGTGTGTAATGCATACCACCCCCATCAGTGAAAATCCTCTGAATTTTTCATTCCACTAAGGAACTGGCATTTTCTTGGCACATTGATCTGGAGGGGATTACAGGCCGTGGTGCTGTGGTGTATCAGCAGAGAAGGTCAAGTGGATTGGTTCTGTTACTTTGATGTCACTGCCTGGCATTGTTTTGGTCTTTTCCTTGCTAACGGAAACCACAACATCATGTGAAAAAATAATTTGTAATAGTTTCCTTCGTAAACAGCATATTTCTTGCTTGATAATGAAGACTTTGCTTACAGAAGTCCTCTTGCTATCTTGGGGCCATAATTTGTTGTTGGTCTGCTCATCCTTCTTAGTTCTCTAGGGCAAATGTGACCTGGAGCAGATTCTAAGAGAGGAGGGATGGGGCAACGACTCAGAGATCAAAGATTAGACAGAAGAGTGTTTTCAGAGCGCTAGATTTGGAATTAAAAACAAAAAACAAAAAACAACCAAAAAACAGTAGAACACCTCTACATAGTGAAGAATTAACTTTACCCAAAGTAAAGGGAGGAGTTGAAGCAGAACTATGGCTTTTGCCCTCTGCTCCCGGGAGGGGATTGCTAGGCATCTAGAAAGTCCTCCTTCATAAGGGTGTCTTTGCTCTGGGGGTGGGTTGGCCACTGGACAGTGTGACAGGGTGATTTGTGACGACTTTGGAACAAGCTGTATCTGTTCCAACCTCCAGAGGAACTGAAGACTCTGGGTCAGCAGTGTGGGTGGTGTGTGATTAAGCCCCAGTAAAAACTCTGGACACCAAAGACTTGGAGAAGTGTGCCTGGTTGGCAACACTCAAGGGTTGTCACACATTGTAGCCAGGAGGAGGTAATGCCATCCAGGACGCCATGGGAGATGACCAGAAGCTTTGTGTTTGGGCCCCTCCCAGATTTCATCCCATTTGTCTCTTCTGTTGGCTGGTTTTGATTTGTAGCCTTTTGTTATAATAAAACTAACTGTGGGGCACCTGGGTGGCTCAGTTGGTAAGTGTCTCACTTTGGCTCAGGTCAGGATCTCAGGGTCCTGGGATCGAGTCCCTCATTGGGCTCCCTGCTCAGTGGGGCTCCACTGCTGCTGCTTCTCCTTCTCCCTCTGACCCTCGCCCCACTCATGCTCTCTCAAATAAATAAATAAAATCTTAAAACAAAACAAAACAACCCTTTACTTGTTAAGTACAGTGCTTCCCTGGGTTCTGTGAGTAGTTCTAGCAAATTATTTTGAGGAGGTAGTGGGACCCTTGAATTTGTGACTGGTGACTTAAGTGAGGGCAACCTTGTGAGGACTGTGCCTTTAACCTGTGAACTTTGGTCTACCTGTGGTCACTGGGGTCAGACATCATTGCATTTCCCAAAACCTGATTTTAGATTTAGATTTTGGCGCTTTCTAGCTTGGTTATTTCTGTCAGCTTCAGGGTTTTTCTTTTTTTTTTTTTTTTAACTTAATTTGGGGGTCATCCCTGTTCTATTTTCCATACAGGGTTCGTTCTTACTGTGTGTAAAAGAATATGCTATTGAAAAACTGTGATGGAGGGGCGCCTGAGTGGCTCAGTGGGTTAAAGCCTCTGCCTTCGGCTCAGGTCATAATCCCAGGGTCCTGGGATCGAGCCCCTCATCGGGCTCTCTGCTCAGCAGGGAGCCTGCTTTCCCCTCTCTCTCTCTGCCTGCCTCTGTGCCTGCTTGTGATCTCTCTGTCAAATAAATAAATAAAATCTTAAAAAAAAAAACCTGTGATGGGGCCATCAAGATATATCAATATATAAGTAAATAGTGGGATCAATGTAGCAGAGGTATGGATGGGATGGGTAAGACTTTATTTCATCATTCATTCTGCAAATAATTCTCATGTGTGTGCAAAGTGCTAGGGGTATAACAGTGAATGAGTCCTGCCCCTGTGGGGCCCATATTCTGCTCAAGGAGAGAGAGAATGAAAAGGCAAAAGTGGCAAATGATTAGGCTGTGGTCATTGTTGGAAGGAACTGAAGGAAGCAAATAGTGAAATGGCAGGGAGCGATTCCACTGGAAAGAGTGCTCCATTGGAAGAGACAGAGTGACCAGTAAAGAGCTCTCAGAAGAGCTGACATTTGAATAAAGATTTTAAGAAAGAGAACTAGAGGGTTTTTTAGGCAGAGGAATAGCAAGGGTAAAGGGCCTGAGGTGGGAAGGAGGTTGGTGTATTTGAAGAATAGAAAGTAGGTCTGTGTGGCTGGATTGGGATAACATAAGGTGGGAGATGTGCATGGGTGAGATAATAAAAGGTCTTATTTTCCAGGAAAAGGAGTTTGGATTTTTATTGGATTTTTATTGTAGAGTGATATGACACTTAGATGATTTTAAGTAGGCAAATTACATGAATTGCTTTAAGAAGACATTCCAGCTGCTGAATGGGGAAGAGTTGAAGCAGAGAGAGAGAGAGAGAGAGAGAGAGAGAGAGAGAGAAGCCATGCCGTTATTCAGGTAAGGGCCTGGCAGAGGACAGATAGAGAAATGGTCAGATACCAGATATGCTTTTAGAGCCAAACACCTTGCGGTTGGATTAGCCAGTGGCACTGGGGAGGGCAAGAGGAAGGAAGGTGTGTTGGTTGGGTCCTCTGGGAAGTAGATGCTTTGGAGTGGTGAGTGTAAGAGGTATCAGAGGTGGTGTATGTCTAGGAAAGAAAAGGGGAAAGGAAGCAGGATTGGTCAGGGAGAGCCTCAGTCTGAAATGCAGATAATACCTTGGGCAACCATTGGGGAACTCCAGGGCCAAGGTGTCTTGTGAGAGGGAGTCCCATTGGGCAGAAATGTCTGGGCCTTCGTGACCCCTCACGTTGCTCTTAGTCATTGGTGGGGGGCTGCCTGGGAGGATTGTGCCTTGGCTTGAAAACTGAGACAGATCCTGAACTTTCTACCAGCCAGAGGCTGACAGCTGAGTGCTCTTGTCCTGAAGACAGATCCAAGCAGGGCTTCCCCATGGCTACGACAGTCCTTCCCTTGTACCATGTGGGTCCGTTCTCCGGACACATTCAGGGGGTGGGGGTGGCCTTTCTGGGGTCCTAGTGAGCTCTCTTCCTAAAGGGACCTAGAAAAGGATGGTCTGTGGGTTAACCACAGGCTATTGCCATAGCTGGTCTTGGGGCTGTGACTGGTAACTCCCTGCTCCATTATCCACTCCAAATTCCACTCTCATCTCTGCTGGTCTTTATGGCTTGCCTGGTGGAGTAACCCAAACCCTTATTCTCCAGGCGGTCTGAGCCCCGATGACCTCACCCTTCACAGGCTGAGCTGCGCTTGCCGTTCCTATCACAGTTAGGCAACAGAGTGCCAAGAGGTACCCACGGAGATCACCTGAGTTCCACACATATGCCTGCTCCATGTGTTTAGCAGCATTCCACCCCCTTTTGCTGGGCAGGCTCAGTATCCCTGTCTCAGTCCCCACTCAAAGCCCGCACCTTGCATGTCACTCAGGATAGGGGCTAGAGCCGTGTTTCTAGGTAGCGAACATAGTGTCTCCAGAACAAAGAGGTCCACGAAGTATTGTTTCCTAGTGGATGTGATATGCAGCCCAATTTGTCTTTTCTTTATAGGAGATGTCCTAGCATGCCTCTGACTCCTGGATCCCCCAAACTACTGCCGGGGGAGGTCCCTACAATCTTCATAGAGTCTATACAGCATCCTCTTACCACACAAGACAACAGACCCTCTCTTGCGTGACTGTGTCTTGCCAAGCCATCCAGGGGCTAGCCCCCTCTTGCTCATGCTCTCCCATCAGCACAATATCATTGATGTGGTGGATCAGTGTGGCGTTCGCTGGGATGTCCACATGGTCTAGAGCTTTTCTGAATATACCATGACATAGATTGGGAGAGTTGGTATAGCCTGGGGACAAACCTAAATGAATGTTGTTCAGTCCCTGTGAATGCTGTTTCTGGTCCTTTTCCTGATTGGGTTACAGAAGAATGCATATGTCATATTCATGCCACATGTCATGTACTTGAAGCCATATTTATCTGCTTTAGCAAGAGACCACGTCCAGTGGGGCAGCTGCAATCAGGGCTTGAGCTGAGCTGGCTGTAGTCATCGTCGTTCTCCAGGACGCATCTGTTTTCTGCATGAACCAGACTGGCGAATTAAACAGGTATGATAGATACTGCTATCCCTTGCGATCCTTAAGGGTGGCGCTGATTTCTGTCTTCTCTCCAAAATATATATATATATATTATATATACTATATATATATAGTGTATATATATAATATATTATTACATAATAATATGTAATAATTAATAATATTAATAATTACAAATATATTACAATATATTACTTATTATAAATTATATATTATTTTTATATATTTATTATATATTATTATATATAATATATATAAGTATATTATATATATTATATATATATAAGTAATATATATAAAATGTATCTCCCATTTTATATATATAATATGTATATATAATATATATTTTAAAATTAATTTCCCCCTTTTAAAAATAGATTATTTATTGATTTGTCAGACAGAGAAAGCACAAGCAGGGGGAGCGGCAGAGGGAGATCGAGAAGCAGGTTTCATGTGGGGCAGGGAACCTGACATGCGGCTTGATCCCAACCCTGAGATCATGATCTGAGCCACAGGCAGGAGCTTAACCGACTGAGCCACCCAGGCATCCCAATTTTTTTCCCCTTTCAATTCATTTAATTTCAACAGTCTGTCAAAAAGAATCAATAAACAAACATTGAATTACATTTTGTTGGGTTTTTCAAACTGTACAAACATTTGTGCAACTCTCACCCTGACCGCCCTGCCACTTTTCCATATGCCACACGCCACCCGTGGACACACAGCCCCGGGGCAAAGCCGGCATGGTCTACTTGGAGCCAGTAGACAGGAGGGTGTTGAGGCCTGATGAAACTCTTATGGACGAAACAGAGTTCACTGTGGGGTTGAAGTTCATCAGTATGAAGAAGGAAGCAATGATGACCAAGACTAGGAATAGGGTGTTGTTACAGAAGATGGAAAATGTTGTAGCTTCATAATCAGCACCTTCGTTCTTCTTCCATGAGATTCTTTCATCTTTTTCATCTCGAGACATCTTTCTGATAAAAGCTTCAGAAGGTTTCAAGTCAGTTCTCTGGAAACAGTAGCCTCCCTCTTCTGTGCTACTAGATGGGGATGGTGGACACGATGAAGGCTTTCCTGAGGAAAAACGTGGAGGGCTTGGCTGAGAGCCAAAATCCTGGAGGAGCAGATTCTCCTCAGACTGCCTTTGGGAGCCATGGTGGAGCCCATATTTATTTATTTTAAAGATTTTATTTATTTGAGAGAGAAAGACAGCATGAGAGGGGAGAGTATCAGAGGGAGAAGCAGTCTCCCCGCAGAGCTAGGAGCTAGTGGGACTCGATCCCAGGACTCCAGGATTATGACCTGAGCCAAAGGCAGCCGCCTAACCAACTGAGCCACCCAGGCGCCCATATTTTAAACTGAAGTAGCGTTGACACAATATTACATGAGTTTCAATATACCACAAAGTGATTCCAAAACTCTTGATGTCTGCTATGCTCACGACAAGCGTAGCTACCATCTGTCACCATACAACACCACTATTAACAGTACCACTGATTGTATTCTCTATGCTGTCCCTTTCATCCCCATGACTTATTCCGTAATTGGAAGCCTAGACCATCCCCTGCCCGTCACCCTTCTTGCCCTCCCTCCAACTCTCCTCCTCTCTGGCATCCACCAGTTTGTCCTGTGGTATTGTTTTTTATTTACCATCTTGCCTTAGAGGTGTGAGAGTGGGGAGAGAGGCGCAGCTTCCGAAGCTTCCCCACTGTGATAGCTCTTACCATACAAGACAACAGACCCAAAGTAGGGGCTTTCCGAATAGCCAAAATCAGTTCCAGTTACACCTTCAGGAATGGGGCAACGACCACCAGGTGGGGCCATGGACCCGTGGAGCTTCTTAGGATGGACTTCAGCCAGGACTCCATTTTGATGGCCCAGGAGCCCATCAGTCCAGTCCACAAAGTAGTCCATGTCCACAGTGACATTTCAGGTCTCTGAATATCAGGCTTATTTCAGACTCTATGTCCTGCTGGATACTCCCCCTCCCCTAGTTCCAGTTGCCCGAATAAATGGCTGTTAAGTCCCTTTGGGAGAAGGGTTGGTGGAATTATTACAACATATACTTGTCGTAGGGTCCTTCCTCTTAGGGACTCATCCACATTTTCATTCAACAGATTTCAGGTCTGCAAACAATTTAGGTATAGGAACTGGGCAGGGGATCATGACATTTTTTTTTTTTTAAGATTTTATTTATTTATTTGACAGAGATCACAAGTAGGCGGAGAGGCAGGCAGAGAGAGAGGGGGAAGCAGGCTCCCTGCCGAGCAGAGAGCCCGATGCCGGGCTCGATCCCACGATCCTGAGACCATGACCTGAGCTGAAGGCAGAGGCCTAACCCTCTGTGCCACCCAGGCGCCACTGATCTCATCCATTTTGAAGTGTGCAATTCAGTAGTATTAAGCATATCCACAATGTTGTGCAGCCCAGCTCTGGAGCTTTCTCATCTTGCCATACAGAAACTCCGTACCCATTAAACAACAACTCCCCATTTCCCTCTTCCCCCAGTTCTTGGGAACCACCATTCTACTTTCTGTTTCTGTGAATCTGACTACTTTAGATACCTCATATAAGTGGAATCATATAGTATTTGTTTTTTTGTGTCTGGCTTGGTTGACTTAGCATAATGTCTTCAAGTTTCCTGTGTTGGGCTCCACACCAGGCGTGAAGCCTACTTAGAAAATAAAATAAAATAAAAAATAAATAAATAAAATATCCTCAAGGTTCATTCATGTTGTAGTATATGACAGATTCCCTTCCTTTTAAAGGCTGAATACTGTTTCATTATATGTAATGTATGTAGCACATTTGGTTTATCCATTCATCCTTTGATGGACACTTGAGTTACTTCCATCTCTGGCCTATTGTGAACAATGCTGCTGTAGACATGGGTGATCTCTTCAAGGTCTTGCTTTCAATTCTTTTGGGTCTATGCAAGGAGTGGGGTTGCTGGATCATGTGGTCATTCTCTTTTTGTTTTTTGGAGGAACTACCATATTGTTTTCCATAGTGGTTGCACGATTTTATATTCTCATCAACAGTGCCCAGAGGTTTCAGTTTCTCCAGTTTCTTCTGGTTGGAAACAGTTCTCTTTATTATTTCTCCCTCCATTTTTGCCTGCAAACTGATTCCTTTTTTAGTTTCTTTCTCTTTCAATAGCTTATCATTTACAGTGAAGAAAAACATACTGGTATTATTAGCATTCTGCTTGGAAACCCCCTTAGCCACCTCCAACAAGTTTATTGGGTTCATTTTCTATTTTCCAAGTACCACAGGTGACAGTTTCATAAATGATTCCACTGCTATATCGCACGGATGACCCTTCCTTTAAGCATCCAATAACAATTTCCTCCCTGCCTATCCAGACTAATAGTCTTCTTGCTGCCTGCCCTGCTCATCTCTCTCTGCTTCCTGGGCCCAGTGCTAATGCCGTGTGTTTTAGTTATGTTTAATTATGGTAGTATCTGACTTCCGAGTACCAATTTCTGTTTCAGTATCTACTGCTGAATGACACATCACCCCAAACTTAGTGGCTTAACACAACACAACAATTTATTCATTTCTCACAATCCCATGGATTGACGGGACAGTGGGTCTTGTGGTCTTATGTGGTGTGCTACGTTTAGCCACTGCGTGTGTGGAGGCTTGGAGGTTGGGATGATTCCATGTGGTTTCAGGGCCCCTTTCCCCAGGTGGCCTCACATCCTCAAGAATGCTCGCTCAAGCTCCACATATGCAACTGAATTTTCAGAAGCCCGGGCTTCTTCCATGCAGTGAGGGGACTGCAGGCCTTTCAGGGTCCAAACTCTGGGACCTACACAATGGCACATTTTGTTGGCCAAAGCAAGTTACAAGGCAAACCCAGATTCAAATGGTGGTTGGAGAAACAACAATGCCTCTCCGGCAGAGGAACAGTAAACTCACACTCCAAGAGAGCACGGAAGGAGGGTGATTCAGCAAGGACCATTACGTAAGGGTTTCCCACATTTATTTAAGTTTGAGCTGCCTGTTAGACACTGAAGTAGAGACCTCAGATGGGCACGTGGCTGTACGTGCCTTGATCTCAGAGGCGGGTTGAGGTCTGGAAAGTGAATTTGGGAGGCGTCTACAGAGACATGAGGCTTCTGGGAATTGTCCTGCCCACCTGGTTCTTGGTCGCCATGTCCCCATGTCTGTTTGGACTGTGGAATGTGGCAGGGTGGGAGTAGAGTGCCGCCCACCACAGCCTGAGCTGGGGGAAGGTTGGGGGAAGGGAAACCTTCTGTTCCCAAGGTAGGTGGCTCCAAGTCCCTCTCCCCACTTGGGCAAAGAGCACTTCGCTCGCCTTCTCCTTCCTTTCCCACCCCAACACAGCCACCAGCGCTAGGGATGACGTTAGGACAGCTGGTCTACTGTCTTGGTTTGTTGGTTTGCCACCCTCAGAAAGGAACCCAGCAAACGGAGGACCACACTGCCCTGCTCCATCGTCTTGCCCTTGTGTCTCTCAGTCCTACCAGGTGGGAAAACTGCACAAGCCACCCGATTCTACCACTACTGACTGTTTCTTCTCAGCCTTCATCTTGGGGACAGTAATTGGGCGTCATTGGAGTACCTTGTTAACCCCAGCCTGTTCACCATTATGTTACACTTTTCTGTGTTTCTCCGGAAGAAAGGGCTCTTCGCTCTCATCGTTTTAATATCTGGAAGAAGGAAAAGCAAGGGCGAGGCTGAATCTAGCATTTCTGAAAGAAGGAGGTGATATCAGAGTTATTCCAAACCAGCAGGAAAGACAGGGAAGACCACTCCAACTTGTCCAAAGCAGGAAGCAAAGAGGAAGAGGGATTAAGAGTTGGAGATGGGGGTGCAGATCAAGATTCCAGTGCTACCCACTCTTCTAGGAGTTACTCTTCTCCAAACTGTCCTTGAGAAGAAGAAAACTGGGGGCACCTGGGTGGCTCAGTGCATTAAGCTGCTGCCTTCGGCTCAGGTCATGATCTCAGGTTCCTGGGATAGAGCCCTGCATCCCCTGCATCGAGCTCTGTGCTCAGCGGGGAGCCTGCTTCCCCCTCTCTCTCTGCCTCTCTGGCTACTTGTGATCTCTCTCTCCGTCAAATAAATAAAATCTTTAAAAAAAAAAAACAAAACTGCCTTATGTGCCTCGTTCCTGTCGCTGTACCAACAACCTCTACCCTCCTGATGACTTCGGAGGAACTGGGAATCTGTATTCTTTCCAACCTTAACGCAGTTTTCCGCACATTTGTTAACTCTCCAAGATCCTATTTTTAAACTGGTTCTGCTAATTTTTGTGTTCTCGCCCTGCCTGCTTCCAAGGCCGGGGTTGGGCTGGGGCTGGGGTGAGGCCCTGGCTCCATCTCTCATTTCCTGAGCTGAGCTGGGTTGTACTAATTGACCTCAAGGGTCTCAGCTGTGCTAAGTTGGGTGTTTGTTAGATCTCGTTAGGCTTGTAATTAGTGCAGAAAATCTAGGTCAGAGGCAACTGGTTGGAGTGATGGTCTCAGGGGGGCGTGAATAAAGGCGGGGAATAGCAAACAGGTTCCTGGTTCTGTGGGTGGGGTGAGCCAGGGACGGGGACCGGTGAGACGGGTGTCATACCCACAGACGGGCAGACACAGGGTCACGTGCAGAAAGGCGCTTAAACTCTTGGGTGCGTGAGTGTGCTGGCGTGTGTGTGTGTGTGTGTGTGTGTGTGTGTGTGTTGTGTTTGCTCCCGCCTTTACCCGGGTTTCTTTCCAACCTCTCCTTATATGGTGTGGCTCCAGAGCAGGCTGGGGATTGGCTGCTGTAGCTGGGAGACTGGGTGCTTGGAAGAAAGGAAGAAGAGAAACGAACGGGCAGGGGCTGGGAGTGAGAAGGGGAGGGGGCTGGAGCCGAGCTTGGAGGGGGTGGAATAGGGCTGGGTCGGCTTGCCTATGAGGTGTAGAAAAGGGAGAGATTTGGGGGGGACTGGTTTTTGGGGAGAATGAGGTAGAATATACTGTTGTATATTCTATATACTATATACTCTGTTGACAGAGGGGCTGGGAGCAGGGGTCAGCGTTCCAGGCTCAGCACCGCATGCTTTCGGAAGGCGGGAGCAGGAGTTCGTGAAACTTGTGGGGTTCTTTTTTTTTTTTTTTTTTTTTTTTTTAAAGATTTTATTTATTTATTTGACAGACAGAGATCACAAGTAGGCAGAGAGGCAGGCAGAGAGAGAGAGGAGGAAGCAGGCTCTCTGCGGAGCAGAGAGCCCAATGTGGGGCTCGATCCCAGGACCCTGGGATCATGACCTGAGCCGAAGGCAGAGGCTTTAACCCACTGAGCCACCCAGGCGCCCAACTTGTGGGGTTCTCCCCTTTTCTTCTCACCCTAAACAGCCTACAGCTCTGTGAGACAGCATGCGCAGGAACCCATCAGCTCTTCAGGTCAGCACCTGAGACGTTACCCTCCTGTTCCCCAAACCCCTACTTCACAAATGAGTGCGGAAGAACAGACCAAGTGGAGGAAAAGGTCCTTGAAATAGGAAATGGCACTGAGTTCTTCACCTGTCTCCACTCCCTACCCTGCTTCAACTCTGTGTCCTGGATTTCCTCATCTCCCCATCCTAGAGCCTCCAAAGATTCTGCTTCTTCCAGTTCCTTTGTGTAAGAAAAGAATATAGCACAATTGATGGAAGAGGGAAGGGAAGAAAAACTACACATCCTGAAACAGGTCCCCCCATAACTGTGTGATAAGCAAGTTGGCTCACAGCCCCCTGCTTGATCTACCCGTTTACTCCAGAACCCTGCAACTGGGAGGGAGTGGAGGCAATATGGGAGGTGAAGGATGGGGCTGATAGAATGCGGAGAGAGAGGTCTGGGAGAGGGGAAGCTGGGCTCCCGGTGCTCTTGTCCTCCGTCGGCCCACCTTCAGCGTCCCAGTGGGAAGGCTGGCTTGGTGCTCATCTCCCAGCTCTGGAAGACAGGAGAGTTGGGGCTCCCCCTCTCTATCTCCAACCTGAGCACCGTGCCTGGTCCTGTCTCTCCTTGAAGAAGGGGCGTGGCCGCTGCCTGGAGGGTGGACTCAGCTGGCTCCCGGACTAGGACAAAGTGGCAGTGATCAACCCCAGGCCCTAGGTCTCCTAGTCCTTGCTGTCCCCAGCCTACCGCGTCATTTCCCTGAGCACAGCTACCACGGGGGCCGGTGGGCATGTGGCCCGTGTGACCACTTGCTTAGTGCTAGTGGTTACTTACCGGCCAGATGGCCGGCACTTTCCTATGTCCTCTTTGCCTGCCGGTCAAGAACTCTCCATTTTGCAGATGAGAAAACTGACACTCAGACAGCTGGTGCCTTGCCTGGGACCTCACGGCAAAAAAAGTCAGGTTCTGAACCCAAATCTGCTTGGTTCCAAAGCTGGGCTCGTTTCGGTCCCCTGTGACTCGGTTCTGGTGCCTGGGTCTTAGTCCCCGGGGGGCCCTGTTCTTTTCTGCTCCCCTCACCTGTCATTCTCCTCCCAGCGCCTCCCTGTGTCCTCTACCTCCTCTGGCAGCCACTGGGAATTGACTCATGGGGCTGCACGTGTCCTTCTCACTTTGGTCTTTTTCTTATTATGTGGGAGCAACCAGGAGGAAAAAGAAGAGGGAGGGTGCTGGTAAAATAAAATTTATACAAAGATAGAGACTTCTACAAGGAAATATTTTAACCTTGATTTTCATGATTTGACGACGGGTGGGTCTTCTGACCGTGTGAGTTTAGGACAGTGAGGCCTGTCTGGAGGATGGCAAGTCTGCAGACCCAGACTTGCTGCTACCTCAGGAGACCCTGGGGATGACATTTAGGTGGCTTTCACTCAAATTGGATACATATTCCTTGGGGAAGAGGAATATGTCTAAATTTGTTTAAAGAACCACAGCTAGATCTGGGGAAAAATCTTCAGGATTGCGTGGTGCAAGAACCTCTCTTCCAAAGAGACCATTGAACTTGGAGACATCTCCCATCTTGCTTACTTGGGATGTGGAAGCAACATCAGAGCAGAAGAATGGGAATTGAAGAGTCTGCACTTCACCCAGAGGATTTTCCTTTTCTCCCTCCTACTGTGTCTTCCTGAACGTCACATCAGGGGCCACTTCACTGCCACTGCCAACAGGCAGTCTGTCCCAAAGTTGTCCCCCACGTCCCCTCTTACCACAAGAGAAGCGCTAGGTCCTGGCTCTTGGAGGCGAGAGGAGATCTAGGGGAGAGGGTCAAGGGGCTAGCAAGGGCTGCGTACACTTCCAAGTGGTTTCTAACCCCTTTAGCTGATTCGTGAGCCTGTTCCCTTCTTGTCAAACCCCACTCAGCTCTTGCCTTCACAACTCTTCTCTGGCCCCTGTCACTGTTGCTAACCTGATCTAAGGAACCGCAGAGGAAAGCAGCAAACTAAACAGAATGAGTGTGTGAGCTCTCGTGTTGACAAGAATGCAAGGGAGCCTGGCCAGGAGGGTGGTGGCGCGAGCGCAGAACTGTTTTGCTGAAGTCGGGGTCTGATGAGTGTTGGTAAAGAGGTTTGAGGAAGGAGAGGGAGAGGCTACAGGAAACCCTAGCTTGGCCAAAAGAGGAACCTGGGCACACGTTTGGTTTTCCCCTCAATCCTGCCCAGCTTGCATTGCAAATCAGTTTCGTTCTTAGTGCCGTTCTTCTGTGGGGTCAGTTGCCCCTAGTTCCCCTGCACTGGGCACCCCCTCACGGAAGGATCACACCATTCCAACTGTCCAACACTGGATCTTTGAGTTGGTGTTGGGAAAGGTGTGGGAAATGATGACACCAGGCAGACAAGATATCCAGGCTGCTTGGTCTCAGATGATATGAACAAGAAGCTGGTGTCTGGTGGGAGGGGCTCCCACAAATCCTACTCAGGGCTGGGACAGGTGTCACTTCTGTGTGTGCAGTTGACAATGGCTTCCACATCCCCAGGGCTAGAGCTGGACAGCTGAAATTTCACCCTTGGATTGACAACCTGGAATGGGACACAAGAGAAAAAGCCTCCCCTGCCAGACTTAGCTTATACATGTCCTTGGGAGCAGCAGAACGTTCCCTGCTGTGTCTCAGAGGGGTGGTGTGTGTAAATGGCCAGACTATGCCTTTATTCCACCCCCTCCCTCTTCATCTAGGTAAAAGCTTCTTAATACTAATGCAGGGGTCCACCTCCTCAAATCTGAGGCAACTGAGGTGTCAGAGAAAACAGCCATGGGTAAGGAAGGAAAGGAGGGTGGCGGGAAGGTTGGGCCGCAGCAAGAGCAACGAGTTTTGTGTGTTTTTTTTTTCCTTTTTTTGACTGAGGTAAATAAAAAAGCTTTATCCTGCAACACCTGGAGATAAGAGTCTGTGTACCCCACGCCCCCAAGTCCCAGCCGCCGACCCCTTCCTTCACATCAGGCTCTTCCGGTACTGACTGTGCTGAGGGGCGGGTCTGAGGTGGGAGTCGGGGGTCTGCAGGTCCATCTGTCTGTACAGGTCCCTCAGCTCCCTGACTTCCTGTAGCACCCGCTTCGCCTGGCTCCAGTTTGACGATGCCTCTCCCAGCAGCCGTTCTGTCTCCAGCAGCAGCTGCTCCGACTCGGAATCCGGAGACCGAGGGGGATCCTTGGCCTTTCGCTTCCCATCGCCCAGTCCCTGAACCTCTGCCAGCAGCTCCTGAGTCTTCTCCAGTTTCCTCGCTACCAGGTCCTGGATCCGGGACAGCTGGCCCGGGTGTGGGGGAAGGAGCGATGGGGGGTCTTCGGGCCGCAGCTGGAGGGTGCGGGCTGGGGCAGGGTCCCGCTGGGACAGGATCTCCTCCAGGGAGGCACAGCGGCCTTTCTCTGTGGTGGTCAACTTCTTTGGGGCCTGTGGGGTGTACGTGGCCCCTTTGTCTGGCTTTTCCCAAGATCGGGGAAGGCCGCTGGCTCGGTCCGAGGAGGGCTGGATACGGTCTGAGTCCGCTCTCCGCCGGCCGCCTGCCAGCTGGGCCACAGACTTGTCCAGGTCCACCCGGAAGCTCTCGGCACAAGAGTTTGGCTCCTCAGGGGAGGGGTCTTCCTCCTGGATCAGGTCCAAGGTCAGCATCCCATCCGAGGTAGAGGTGGAAGCCTAGAGAGAGAGGGAGAAGGGAGGCGTGAAGGGGGGGGAACAGCCATCAGGAGGCAGTTCAGGAGGGACTGTCTGAAAGACAGAGGCAAACTGGTCCTTTTCCTCCTCAAGGTGCCTTCCCTAAATGAGAAGCACCCCATCCTGATGGAGCCCTTGGACTTTCTTACTGTTTCTTATTCCTTTGATAGTGATCGGAACTTCTCATTTTCCTGTGATTTACAGGAACTTCTGCCCGTTTCCCATATTCTCCGTTTTACTATAAACTTCCCAGAGAGCACCTTTTCCCCTCTGTCTTGCGGACTCTACACATCAAACTGGGTTGGACACACACAGGAGGGTCCACACACATACACTGTCCTTTTCCATCTGTGTCCTCGAACTGCCTCTGCCCTTTAAAGCTCAGCACCCCCTGCCTTCAAGTCAAACTTGTTCTAGTTCCAGAATACTATAAAATAACGCAGGCATTATTCAGCACCTCATGTATACTGATATACATGTTGTTTCAATCATTCATTCCTCCTAGCAGCCCCTCAGGGTAGGCACGGTGACTGCCCCCCTATCCTGCTGAAGACTGGTGGCTTCAGGGAGTCACACAGAGAGAGTAAATCACAAACCTAGGTTCCCACCTGGTTCTGTGTGATTAAAAATCCCGAGTTCTTTCTAGTACCCCCGACTGCCTCTCTCCCTAGAGACTGAGAGCGGGGACAGTGACAGGAAGCAGCACTCTGCAAGTTCCAGGCATTCACGGTGAGCCTCGAGGTGACTACATGACCCAGTGCTGCTTCCTGTCAGGCAGGCTGCCACGGTCTCATAGCTTCTACTCCATGGTACAGGGTTCACCTCTTCTGTGTTCACTTTCCTTGAGGTAGATCCCATTTTCCACAAAGAATGATCAATTTATTGAGGGCAAGGACTTTAGAACTCATAGTAGGTGCTAACTAAGTATTTTTGATTTGGAGGAATCAGGCAGGGGGACGGGGTGAAGGGACTCCCCTGGTCTTTGACCTTGGTACCACAGATGCCTCTGGTGGGCTGGACAGTCTTGTCTGAGATGGACCGACACGGAGTCGGCCCTTCAACGAGTTTTTATTTTCTTACAGTCTTACGTACCACGGCCATCAGGTGTCCCCGAGTCGGGGGGCGGCGGGAGTGTTGGATTTTTGCCCTGTCTCGAGTGGGGTGGGCGAGATAGCTGTCCTCCTCAACGGTGACCTGAGGAGATGCATTGTGAGTCATGGGTGCTCTTCAGAGACTGTCCTACCCCTGCCGCCCCTGTGGCCTGAACATGCCTGGACCAGGAAAAGAACCCACCCCATTAACTGCTTCTGAGAAAATCCAAGGGCAAGGCCTCTACTGTATGTGTGGGGGCTCCAGGGCTAGCCCCCGGCCTCAAAAAGTAAGGAAAGAGGAGTTAGCAGAGAGACTCAGAAGGTGGGAGAATGGGGTTTGCAGAGGGAGCTAAATAAGTCTAGCCCTGGCGGCTAGCAAGTTAAGAGTGGTCCACCCCAAAAGCTGACCCTTTAAGTGAGTCACGGCCATTGCCTCTGCCCTGGTGTTCCTCCCCTCCAGATGAGCCCCACTGACCTCATCCAAGATGCGGTTCTTGGCTCGCGTGATGGCTGAGTTGAGGGCACTGATCCAGGATTCCTTCTCTTCTGGACTCACGGCCAGGAAGATCAGGTTGGGAGCCTGTGAGGGGAAGATTCTTGGTTCAGCCAGCGTTTTAGGGTTGGTGCCTCACTATGACAGTGAAGAAATAAGGAATTAGACCCAGTTCTTAGGAGAAAGATTCTGCTTCTATTGTCATCGCTAACCTACGGAAACCAGCCTCTATTCCTAAAATATGCCACAGCTTAGAGGTTGTTTTAGAAATGACCAAGGAAGAGCTAGGAAGGGTAATGGATATTAACATGTCATTGGAGATAATTATAGGACGTTTGATAAATAATAAAGGACAGGTACTAAACCAAAGATCTTTAAATGCTTGAGTAAACAGAAAGTTACAGGAACTTCCCTGAGTCCCCTCAGTCAGAGAAAGTCGATTCAGAACTTCACCTGTCAGGGTACAGGGAAAACTAATTTTCTTCCAAGGGATGTCTGATGTTCGTGTGCGTGTTGTGTGTGAGAGAGAGACAGAGAGAGAGAGAGACAGAGAGAGATGATCTCTGTGGCTGGCTTGCCTGGAGAATGGGAAACGGCCATGATATTCTCGGGTTAAGTAACAAAAGCTGGCAGGAGGGCAAGCCCAGGGCCTCTGAGCCGAGAGTGGCGGGAGAGAACCTGAAGGGCTGAGGTGTTCTGCGTTCCCTGGGGGCCCAGGAGGCAGGCGCGACATACCGTGTTGCCGGGCTGTTTGGAGTGGGCAAGAGTAAACTTGCTATGGTTTTTCTTGCTCCTGCTCTTGGATTTCCGGAGCTCTTCACACTTCTCGTAGTCGCTCAGGTCAAACACCTCTTGAATATTTTTCTCATCTTTTACCTGGGGGAGGGTCAGAGGGGAGGTGCTGAGGATAAAACGACCTCATGCCTTTCCTCAGACTGTTCATTTAGACCGGTCCTGGGAAGCAGGATAACCTAATTGGGGTGGGGGGGGACAGGGTAGGAGAGCTGTCTGACCCAAGGCCACACAGGTCCAACAGTGGGCACGGTCCTGGGGGAGCCCTCATGCTCTGACTCTTCAGGTGGGTTTCTATGCAAACCCCTTAGCCCCACTCTCTTCAGCTAAGCTGTTTCCAGAGCCCCAGGATGTCTCTCTTCACTCTGTCTCCCATTATGTCCTTTAAAAGACATGGCTTATGTAGAGGCTAACAAGTTAATCCTACCATTCTGAAGAAACCAAGACCAGGATGGCTGTTGATTGCCCCAAGGGAGAAGATAAAAGCAGGGTCAGCATCACGAGGTGTCTTGAGGCAAAGGCTACCTCTGGTCTCCCCCATCTTATTAAACGTTTACATTGTCGCTTATTTTTTTTTTAAAGATTTTACTATTTTTTAAAGTAATCTCTATACCCAACCTGGGGCTTGAACTCAGAACCCCAAGATCATAAGGCGCACACTCCCCTGACTGAGTCAGCCAGGTTTTCTTCCCTGACCTGACTCCTTCCTCAAATACATACTATTCTAAAGAGTCATCAACCTCCTTCATTTCAGAAGCTTCAGAGCCATAGAAACAACAGTCCCCTGTGTTATTTGTTCACACAAGCCAAAAAATACACCTGCAGTTTGCCCTCTGAGCTACTGAGAAAACTTGCAGGCTTCAAGAGCCGTTTAAGTCATCCACCTCTCTCTGGACAAAGATACACTCAGGTTGTCCCCGGAGGAGGAAATTTCAGACTTGTATTCTGCTCCTTCTTTCCAGGGTTCCAGTTTGAGAGCCTAAGCATCTTCTTGCCAGGAAGTTCTCCTCTCTGTCTACACGGAGCCCTCCCTGCTTATAGCGCCTCTCTGGCACCCTTCCCACCTTTAGCCAGCATTTGGCCCTTCACTCTCTCGCCCAATGTCTCAACAGAGACCACACTTCTCTCTACATCCTCTGACCCCACCAGCCTCTGCGAGAGCCACAAAGCAAATGCCAGTAATATTTCTGCCAACGTCTGTCTGAAACCTCTCTGTCGTTTCTCCCCTCTGCTAAGGTGTTCCCCTGAAGTCCTGGGGCTCTGAAGCTGTGGCTTATGGACTATTCTGGCTTGCAAGAGGAGAGGGACTTAGTCACCGTCTCAGACCAGCAGATTGGGATTGGAAAGCGCTTTCACCCTCTGCCATTTGAGCCTGGGAATGAGCTGTTTTTGATTTCCTGGGATGAGAGATGAAAAGCACCAGTGCTTGTCCCACTAAGCAAACCGGGGCGCCTGGGTGGCTCAGTGGGTTAAGCTTTTGCCTCCAGCTCAGGTCATGATCTCAGGGTCCTGGGATCGAGCCCCGCATCGGGCTCTCTGCTCAGCAGGGAGCCTGCTTCCCCCCCACCCCACCACGGCCTGCCTCTCTGCCTACTTGCAAACTTTGTCAAATAAATAAACAAAATCCTTAAAAAAAAAAAAGACTAAACAAACAGATAAAAGCAGTTTCATACCTCTCCTGGAAGACACCTACCCTCCCCCTGAGCTGTGCGCAGGCAGAGGAACTTCATCTACTCTCCTAGTTCTCAGCGACCTTGAAGTGGGGGAGTGATTCTCTCTTCCACTCCCCGGCCAGTCTCTGGTCTTGCCCCTGCCTGTCCTTGGGACTTGGACTTGCCATTGGGGCCAGGGGGCTGACACAGAGGAGGAGGGCTCATCCCACAGCCTCTCTGGGGTCAATGGCAGCCTATACCTCGGCCTGGCGAGCTTCCTCCATGGCTCTCCCCTTTCCAGGGCTCCCCGGCTTTGGGCTGGTAAGTGACCCAGAGGCCCGGGAGGATTGTGGATGGCAGTGGAGAAGATTTCAACAAGGGGTGTCTGAGAACAATTCCCAGAAACGTGGGGCAGGGAGGGAGGATGATGCCTCAGACCCCTTGTCCTTCTTCCTCAGACGTGAGATTATCAGCAGCAGCCAGAACTCTTAGAGAGGAAAGTGCCGGGTGTGTGTATGGAGCCACGGGACAGAGTTACTTGTTCTGTTTTCCTTACAGGAAGGGAAGGGAGAAAGGAAGGGAAGGGAGGGGGGATATTCTGCCCTGGACACAGCTGAAGAGGAACCCCAGGAAGGAGACAGTGACAGAGTTAGGCCTTGATAGGGCAGCAGTAGAAGAAGGGGCAAGACAAACAGCAGGACAAGGAGATTACTGTTCCCACCGAAGACGGACAACTCTGAGACCCTTGTCCTTCCCTCTACCAAACGCCCTAAGTCTCATTTACTAATCTTCCAAAGCTAACCCTTCCTTTCCCCTGGGCCCACAGAAAGGGATTTTCCCTTGCCAAAAAAGATACCCTGAACCCAGTTTTCTCTACCAGGAGATCTCCCCAAGATCTAGTTTCTGTTCCTATACATCAACCCCATGATCATAAGATGCCCTTTGACTGAGGAAAGTGATTCATAACAACCATACAGAAGGATTTCTTTGATGGGGGTGGTGGTGGGAGACCCTGCCTTTATGAGAATTAACAAAAAAGACTGTTGAAATTTCAAGGGGACAGAGTTCGGAATATTCTTGTGTTAACACCTAAATTACAAACATTACACTTTGCATTTAAAAAGAAATCTTGAGTCTTAATAGATTCTGCTCTGGAGCTTGTGGGAAGTGGACAGAATAGAGCCTAGAGTCCTCTGTCTGCTTCATCCTAAGTCCAGGCCCACCGTGGCATGGAAATGGGCTCCAAAGAAGAGGAGTAATGGTAGGCTTGTTCCCACTTCTTCTTCTTCCTCAGCAGGGGGCAATGGGCCCCATGATGGGTCAGATGTTCCTGACTCACAGGACACCAAGCCTTGGAGGCTGAGGTCATTCCATCCTTCCCCTGTCTCTGTACTCCTTCCTCCACAAACAGGGAGCGAGCACACTCTTTTGCTTCCAGGCTCTGTTCTTCAGACAAACACAAACAAGAAAAGAGGTCTTGTTCCTTCTCCCCTTTCACTGTTCTCATGGTTCCCCTTTGACGTGTGGGAAGTTCTCCCTGATTGCTCACCAGAGTTTCCTGCCATTATGAAGTTCGGGGAAGACAGGAGATACACTTTTGACACTTGCTCGTTACTATTTTTTAAACTGGAAAGCCAGCAAATTATGGAAAAACCTTCTATAGGATTTGGGATGGGGTGGAAGTGGCCATTAAAAAGAAATCCTATTATCAAAGCCTTCTCTCACCGCCCGCCATCACCAAGTTCCCAGCTTAGCCTAAACTGTCAGGTCGAAACACCCAGAAGAGGGATCGCTTGGGCCTGGGCACAGCTCAGCTCCCCTCTACTCGGCTAGGTACACGTTGTGTTCAGATGAATACTTTTTCTCTAGGACTGCGCATGTGTCTGTTTCAATACCATAAAAGGATTTATTTACCTAAATATAGTCTACTGCAGAAAGCAGAAGAGGTTAGAAATCAGGGTGGACTTCCCAGTTAGGCCCAGGGCGGGGGGAGTGGGTTGGGTGGGACACAGAATTGGGGGAGGAAGGGCCACCCAACCAGGGGAGCACAGCACAGTCTCCTAGCCAATGCGGGCACAGTCTCAGAAGTAGGGGCTGGAATGACTTCCAACTCCTGGAGGGCAATGTCAGTTTCTCAGGTGTTACTGATCTCAAGAAATAGAGATAAAAGGGACAAGAGTGTGGATTCAGTGAGCTAGGCTCAGGTTCTGAATGTGGACTGTGGTTTTCATTTTAACTACCCAGGGACAGACAGGGGTTCCTGACTCCATTTGTCTGCTTTTTGATACAAATGGGGGGAAGTTAGGAAGAGAGTGGAGAAT
Source organism: Lontra canadensis (assembly GCF_010015895.1). Lineage (NCBI taxonomy): Eukaryota > Metazoa > Chordata > Mammalia > Carnivora > Mustelidae > Lontra > Lontra canadensis. The sequence goes on along the minus strand of NW_022631136.1, from coordinate 473,492 downwards.
GAGTTTCCTGCTGCTTTTTTTTTTTTTTTAATGGAGTGGGAAGTATACTGGTTAGGAATGTTGGCTTCAACAGAAATAACTACCCCTCACAGATACTCTGCCTGAGGTCATATGAGACTGACCCAGGGTTGCGCACATGTTTTCTGTGACTGGGGCAGCTGCCCTTGTGATATGACCTGCATATGCCTTTTCAGCAGCCAGGGCAAAGGGAAAAAAAAATAATCCCACCTTCAGCTAGCTGCTAGGATAGGGTAGGGGGCAGCAGGGGACACTTAGAACTTTGGGACACCTTGGGAGGGAGGTTATCGTCCTTGTCGGATAGGTGTTTGCAAAGCAAAATCATTAAGTTAAGATGCACGCTCAACTTTCAAATTCTTACTCGGGGCTTCTGGAGAAAGGGTAACCTTTCTCTGCAGATCTGACAGGGGTAGAGACCAACCGAACTGCTGAACTTGCTTCTGGAACAAAATAGGCGTTGAGGGAAGGAGGAGACAGAGGTAGGGGAGTCTCCTGTCGGGGGACAAAACGGGGGGATATGAGGAAACGGGGACAGAGGAGGCAAAGGGCACCTACCTCCTTGTCAGAGACGTACAGCTGGTCCCCCTTCAGCACCACATAACGGTTTTTCCAGATCTCCCTGAAAATCCCTTTCCCGCAGAATTTCCGGACCCAGCCGACCTTCTCAGGCGGTGCGGACGGATGGTTGCCATCCTGAAGCCCCTGGCCCAGGGCAAGAGCAAAACCTTCCGATTAGGTGGCTGTCGCCTTCTCCCCGTCTCACTCCGGCCCTCACGACCCCCCTCGGCTCCCCTGTCCCCGGCTTTCCCGTGACCGCCCCCCCCCCCAAGCCTCCAGAGGCTGGACTCAGGGCGCCCCGCGTTCGCTCTCCACTTCTCGGAAGGTTTTCACTCTGGGCAACTCTCCCCCCGCCACACGCCCCGCCGCCCTCCCGCTTCCCCCACATAAACAACTCCAAGTGCGAGAGGAGGGGGCGCCGGGCCCGGCCTGGGCGGAGGGTGGCCTCCGGCTGGCCGCCAGGTCCCCCGCCCCCTCCCGCAGCCTCGGTCCCCGCCGCGCCGGGATGAACGGCATTTTATTTTATTTCTCATTGTCTCGGGGCCGCAGCCCCGCGCACGCAGGCGGCGGCCGGGCCCGGGGGAGGGGGCGCGGGGGGCGGGCGCAAAGTGAGCCAAGTCCAAGCCCCCGACCCAAGTCCGCACACAAAAGCCCCCCGGCGCGGCGCCGGGGCCGCGAGGCCGGGGTCCTGGGAGCGGCGGTCGGCTGGCGCACTCACCCTCTTGGCGGAATTGTTCTTCTTCATCATTCCGGGTGGGCGCGGGCGCGGGGGGAAGGGGCCGGCTGGCGGAGCTGCCCCCCGCCGCCGCCGCCGCCGCCGCTCCTCCCTCCCTCTCCCGGACTCTCCCCTTCTTTGTAGCTCCGGTTACACTAAAGGCCGGCCTCCCTCGCACTCGCACACACGCACGCCCGCTCCCCGCCCCTCGGCGCCCTCCATCCCGGCGCCCACGCGGCCCGGGCCCCCGCGCGCCCCCGCCGCCAGCTCCCCGGCCCGCGCCCCGCGGTTCCATCCGCGGGCCCGCTGACGTTGCGAGTTCAGAATAAAGGGCGAATCGCGGAGCCGGAGATGGTGCGCTCCCCCACCCCCCTCCTTTGTTTCTGACTCGCCGAGGGTGAAGAAGACAGACCTAAATCCAGCCAGAGAGCGGCTCCCGGGGCGGGGGTGGAGGGTGGGGAGGGCGCGGGACCCACGCTCGCACCTCCGGCGGGAGCCGGGGGTGGAGCCCGAGACAGCGACCCGCCCGACCTGCCCGGACGGCCCGCGGAGATGGCAGTAACGGATAATGGAGAGAGATATAGCAAGACCGAGAGAGCCTAGATCGAGATGGTCTCCCTCCCAAAGGCGAAACAAAAACAAGAGCGGGAGGTGGGAGGGCGCTCGCCTGAGGGAGAACCGGCGTCTGGAATTCACACTCCCTGGGCGGTGGAGATAGTGGCCTGGGTAGGTCAGGTGTTGGGGAAAAGTTTTCTGTGCCCCGAGGAGGGCGGTATGGATGGGTAGGGGCGCGCGGGGGGAGTGGAGTTCGTATTAATCCACATTGCTACCAGTTTGTAAAGCCTCAGGCCTTCTTTGAGCCTCCTAAGTACGAAGTGGACATACGTGTGATCTCCACTGCTCATGGAGAAGAGTGAGACTCGGGATGGCCCAGGGATATGCAGACACACACGGTAAGTACTGGCGGGAGTACATTTCTCCGTCTCCAAAGCCATTGTCTAGAGTACCATGTGGCTTTACATATAAGCTCCAGGTGAGGCTAAAACTTCCTCGCTATCTCTTCCTGCTGCCCTCACCTGGAAGCACCCCATCCCAGTCCAGTGGGGGGAAGGGCTCTGTGCCCAGAGGATGCCCTGACTGGAGAGACCTCTGCTGATGCCTCCTACACCAGATCTGCCTCGGAGTTGACAGACCAACATCTTAGCTTCATTTTTTCCCAGTACATATTTAAGGGCAGGTGGGGAGTCAGGAAACCCAGGTTTGGGTGCCAGTTTCATCTTCACTACTTTGTGGCCTTTGGTCAAGTCACTGAATATATTTTTTTTAAATTTAAATTTTAGATTTTATTTATTTGAGAGAGAGAGAGAGAGAGGAGCAGAGGGAGAGGGACAAGCAGACTCCACACTGCACGCAGGGCCCCATGCAGGGCTCCATCATGCACCCCGAGATCATGACCTGAGCCGAAACCCAGAGTCGGGCATTTAACCCACTGAGCCTCCCAGGCACCCCAAGTCACTGAATTTCGTCAGGACTCTGTTCCTCAACATATTAAACGGTGAGGGATGAACTGCCAATTCTATCAACAAGGAAAGTTAGTGGAATATAGGAGATGACCTGTGGAAGTCCTATGAAAATCTGCAAATATTGCCCTCTAGGGCTAATTACTGAATGATAATAAGCTAACAGAAACATTGCCTGGCATATGGTAGACATGCAGTAACCACAAAATGAATACAAATCCCTGGCACACAAGAGCAGAGAAAATGAAGAACTTTTTCTTCTGGAGGTGTCTCAAGATAAAAGAAAATATTGACCAATTTTGTGGTTTCAGGAATGGGGCGGTCTTGCCTTTTTCTGGCATCTGTCAAATGAAGGAGGGGCTTTTCTCTTTCCCCAGTCACCCCCTTTCCTCCTAATCCCAATGATATTCCTCTTAACCTCTTTTCATTTACCAGATTAATTAATTCCTCTACTTTAGACCGATACAGACATTTAGCCTTTCAAAATGCTCATATATCATTTCTCTAAATCTTTAGTGCCACCTTGTGAGGTATACAGAATAAATATTATTCCCACTTGGAAAATGAGGAATTGGCATGGCAGATCAATCCACTTGCCCAAGTTTACACAGCAAATTACTAGCTGAATGGATTAGAATCCAGGTGTTCTGACTCCAGTCCACTGTTTAGGCTTTGTATACACACACACACACACACACACACACTCACTCCTCTCCCCTTCCACCATCTCTGTTTCTCGCTCCCTATTGAAAAAGTGCTTTAAAGGGAATCAGAAAATCTAGGGTATCTTCATAAATGAGGAAGCAAAATGTCCCAGTGTACTGGGGAGGAAAAAGTAGGAGGCATGCTCTTTTGAGGGCTTGCTGGCCAGGCGGATGAGAGCGGTTTGGATTTATAATTTAAATAGATTCTGGCTTATGGGAGACAAATGATTTGCCCCATCTTCCTCCTTTCTCCTCCTTTGAAAAGTCGATGAATATTTGAGTGTCTGCTGTATGCAAGGTACTGGGGTCCTTGTGCTAGAGTTTTGTGGAACATTAGGCAGAGGGACTGGTAAAATATCAGAACCCTCCCAAGTAATTTTCAGATTCCAGAACAGATGCATGTGGGCTGGAGAACCTTTCCTGCCTATTTGCTCCTGAAGATGTTACATAAATCTCTGGATTTTTCTCTCACTAACCTGTACTGCTTCTCTGCCTCCTCTTACTGTCCTGCCCCTACCTCCCTTCGCTTTGCCTCCCGTGGTCCTGTTACTCATACCCCTCTCCAGGCCTGTTCTTCAGCTGACTTCTCTCTCACCAGGTGAACCTCGTGGCACCTGAATTGGGATCTTTGACTTGGGGCTGTTTCCAAGGATCTATTCTTTTTTTTTTTTTTCAATTTTTTAAAGATTTTATTTATTTACTTATTTGACAGACAGAGATCACAAGCAGGCAGAGAGGCAGGCAGAGAGAGAGGAGGAAGCAGGCTCCCCGCAGAGCAGAGAGCCCGATGCAGGGCTCGATCCCAGGACCCTGGGATCATGACCTGAGCCGAAGGCAGAGGCTTCAACCCACTGAGCCACCCAGGTGCCCCTCCGAGGATCAATTCTTAAGTGAGAAATCTCAGAGTGAGAATTTACCGGTGCTTTTTTTTTTTTTTAAACGCATTGTCACAGCACTGTCTCCTTAGTGAGCTTGATACCATGATACACACAAGCCACAAAGACGACTCAAGCCAATTTCTCTCTTTTGGTGGAGCAAAGATACCAGGAGGACTCGTGATGGGGTGACCTCCCTAACGGCATCATTGTGGGTAAGACGCAACTCCAGCAACTTTATTCTTCACTTGACTGTTTTATAAGCCATTCCCCGTAAGGGAGCAAGAAAGGAGCTATCAGCGATAGGACTGTTGAGTTGCTGTTTGCAAGTTTACTGGGCAAAAACTCGCTGTCCAAATGGTTAGCTAAAAACAGTGCCTTGGCTTTGTAGAGTAAACGGGACATTTGACGAGGGCCTTTCAATCTACGGAAGAGAGTCATTAAAAGCACATGAGACGTCAAGGAAAATGCTATTTTTAAAGGGTAAAAATAAAGGGCCGCTAATAATGTAATCAGCTCTGTAAATCTTGAAAACGTAAGTCTTTGGGGCATCTGGATGACTCAGTTGGCTAAGCACTGGACTCTTGACTGTGGCTCAGGGGATGATCTCAGGGTCGAGAAATCGTGCCCTGAGTTGGGCTCTGTGCACTGGGCATGGAGTCTGCTTGGGATGCTCTCCCCAACCCCCACAACTCACGTGTGAGCATGCCGGGTTGTCTCTAGAAAGAATATTTTAAAAATATTAAAAAAATGTACGTAAGGGGCGCCTAGGTGGCTCAGTTGTTAGGTGTCTGCCTTCGGCCCAGGTCATGATCCTAGGGTCCTGGATTCAAGTCCTGTATTGGACTCCCTGCTCAGTGGGAAGCAGGCTTCTCCCTCTCCCACTCTCCCTGCTTGTGCTCTCTCTCCCGCTGTGTCTCTGTCAAATAAATAAATAAAATATTAAAAAAAATGTATGTAAGTCTTTGATCCTTAATAAAGAAATGCCAACTTAAAAAAAAAAAGGGTATTTATTTATTTGACAGAGAGATAGAGAGAGAGCACAAGTAGGGGAGCAGCAGGCAGAGGGAGAGGGAGAATCAGGTTCTCCACCAAGCAGGGGGCCCAATGCGGGGCTTGATCCCAGGACCGTGGGCTCATGACCTGAGCTAAAGGCAGCTGCTTAACTGAGTCACCCATGTGCCCCAGAAATGCCACCTTCTGGCATCAGACATCCTGAGGGTAAGGCTCACTTTTTACACTTCTTGGTATCCTTAGTTGGGTAGGCACAATGGAAGCAGGCAAATAATAGGAGGAATGGTTTAAGAAAATTCTGTTCTTTTTTTTGTTGTTGTTAAGATTTATTTTAGAGAGAGTGAGTGAGAGAGGGCGTGTGTGGGGGTAGGGGTGGAGGGAGAGGCAGAGAACCTTAAGCAGACTCCCCACATGGGGAGCACAGGGCGGGGCTTGATGCCTTGACCCTGAGATCATGACCTGAGCTGAAATCAAGAGTTGGTTGCTTAACTGACTGAGCTACCCGGGCACCCCGAGAAGTCTGTTCTTTTTTTCTTTTTTTTTTAAGATTTTATTTATTTATTTGACAGACAGAGATCACAAGTAGGCAGAGAAGCAGGCAGAGAGAGAGGGGAGGAAGCAGGCTCCCTGTTGAGCAGAGATCCAGACGCGGGGCTCGATCCCAGGACCCCGGGATCATGACCTGAGCCGAAAGCAGAGGCTTTAACCCACTGAGCCACCCAGGCGCCCCGAGAAGTCCGTTCTTTTTCTTTTTTTTTTAAAGATTTTATTTATTTGGGGTGCCTGGGTGGCTCAGTGGGTTAAGCCGTTGCCTTCGGCTCAGGTCATGATCTCAGGGTCCTGGGATCGAGTCCCGCATCAGGCTCTCTGCTCAGCGGGGAGCCTGCTTTCCTCTCTCTCTCTCTCTGCCTGCCTCTCTGCCTACTTGTGATCTCTCTCTGTCAAATAAATAAATAAAAATCTTAAAAAAAAAAGATTTTATTTATTTGTCAGAGAGAGAGGACAAGCAGAGGGAGCAGCAGGCAGAGCAGGCAGAGGGAGGAGCAGGCTCCTTTCTGAGCAGGGAGCCTGGTGTGGGTGGGACTCGATCCCAGGATCCTGGGATCACGACCTGAGCCGAAGGCAGCCACCTAACCAACTCAGCCACCCAGGTGTCCCAGAGAAGTGTCTGTTCTTGTTCTTCTTACTCCAAAGAGTTATCTTGCCAAGAGGAAGGGAGGCACACATAATCCTGCTTGGAAAGGAGTTTGTTTATTTGAAAAAACTATGTGACTCATAAAATGCTGTAATTAACTCCCCAAATGAAGGCAGTTTCACTTTTTTAATATAAAAAAGGGAAATTTTTAAAAAAATGTACCTAAAGTGACCCACAAAGGAAAAAAAAAGGAAAGGAATTTAGATCTTAGCTCTTAGCTATAATATGACAAAGTCTTAGGGCTTCACATTGTGTGAGTTAAACAAACCATGGAGAAAAGGGAGAGGGAATGGGGAAAAGGGAGATGGCTAGAAAGGCCTTTATTTTTTCCCTTATTTCTTGAGCTGCTGATTAGTGCAGTGGGAGAGTTGACGGGAATCTGATCTTTCTGTATACTGATTTTGTATCCCCAGGTTGGAGACAGGAATCAATCTTACTGTCTATTATTAGTGTTTGCAATGTTCTAAGTGCTTTATATATATTATCTAATCCTTATAGTCCTATGAGGAAGGTACTTTATTACTCTCATTTTTTAAAAAGATTTATTTATTTGACAGACAGAGATCACAAGTAGGCAGAGAGGCAGTCAGAGAGATAGGAGGAAGCAGGCTCCCCGCTGAGGGGAGAGCCCGATGTAGGGCTCGATCTCAGGACCCTGGGACCATGACCCGAGCCGAAGGCAGAGGCCTTAAACCACTGAGCCACCCAGGCGCCCCTATTACTCTTAGTTTTTAAAAAGATTTTTTGAGAGAGAGAGTGGACAAGCAGGGAGAGAGGCAAAGGGAGAGGGAGAGAGAAGACGGAGCCCAACGTGGGGTTCAGTTTCAAGACCCTGAGATCATGACCTGTGCTGAAATCAAGAGTCGGGTGCTTAACTGACAGCCCCTCCAGGTCTACTACCCTTATTTTACAGATGAGGACACTGAGCCACAGGGAGACTAAACAGCATTCTCAAAGCCTGACAACTTTGACAGATTTGAACTTAGGCTGTCTGTGGCTACCGAATATTTTATGTTCAACATCAAAAGAAAGTAAAAAAATATATACAGGGCTTACAGAAGACTAGTGAGGGATTGTGATATGCTGTTTTTGCTATGATTTGAGGATGCCATAACTTCCTGGCATTAGTGACATCCCCACAACCACTGCTTTCAAGAGAATTGAAATTGACACCAGAATTTATCATTTGCTTTGACATACTTTAAATATCCTTTGGATGGAAGCAGTGCCTTCTCTATGTCTGGTATAAAGCCAACTCATCCCTCATCTCATGAATTCCCATAAATAGTTATTAACCCCAAAGAAATAAAAACTTGTTATCTTTCCACAAAATGGATTTTTATTGTAGTAATACATGGTTTCTCAGTGCCACAGAAAACTGCAATGTAGGAACAATTTTTGGATGGTTCTTTACAGAAACATGATGAGTTTTCAAAAAAATGAAGTGTGTAGGAATGTGGTTAATGAAAAGTAAAAGGGGTCAAGAGAAGAGAGGATGCATAGCGTGAGCATCAAATGATTATTTTTTAAACCCCTCTGAGCTCTGATAACCCTTTTCTCAAGTAAGATCCCAACAAAATTCGTCAGAAACTGAAGTGATTGTGCTGTCAAATACAAGGAATACCTTTGTTTATCTGATAAGAAAACCACGAGAAAAGTGGGCTGGGGCACAGACTTAGTCTCAGCTCATCACTGGGAGTCTTGGTGTCTGTGTCAACCATCCACGAATTAGCAGACTACTTGGAGTTGGGTTAGAACGACAAGCACAAAACCCAAGGCTCTTCTCCAACACCTGTGGTCAGCGGGGAAAGCCTGTGGCGACGTCAGGGGGGAAGTCACGCCATTCTCTTCACCTCGCCATCACCATCTCATCTTCTGTTTGCTGACCTTGATGTCACCTGAGAGCTCTCCCTGCTTCGGCTGTGCAGTCCAGAAGCCAGAACTTCCTCTAGGAAACTGAGCAGTAGATTGGAGGTTACTCAAAGGAAAAAAAGAAGCATCTCCAAAAATAGATTATCTCGCGCATGACGTAGAAGTGAATGAAGGCTATCATGATTAGTATTCAAGAGGTACTGGTCTGATCTGTGGGTGCAGAAGAGAAGCATCAGTTGAACACTCAAACTTGTGGACTAGAAGGAACACCCCTCAGTGCTCTTCCCCAAGCTTCTCCCTGTTTTTTAGCACTAAACCTGTAAGATCTGTTAAGACTGAGATTTCCAGTTTGAAATTTCTAGTTAGGACCCCAATTTTTGAAAAATTTATCTACCTATCCATCTACCTATCTATTTTAGAGAGAGAGAGAGAGCACAAGTGGGGAGAAGAATAGAAGGGAAGAAGAGGGAGGGGAAAAATCTCAAGCAGACTACACACTGAACACAGAGCCTGACGCAGGGCTGAATCTCACGACCCTGAGACCATGACCTGAAATCAAAAGTCGGATGCTTCGGACGCCTGGGTGGCTCAGTCGTTAATCGTCTGCTTTCAGCTCAGGTCATGATCCCAGGGTCCTGGGATCAAGTCCCGCATCAGGCTCCCTGCTCCGTGGGAAGCCTGCTTCTCCCTCTCCCACTCCCCCTGCTTGTATTCCCTCTTTCACTGTCTCTGTCAAATAAATAAAATCTTGAAAAAGAAAAAAAAAAGAGCTCATCAACTGAGCCCCCCAGGTGCCCCGGACCCAGAATTTTTAAGGGCAAGGCTGCCCTATTAACTGAGAACCGTGTTACATCAACACCTCTTGTTTGACTCTTAAAATGGCCTCAGAACGTGGACTGTGCCTCTAGTCTCCTCCTCAGCTGGGGGACTCTACAAAGTGGCACCAGAGTTGATTTTCTGCAACACAGATGGTATCTTATTGTGTATTTTCACCTCGTCAGCTTGAAAACCTTACTTTTGCTTACAGAATACTGTACAGATTAAAATTCAAGGCCCTTCATAATGTATCCTCATAATTAACTAACACTTGTATTTATTTTGTTCCTGATAACTATTAAGCCACATGTGTATGTGTATATGTATGTGTGAACAAGATGCTATTATCCTCATTTGAAAGATGATGGAACCAAGCTATAGGGGTGAAGGGATTTGCCAAGTTCACCGCAGCCAGGAAGTGGCTCAGCTGGGCTTCAAGTTCAGGCTCTGGAACCTGTGCCCTGGATACCACGCACACTGCTGCTCGCTCGTCTGGTTCCACTTCCCACCAGGCCGCTCAGCAGTACCCAGCCACTTTATCTCCCCCAAACACCTCCTGAGCTTTCCCCACTGTATGTTGTGCTCTTAAGTTCTGTGTCTGAAATGACAGACGGCCCTTCTCTGTCTGACGAAATCCTTTTTATCCTTTAAGGCGAGGACTGAAAGTCACCTTTTCTGTGAAGCTTCTCAAACTCCTTCAGGCTGGTCGGATCCCTCTTATCCCTGCAACTCTCTTTGTTATCCTGGTATTTTCGCTCTGTGTTCTTATTCCTCAGGTCCTCTCCCTGTTACTGTCCACTGCACTAGACTGTGAGCTGCTTATGGCGGGTCTAGGGCTTCAGCTTGGATCTCCAGGGCTTAGCACATAGGCTGATATCTAGTAGGGCCCCAATAGTGGCATCCGAAATAAATGAACTCATTAAAATAGCTACCATTAAGCATCCAACTCTTGGTTTCAGCTCAGGTTGTGACCTCGTGGTCGTGGGATTGAGCCCTAAGTTGGGCTCTGTGCTCAGCTTGGAGTCTGCTTCAGATTCTCTCTCCCTCCTGCTCCCTCACTCTCTCTCTCAAATAAATAAATAAAATCTTAAATATCTACATGTTGGCCAGAGAGCCTTCGCTTTGATACTGGAGTCTGGGGGTAGTGTGGTTAAGTGTCATTCTGGGGAGACAGGTCTGTAGCAGAGGGCTGGAGGGGTGACCAGGTAGGTACCTTATCATTACCATTGTTTTGCACTTTTAGATCTGGCAGATTCTGGACTTGGGGGACTTAAATTCCAAACTCCTTTGCAGAAGAGAAAAAAAGATGATGAAATAGAGGGAAAGGAGTAGAAGTGAAATTTATTTATTTCCCTACTGAAATCCAGGCACTTCTGTGTGGCCCGGTTTTTGGCCAGTTGGACTGGAGACACTTCAAGGGCAGAAAACAAGTACCAGGGAAGGAGGGAGCACTGCTTTCTTGAGAGAGAACACAAAAAGTCTCTGACTGGTGACTTACAGTAAGAACGAAACACATGGACTGAGAAGCCCTACGGGAATTTACCAGGTGATTTCTGCTTCACTTCAGACTGCAACCAGTGCAAAGAGAAGAAGTAAATTCACGGAAATTATACTTCAAGATCCTCCTCTGTGTATCAACAAGACGCCATATTCTTGACGGCACAGAGAAAATACTATTTATGTTTGCCAAGTCTAATTTTGTTTCCAAGGGCCATTGTGACTTTTTAAAAACTATCTATTTGAGGACTTTGATGAGTCACTGCAGAATGCTTTAGAAATTATGGGCGAGGAACGTATTGGTATCTATACCCCAAATTTAGACTATGTTTAAAAACACAACAACAGAAGAATGATTTTCGTTTTTTAGCTTTTTTTGGGGGGGGCACATTGAGATTTATTTATTTAATTTAAATTCAATTAGCCAACATACAGTACATCACTAGTTTTTGATGTAGTGTTCACTGACTCATTAATTGCATATGACACCCAGTGCTCATCACATCACATGCCCTCCTTCATGCCCATCATCCAGTTATCCCATTCCCCCCTTTCCCCCTCCCCTTCCACCACCCTCAGTTTGTCTCCCTCTCTGATTTCTTCCCATTCAGTTTTCCCTCCCTTCCCCGATTCCTACCTTTAAAGGACTCTTAGAGATAGACACACAATCACAACTCAATGTGAGACAGCATATAAATGAAGATGGTACCAGGAACTAACAGAGGGGATTAATGCTACTGCTTGTCTTGGTTGTGGTGTCATCGTTTCCAACTTTATGGAGAGAAGCGAGGTGGGCAGAAAAAAGCCCTGATTTTATTTTATTTTATTTATTTAGAGGTGGGGAGAAGCAGAAGGAAAGGGAGAGAATCTTAAGTAGGTGCCCACCCTGGAGCCTGAGGTGGGGCTCGATCTCACAACCCTGAGATCATGACCAGAGCCCAAATCAAGAGTCTGTCACTTCACCAACTGAGCCACCCAGGTGCCCCCAAAGCCCTGATTTTAAAAAGTCAACATCAAGGGGCGTCTGGGTGGCTCAGTAGGTGAAGCGGCTGACTTATGATTTTGGTTCAGGTCATGATCTCATGGGTCACAAGACTGATCTCGGTCTGCCCTGTGCTCAGCGGTGTAGTCTGTTTGAGACTCTCTCCCTCCCTCCCCCCCTCCCCCAACTTGCACCCATGTCCCTATACACTCTCTCTCAAATATATAAATATATCTTAAAAAAAAAAAGTCAATCTCAAAAACTCTTGCATCATGTATTGGAAAAAGAGGTTTTTCACTTTTCAGTCTTTGGTAAGGAACTAGGGATTAACACTTAAAGGATTTTAGATTTTAATTATTAAAGTAATTGAGTTGAACAACTGTGCTCCTAAACAAAGGTATATAATAAGACAATCGATCTATCATCCATATCTTCCTCTTTTTTCACTATATTCCACAGATAGAAGTTATATGTGGGTTTCTTTTCTTTTTTTAAGATTTTATTTATATGAGAGAGAGAGAGAGAATGAGAGAGAGAGAGAGCATGAGAAGGGAGAGGGTCAGAGGGAGAAACAGATTCCCTGCTGAGCAGGGAGCCCGATGTGGGACTCAATCCCAGGACCCCAGGATAATGACCTGAGCTGAAGGCAGTCGCTTACCCAACTGAGCCACCCAGGCGCCCTATATGTGAGTTTCTTAATAATAATAAACCAAGGATACCAAAGGAAGCTAGAGTCAAATGTTACGTGGTATAATGAAACAAAATTAATGGAATTTGTAGGAAGCAGGAACCCAGAAAAAGATCTTCTGGAAAGGAATGAGGAAAAAAACCCCCCAAATATTTGCCTTAATGGAGTAATAATTTTCTAATTATAGCCAAACACTTAGCTGGAGATGCTGGAAGATAGGAGTGGGTGAGAGAGAAGGATACAATGGAACGTTTAATAGCCCAGAACAAGTCCTCTCAATTTCCACTGTTTCCAGCTGTCAGAGCTACTACTGTGTCTTATACCTCTTTGCTTTTGCACATACTATTCCCTCGCTGGGAAGGTGGCCCCACCCCTTGGTACTTTATCTGAACTGTGCATCTGTTACAACTCAACTCTCATATTAGCAATCCTCTAGGAATTCCTTTGTCTACCTGTCTTTTTTTCACATAAGTCTACAAGCTTTTTGAGGATACAAGTAATACATGAATACATTGTTCTGGCAAAAGTTTTAAATAGTACACATAGAGCTCAAGTCTCCTGGATCTTTCTTCTCCCCATTGCTCTTTCCAGAGGTAACAATTTGATTAACACATGTTTATTAACTGCCTACTATGTACCAGGCCCTGTTCTAGAAGCTGTGAATACAGCAGTAAGTTAAAAAAAAAAAAAAAAAAAAAATTCTTCCCTCACGGGATTTATATTCCAATGGAAGAAGGGGAAGATAAATGAAATTAATAAGTAAAATGCAATAATAACACACCAGTAATAATAATGGTGAGCTCATATCACTGTATGTGAGGTTCTCATAAGATAAAAACTTTATAAAGGAAGTGAGGCTCAGAGAAGCCAAGGTCTTACATCTTGAAAGTGACAGAGTCAAGATACAAACCGAGGTTATCTGGCTTCAGAGTTTGTTTTTCTAAGCATGACGTGGCACTGCCTCTCTATAGCACATGAGATGAAAGTGCTATGTAGAAAAATACAGCCGTTGAAAGAGAGTTGGAGGTGGTGTTGGTGGTGTGAGATTTTAAATCCTGGGGTCAAGGAAGGCCTCACTGAGAAACTGACATTTGAGCCAAGACCTGAATGGGGCAAGGGAAGCTATCTGGGGGAAGGTCAAGTGCAAAGGGACTGAGGCCTGGTGTGTTCAGGGAACAGAGAGGAGGCTAGTGTGGCTGGAGTGAAGGTATTGGGTAGTAAGATTTAAGACTGAGATGTTAAGGAAGGGGATGGAGGGGAGCATGAAGATGAGATCATATAAGGCCTGGTAGCTTACTGTAAGGATTCTGATTTTTACTTTTGAGTAAGACGGGTAACCCCTGGAGGCTTCGGTGCAGAGATGAGACTGTAGAGTCAAGGGTGAGGCAGTTGTAACAATCCAGGTGGGAAATGGTGGTGTCCTGGACCAGGACAGCAGTGGTGAGAGGGTTTCAGATTCTAGACATATTCTGAAGGAAAGGATCTTAAGATTTTCTGATGAATCATGATGTAGGTGTGAGATAAAGAGGGGAGTCAAGAAAACACCAAGGTTTTTGGCCTAAGCAGCTAGAAGGATGGATATGCAATGGACTAAGATGCAAAGTCTGAGGGAGGATCGTGTTTAGAAAGATGTATCAGAAGCCTGGTCTTGATCATGTTAAATATGGATAATTAGACATTCAAACAGAAGTGTCAAGTAGACAGATGAATATACAAATCTGGAGTTTGGGGGAGAAGTTCAGACTAGAAACCGTGGTTCTTAATGGGGAGAGGTGCGAGAGAGATGTGATTTTATCCCCAGGGGACATCTGGCAAGGCCTGGATTCATTTCTGGTTGCTGTAACTGGTGGAATGCCACTGGCACCACTGCCTAGACACCAGGGACGTTGCTGAACGTCCCACAAAGCACAGCACAGTTCATCACAACAAAGACTTATCTGGTCCCAAACACGAACAGTGCTGAGGCTGAAAAGCTCTGGATGAGAGATATAAATTTAGGAGTCAGTAGCAGACAGATTTGAAAGCCATGAGGCCTGGAAGAGATTGCCAAAGAAGTGGGTATAGATAGAGAAGAGAGGTGGTCTAAGGACAGAGTTCCAGGGATTCCAAAGATAGGCGAAATGAACCAAAGTGACAGAGAAGGAACAGGCAGTGAGGCAGGAAGACCAGGAGACTATTGTTTCTGGAAACTAAGAGATAAAGGTGTTCCCAAGGGAAGAGACTGATCAAATGTTACTGACAGGTCAAGTAAAATGGGCGCTAAAAGTTGACTCTGGGTTTAGCCATGCGGAGGTCCCTGGGGGCCACAGTAGGAATATTCTGGAGAGCGATGGGGGTTAGAGCCTGAGCAGATTGAGGCTTAAAAGAATATGTGGATTCAAAAGAATATGTAAGGAGAGGAATCAGAGACAATGATTAGAAACCGTTCTTCAAGACTTTTGGCTACGAAAGAACACGGAAATGATACAGAACCTGGAAAGAGAAAGGAGGCTAGTAAAGGGTTTTTAAAGGCGGAGGCGGGGGCGGGGAGCGGGAGGAAGTCAGTATGTTTCTATGCTTCTATGAATGATCCACTAGTGTGGGAAAAACTGAGGAAAGAGGAGTCAGTATAGAGTGATATCCTGGAGTAGGTGAGGGATGAGACCTGGTGCCTATGTGGGGGGCTGAGCTAGGCTAGGAACACTGGTCCCAGTGGCAGTGAGAGCTTGGGGAGTTCTTTTCTAATGGCTTCACTTACCAGTTAATGTACTTTTTTTTTTTTTTAAGATTTTATTTATTTATTTGACAGAGAGAGAGATCACAAGTAGGCGGAGAGGCAGGAGAGAGAGAGGATGAAGCAGGTTCCCCAGTGAGCAGAGAGCCCGATGCGGGGCTCGATCCCAGGACCCTGGGATCATGACCCGAGCCGAAGGCAGAGGCTTTAACCCACTGAGCCACCCAGGCACCCCAAGTTAATGTACATCTTGAGTAGTATCTTTCTGATCTGTGATTCCGTAATAAAAAATAGATGCTAAATTTAGAGTTTGCTGAGTGAACACCTGAATCAAATTCATATTTCCATTTTATTTTATGTATTTGAGAGAGAGAGCACATGAATGAGAGAGCACAAGCAGGGTGGGTGGCAGAGGGAGAGGGAGAAGCAGGCTTCTCACTGAGCAGGGAGCCGGAGGCGGGACACGATCCTGGGACTTCAGGATCATGACCTGAGCTAAAGACAGATGCCTAAATGACTGAGCCACCCAGGCACCTCCACATTGTTGATTTTTAAGTTTAACTTTATTTTTAAGAATCAGGAGCAGCTGACCTCTATTGCAAGGGTATGGAGTAAAGGTTCCAACTGGTAAAACCTTTCTGGCTGGCAAATTAGTAATTTAGTATCTTAAAATGTTTATGCTCTGCGACTCTTGATCTTGGGGTGGTGAGTTCAAGCTCCATATTGGGTGAAAAGCCTACTTAAAAAAAACGTTATGCTTTCCAAGGCAGTAATTTCATCTCAACATTGCTAGCAGTGCATGAATCTAGGATCACACAAACTTGAACTCGAATTCCAGCTCTGCACTTCCTTGCCGTATGACCTAAGACCAATTACTTCATTTCTCCATGTTCTGGTTTCTTCATTTGAAAAACAGAATCACAATATTAATTCTTAGATCATGATTAAAAGAGAAAATATATGTAATGAAGTCACCAGAGTGTCCGGCATATATAGTATGTATTCAACTATTATTATCCCAAGTGAACAACGGGGCAGGTATGTAAGGATGTACATAAAATAATGCTTATTACAGTATTATTTATAAGCATGAAAAATTATAAACAATTAATACCAAATAATTTTGTTCACCCCTGTAAATCCAGTCTTACAATAGCTCCTGGAATACAGTAAGTGCTCAATGTTGAATGAGAAAGTTTTGAATGAACAAAAAACAGAACTAGTTGAATAAACTGGGGCACAATCTGGCAACAGAATGCTATGCAGTCACTATAAAAAAATGATATGTTTGAGTATTTTTATTGAAAGTATATTCCCTTTTATTGAAAGCATATTCCCTTTTATTTAAAAATGTATGTGTACACATTGATAAAGAAGGTCTCAAAGGCTATATGTACTTCAAAATGTTGACACTTCCCATGGTGGGATGGTGGCAGTGTGGATATTTCTATTATCTGCTTTTTGCTCAGCTGTTATTAAAATTTTTTTCCTACAAGTATTATGTACTGATTTTGCAATGAAAAGTGATTTTTAATTTTAAAAATATATGTTCCATATGCACAAATAAACTGGATTTGAGACAGGCCTAGATTTGACTCTTGGGTTAAATCCATTTTTTTTTTTAAAGATTTTGTTTATTTATTTGACAGAGACAGAGAGAGCAACAGAGAGAGAGAGAGAGAGACAGCACAAGCAATGGGAGTGGCAGGCAGAGGAAGAAGTAGGCTCTTCGAGGAGCAGGGAGCCTGACTTGGGGGCTTGATCCCAGGACTCTGGGATCATGACCTGAGCCGAAGGCAGACACTTAACAACTGAGCCACCGAGGTGTCCCAAATCCAGTTTTTAAAAAAAGCATCTTATTAGAGTTATTCATTTATATGTCTATTTTCCCATTAGACACTGAAATCCTTCATCTTTCTAGCACCTTGCACAAAACTTTGCACATAACTGGCACTCAATAAATGCTTGTCAGTGACCCGTGATACACTCCATCATGACTCTTGCAATGGTGGCTAACACTCTAGTCCCCGCAGGAAAGTAAACCCCTCCCCCAGCATCTCTACAGAGACAGTGAGGATTCCAACAGTTTCAAAACTGATCCTGAAATGTCCATAAGTGAACAAGAAATGTCCTCTGGATTCCTCTTCCTTTGAAATGCAAATTCTGTTACAGGATCCTAATTTTTCTGTAAATAATTCAGAGATCGAACCAACTCATGGTTACAGGAGAAGGTCCAAGTTTCTAGTGTTACTTGTTTAGGTAGAAATCTATAAAGTACCTGTTGATGATATGAAGCAGCTTCCTCCTACCTTGTAATTTATTTACATTACTTCAAAATGCCAACTGTTTTCTAAGCCCTAAACTGTACTCTCTACAAAAAAACCCTGTACTGTCTATATTGTTACGGACTTACTCTGTTAGGATTATATTATTACGAACACTCAGGCATCATCTTAGGTAGTGGTGAAACTAACAGCTGCAGCTAGTTAATCATCAAGTTAACCATTTTTATTCAAAGAGCCATGCTGTCTTAAATCTCATTCTTAATTACATGTGGATGACAAAAATCTTTTTTTTTTTTTAAAGATTTTATTTATTTATTTGACAGAGATCACAAGTAGGCAGAGAGGCAGGCAGAGAGAGAGAGGAGGAAGCAGGCTCCCTGCTAATCAGAGAGCCCGATGCGGGGCTCGATCCCAGGACCTTGAGATCATGACCTGAGCTGACGGCAGAGGCTTAACCCACTGAGCCACCCAGGTGCCCCGGATGACAAAAATCTTAAAAAACACTAAATGATTCCTCACTTTTGTACTACTTTCCCACCTTTGGTTTACAATATTTCTTAGCAGGCAGAAAGCTTCACATATCGTCCATTTGGTAAAAACAAATTTTGCCTACCTTATAAGTGACATTTATAAGTAAGAGATTAAAATAATCATAGCTAGGGGCGCCTGGGTGGCTCAGTGGGTTAAAGCCTCTGCCTTCCGCTCAGGTCATGATCCCAGGGTTCTGGGATTGAGCCCCGCATCGGGCTCTCTGCTCCATGGAGAGCCTGCTTCCTCCTCTCTCTCTGCCTGCCTCTCTGCCTACTTGTGATCTCTGTCAAATAAATAAATAAAATGTTAAAAAAAAATAATCATAGCTAGATAAATCTTCTTAAAATATTATTTCAACTGAGTGCTTAACAAACTGGAAACAAACAGTTCAAGTTCAGCTTTGTCACTTATTTAGCTCCATGGCTTTGGACAAGGTTTTCACTTCCTTAAAACCTCAATCTCCTCATCTGAAAAATAAGTTGATGATAATAATAACAATTTTTACTTTGTCGGGTCATCAGGAGACTGAAACAAAACTGAATGGGTAAGGCAGTACACTCCAATAGAAATGTAAAGCAAGTTACAAATGTGAGCTGCTGTGTAATTCTAAATGTTCTAACTGTATTAGAAAGGTAAAAAACAAAGGTAAAATTAATTTTAATAGCATATTTGACTTAACCCAAAATCCCAAACATTATCAACTTCTAAAATTTATTAATGAGCTATTTTACACTTCTTTTTTTGGTACTAAGTCTTTGCAATTTGATACATATTTTATACCTGTAGCACACCTCAAATTAGACTAGCCACATTTCAGGTGCTCAACAGCTACACATGACTTGTGGCTACCATATTGGATAGCACTGGTATAACGTCTAGCACATAGTATGTACTAAATAAATTTTAGTTCTTGGTATCATCATGACTGCCTTTTTAGGAATTGCTATGATCAGTGTTTCTCCAAGTACATGACTCATAATGCTAGCTAATATCTTTTAGATATTAGAAGATTAGCTAATATCTTCTAGATATTCTAAGATTAGCTAATATCTTCTAGATATTAGTTCTAGAGCAATGGCATTAAAAAACACTGAATTACATAGTAAGAAAACTATTCCTTTTTAAATTTCTTTTTTTAATCTTTCTGATTATATCAAGAAAAAAGTGTCAGTTTGATACTACAGTACTTTGTTTTTTAAAATTTTAATTTCTTGTTGATATAAAATTTACCAATTTTAGGGCATTGTTTAATGATTTTGACAAACTTATACAGTGTGTAACCATTTCCTTAATCAAGATATAGAACATTTCCACTGCCTGACCCAGAGATTCTAAAAAATCAGGAAACTAGCACTGCCTCAACAAGAAGAGCCTTGCAGTTAACCTTATCTTTGAATATATAAGGTCAAATTGCTTTCCAGAAAAGTTATACCAATTTATACTTCTAGTAGTAATATTTAAGATGGCCTCACTGTACTTTTGTCTCATGGAAATAATCAGAGATGGGACAAGGGTTTATCAATATACAAGATATTTGTCAACATTATATCAAACAAAAATTATAAACAATCTAAATGTCTAACAGTAATGGTTATAGACATTTTCTTTTTTTTGAGAGAGAGAGAGAGAGCGCACAAGAGCGTGAGCAAGTGTTGGGGGAGAGGCAAAAGGAGAGAGAGAGAATCCTAAGCAGGGTCCATGCCCAGAGTGGAGCCTGACGTGGGGCTCAATCTCATGATCCTGAGATCGTGACCTGAGCTGAAATTAAGAGTTGAATGCTTAACCAACTGAGCCCCCCTAGGTGACCCTAAAGATACATTCTTTTTTTTTTTTTTAAGATTTTATTTATTTGACAGAGAGAAACATAGCGAGAGAGGGAACACAAGCAGAGGGAATGGGAGAAGGAGAAGCAGGCCTCCCGCCAAGCAGGCAGCCCCATGCAGGGCTCGAACCCAGGACCCTGGGATCATGACCTAAGGTGAAGGCAGATGCTTAATGACTGAGCCACCCAGGCGCCCCTAAAGATACATTCTTAAAAGTGAAATAGCTATATAAGCTATTAAGATTATTTTAAATAATTTTTAATAACACTGAAAAGTGTTCTCAATATAATTACAATATAAAGTGTTCTCAATATAATTACAAGTAAGAAAACAAATAGAAAATGATATGGGCAATATGATCCTAATTATGTCACAAACCAAACAGAACCTGGAGCACATAGATGGCTCAGTTGATTAAGCGTCCAACTCTTGATCTCAGTTCAGGTCTTGATCTCAGGGTCATGAGTTCAAGGCCTGTGCTGCGCTCCACACTCAGCAAAAAAAACCATAAAAACCAAACCAAACCAAACAAAACACAAAAGAAAAAATTCAAAAAACTTTAGGTAAAGAAAAAACAGGACGGAACATGCCAAAATATTGATAGTGGTTAACTTTAGTTGTACTGTTTTGAAAGATTCTTTTTCAATATTTAAATTTTTTTATTATAATGAAATTACTTGGGAGGGGAAGAAAGTTCATTTTCCTTCATCTGTATTTGCTTTCAGAAAATAACTGAAAAATAGGACCACTAAGTATTCTGCAGGCATATAGCGAGTTTAATTGAACCCAGGAGTATTACAGAGAACCTACTATGTGTAATTATTATTATTGTTTCCAAAGAGAATCTGGCAGTAAGAGGATTGTTAATCTAGGGTCACCTTCTAGCAGGTGACCTTCCTCCCTGTCAAAATTCTTAATTAAACTGATAGCACTGGAGACTGAAGTGCTCTCTTCACCCAAGCTTAGGCGGGGTTCAGGCAATGGCAGCACCATTGGCTAATACATCTACCGAGCTTCCCTCTTCCCCCACAACTTCTATCCTGAATTCTGAGAAGACAGAGGGATTTCTTCTCCTGGGAGAACAATTCATCCATATGGATCTGGTTCTTGGCCTCTCAGCTCACAGAGCTAACTTAAAGTGTCAACTGTGGCCAGCAGGGACTAGAACTCTTTAATATTGATTGACTTGTGAAGGGATCAGGCAAGCCAGCTCAAATCCCTAACCAAGATGCTCATTTATTTGCAAGGTAGGATCATGTGCATCAGAAACACAACTAGAATAACAGACCAGTCTATTGTAGGTGAATAAATAATTGGTATTGTTCATTTAGATATACATAAGAATGTTCATTTTTATAGTAACACATGTTTATTTTGAACTTTAAGAGAAATAATACTTCTCTTAAGCGTATTAGGTTTGATAGCCAGCGTGATCCTGATAAAATAGGTCAGATTTCAAGATTCTGCTCAAAAATCTACAATACACACAAAAACTTATACATAAATGTTTATAGCAGTGCTATTATGACAGCCAAAAGGTGGAAACAGCTCAAATGTCCATCACTGACAAACGGATAAACAAAATATGATAAATGCATACAATGAAATGTATTCAGCATTAAAAAGGAATGAAGTATACAGGTTACAGCATGGATGAACCTGGAGAACATATACTAAGTAAAAGAAACCACTCACAAAAGACTGTGTTATTACATGGTTCCATTTAAATGAAAAGTTCAGAACAGGGAAATCTATAGAAACAGAAAATAGATTAGTGGTTGCTTAGGGCTGGCATGAGGGAAATTCCTTCTGAGGTGTTGAAAAGATTCTAAAATGGACCATGGTAATGGTTGTACACATCTGTGAACATACCCAAACCAATGACTAGTATACCTTAAGGGGATGAATTGTATATAACGTAACATAAATTATGTTTTGATAAAACTGTTAAAAACCCCACACCCGACAATGCTCTCTAACTCATAGTGAGTTAGAGATCACTCAACAGTCGACAGGGCGCTCTATTGTGAGGCCCCAGATACCTCTCTGACTGCATTTCCCTCTCCTTTTCCCAGCCTCTCCAGCCTCCTTAGACACACTGCATGACTGTGCCTTAGGACATAGCTCTACTGAGCCTGGGATGTTCTTCCCCCCATCTGTTCAGTTTGCTTCCTCACCTCCTTCAAGTCTTTCCTCAAATCTCTTAACGAGGTCTTTCCTGACACCATATGGAGTAGTGTAACTTATCCCCACAGCCCTCATGCAATACTAATTTCCCTCTACCTTGCTCTGATATTTTCTTCCACAGTATTTATCACCTTCTGAACTACTATAAAGTTTAGTTATTCATTAAGTTTATTGTTTATTTTTGTCCCCGCTGCATTAAAATGTAAGCTTCACGAGGGTTAGGATCTTTGCTTTATTCATGGAGGTATTCCATACTCAGTAAATATCTGCTGAACTGTTAACTTTATGCTATTCTCGTGTGTTCAATATATTCTTATTTATGTATTCTAGAACTTGTAACTCAGGCAAAATGACTTCTGACTGTTCGCATAGATACTGGTGAAATATCTGTTGTGCTATAGAACAACTCATGTCATATAATATTATTCCTAGAAGTTGAAATTTGATGTATTCCTCCCCCTTCCCCTGCAATTGAGGGGCAGTATGACTAACAAGACAAATGAAGAAGAAGTTGGGGGCGGGTAAGTCCATAAGAAGGGCAAGCATAGAGACAGGAGACCACGGTGTGCACACTGCAAACCTGCATGGACCTACTTAGGGCAGGCACCTGCTGCATGTGTTCTGAGCCCTGTGAAATCTGCTACCCAGATCCCTTTTCGGGGCAGGTTCTCTGCCTTCAAAAAAGCATGAAAATTACGCCTTTAAAGAGGTCCCTGTGATTGGTTATTATCTTTTTTGTGTTTCATTAGGTACAAAAGGAGAGGGGAAAGCAATGCAAAATTCATATTAAACTTCATATGGCTATAGAAAGAAGAAAATATTGACTGTCTCTCTTTATCCAGAAGGCAATTTTATTAAGAATGTTGCTAAGGAGGTAATTAGCTTCTGCAAAATTCGCTGGTGTCTTAGCAGCATATACATGCTTTCTATTTTAAATGGTGTTTAAATCCAAACAAAGATAATCATAGTTACACCTAATCAGAGCAGACCCTATAAAAACAAATCATATAGCTACAGAAGGCCTGTAGAACTTTGCTTCTTTGTAACAAGCCTGAATTACTGAAAAATATTGTCATAAAAAAACTGTTTTAAAGAAAGAAGATACTTATATGCTACATTAACAAAATGAATGGTAATAATCCTATGACCAAATCGTCTCATGAGATGCAGAAAAAAACATCTGACAGATTTCAACAACCATTTGGATAAAAATTCTCAATCACATGAGTACGGAGGGAATGTACTTCAATATAATAAAGGTCACTATGACAAGCCCACACCCAGCATCATACTCAATGGTGAAAAACTAAAAGCTTTTCCTCTAAGTGCAGGAACAAGACAAATATGTCCACTTTCACCACTTTTATTCAGCAGAGTATTGGAAGTCCCATCCAGAACAATTACACAAGAAAAAAGAAAAGCATTCAAATAGGAAAGTCAAAAGGAAAACTATTTGCAGATGACATGATATTATATAGAAAACCATAAAGTCTCCACCAAAAAAAATTAGAATTCAGTAAAGCTGCAGGATACAAAATCAATATACAGATATCCACTGCATATCTATACACCAACAATGAACTATCAGAGAGAGAAACTGAGAAACAGTCCCAGTTACAATTGCATCAAAAAGAATAATACACCTGGAATCAATTTAATGAAGGAGGTGAAAAGACCTATACACTGAAAACTGTAAGACAAGGATGAGAGAAAATGAAGACACAAATCGATGGAAAGGTATTTCATGCTCATGGATTAGGGGAATTAGTATTGTTAAAATATCTATACTACCCAAAGCAATCTATAGATTCAATTCAATCCCTATCAAAACTCCAATGGTGGGATGCCTGGGCGGCTCAGTTGGTTAAGCGTCTGCCTTTGGCTCAGGTCATGATCTCAGGGTCCTGGGATGGAGCCCTGCATTGGGTTCCCTGCTCAGCAGGGAGTCTGCTTCTCCCTCTCCCTCTGCCCCTTCCCCCACTCATGAGCATGCTCTTTCTCAAACAAAAACAAAAACAAAAACAAAAACAAAAAACCTCCAATGGCATTTTTTCATAGAAATAGAACAAACAATCCTAAAATTTGTATGGAACTGCAAAAGACCCTAATAACCAAAGCAACCTCAAGAAAGAAAAGAGTTGGAGACATCATGCTCCCTGATTTCAAACGATATTACAAAGCTATAGTAACTGAAACAGTACAGTGTTAGCACAAAGACAGATCAGTGGAACAGAACAGAGATCCTGGAGATAAACTCATGCATGTAAGGCCAATTAATTTAGGACAAAGGAGGCAATAATATATAATGGGAAAGGCCAGTCTCTTCAGTAAACAGTATTAGGAAAACTAGACAGCCACAGGCAAAAGGATGAAACTAGACCATTATCTTCTACACAGAAATAAACTCAAAATGGATTAAAGACTTGAATGTAAGATCTGAAGCCATACAACTCCTAGAAGAAAACATAAGCAGTAAGCTTCCTGACAATGGTCTTAGTGATCATTTTTTGGATTTAATACCAAAAGGAAAGGCAACAAAAGCAAAAATAAACAAGTAGGACTACAGCAAGCTAAAAAAGCTTCTGCAAAGCAAAGGAAATAATAAAAAAAATGAAAAACCTACTAAATGGGAGAAAATACTTGCAAATTATGTACCCAATAAGGAGTTACTATCCAAAATACATAAGGAACTCCTACAACTTGGGATGCCTGGGTGGCTCCGTTGGTTAAGCTGCTGCCTTTGGCTCAGATCATGATCCCAGCACCCCGGGATTGAGTTCCATATTGGGCTCCTTGCTCGGCAGGGAGCCTGCTTCTCCCTCTGCCTGCTACTCTGTCTGCCTGTGCTCGCTCTCTCTCTCTCTGACAAATAAATAAATAAAATCTTAAAAAAAAAAAAAAGAACTCATACAACTCAATAGCAAAAAACAAACAAACAAACAAAACAAAAAAACAAACCCAAACAATTTGATTAAAAAATGGGCAGAGGATTTGGATAGACATGTTTCCAAAGAAGACATACAGGAAGCCAACAGGTAGATGAAAAGATGTTCAACATCAGTAGTCATCAGGGAAATGCAAATCAAAACCAGGATGAAAAGCTGTCATCATCAAGACAGCATGGTACTGGCACAAAAACAGACACATAGATCAATGGAACAGAATAGAGAGCCCAGAAATAGACCCTCAACTCTATGGTCAACTAATCTTCGACAAAGCAGGAAAGAATGTCCAATGGAAAAAAGACAGCCTCTTCAATAAATGGTGTTGGGAAAATTGGACAGCCACATGCAGAAAAATGAAATTGGATCATTTCCTTACACCACACACGAAAATAGACTCAAAATGGATGAAGGACCTCAATGTGAGAAAGGAATCCATCAAAATCCTTGAGGAGAACACAGGCAGCAACCTCTTTGACCTCAGCCGCAGCAACATCTTCCTAGGAACATCGCCAAAGGCAAGGGAAGCAAGGGCAAAAATGAACTATTGGGATTTTATCAAGATCAAAAGCTTTTGCACAGCCAAGGAAACAGTTAACAAAACCAAAAGACAACTGACAGAATGGGAGAAGATATTTGCAAACGACATATCAGATAAAGGGCTAGTGTCCAGAAGGGGGTAGGAGAAGAGTAAATGAAGCAAGATGGGATTGGGAGGGAGATAAACCATAAGTGACTCTTAATCTCACAAAACAAACTGAGGGTTGCAGGGGGGAGGGGGGTGGGGAGAGGGGGGGTGGGGTTATGGACATTGGGGAGGGTATGTGCTATGGTGAGTGCTGTGAAGTGTGTAAACCTGGCGATTCACAGACCTGTACCCCTGGGGAAAAAATATATGTTTATAAAAAATAAAATTAAAAAAAAAAAAAAAACCAAGAAAAAAAAAAAAACCAGGATGAACTATCACCTCATACCTATTAGAATGGCTATTACCAAAAAGACAAAAAATAAGTGTTAAGGATGTGGAGAAAAGGGAATTTTGTGTACTGCTGAGGGAAGGTAAATTGGTACAGCCACTACGAAAAAGAGTATGGAGGTTCCTCAAAAAAATTCAAAATAGAACTACCATATGATCCAGCAACTTGACTTCTAGGTACTTATCCAAAGAAAGCAAAAAAATTAGTTCAAAAAGATATATGGACCCCCATGTTCATTGAAGAATTCTTTTTTTTTTTTAGGTTTTATTTATTTATTTGTCAGTGAGAGACAGAGAGAGCACAAGTAGGGGGGAGCAGCAGGCAGAGGGAGAAGCAGATGTGGGGCTCCATCCCAGGACCCTGGGATCATGACCTGAGCCAAAGGCAGATGCTTAACTGACTGAGCCACCCAGGTGTCCTGAAGAATTATTTTCAACAGCCAAGATAGGGAAACAACCTAAGGGTCCATCAACAGATGGATGGATAAAGAAAATGTGGATAAACACACACACACACACGTGTGCGCGCACGTGTGTGAAATGAAATAATATTCAGTCATGAAAAAGGATGGAATCTTGCCATTTATAAAAACACAGATGGACCTTGAGGACATTATGTTAAGTGAAATAAATCAGACAGAGAAAGACAAACATTGTATGATCTAACTTATACGTGGACTTTAAAACACAGCACAACAAAATAAAACAAAACCTAACTCACAGATACAGAGAACAGACTGGTACTTGCCAGAGGCAGTGATGAAGAGGTGGGTGAAATGGGTGAAGGGAGTCGAAAGGTGCAAACTTCCACTTATTATAAAATAAGTCATGGAGATGTAAAGTAAAGCCTGGCAACTATAGTTAATAATACTGCATTGTATAATTTGAAAGTTGCTAAGAGAGTAAACCTTAAATGTTCTCACTATAAGAAAAAAAAATTATTGATTTATTATTTATTTATTTACTTGACAGAGAGATCACAAGTAGGCAGAGAGGCAGGCAGAGAGAAAGGAGGAAGCAGGCTCCTTGCTGAGCAGAGAGCCCGATGTGGGGCTCGATCCTAGCACCCTGAGATCATGACCGAGCTGAAGGCAGAGGCTTAACCCACTGAGCCACCCAGGTGCCCCCCAAAATTATTTTTTAAAAAAAAGATTGTATTTATTTATTTGCCAGAGAGAGAGAGCGAGCGAGAGAGCGAGAGCGAGCACAAGCAGACAGAGTGGCAGGCAGAGGCAGAGAGAGAAGCAGGCTCCCCACTGCGCAAGGAGCTCAACGTGGAACTCAATCCCAGCATCCTGGGATCATGACCTGAGCCAAAGGCAGCAGCTTAACCAACTTATCCACCAGGCATCCCAAGAAAATAATTTTTTTTAACTATGTGGTGATGGATGTTAACTAGACTTAGTGTGGGGATCATTTTACAATATATATAAATATCAAATTATTATGCTGCACACCTGAAACTAATATACCTCAATTTTAAAAAAAGAAGGTACTTAGGAAAGAGCAGCTTGAATTCAAATAACTTTGAATGGCAAGTTGAATTTCAGATTCAACTAATGTATATCTTCTTTTGAAACTGAAGTGATATCTTCAGATATCTTATGGCTTAAGATGAAGCTGACTTATATAAAGGCCCCTATCTCACCAAAAATCACATTAATTTCTAGAAATATACAAGGGAGAGAAGAAAGAATTGCTTTCTGGTCTTTATTTTTTGTCTACAACTGAGATTTTGTTTCAATACACAGTAATCTTGATGTATTTTATTTAGTAAAAAATTTTTTTAAAAATAAACTCTTTGTCTAATGAGGGGCCCAAACGTATGACCCCAAGATCAAGAATTGCATGCTTTACCAATTAAGCCAACCGGCAGCCCCAATCTTGATGTATTTTAGAAACAGAAGGTATCACAGGATGAAGGTTACTTAAATTGCAACATGAGAGGTTAGGGTACATGTAGGTTTCTAGGATGCAAGAGACCAGTTTTGACCTATCTGCCATTACATTAAGTACCTTGTCCCAAATCATAAACTAGTAAGTGGTGGTGCTAGGATCTGATATGCAGAATCAAGATATGCAGAATAAACCTGCAGTGATCTCAACTTTTACTTAAGAAATCAGGGAAATCAAGTGACCTGTATCCCAGAAGTATACTGCAACAGGCATTTCCCACTCCAGAAGGACAGTTTCTATATCAGCAAATCACACTCCCAGCTACAAGACGTGATTTTTTCCCCGTTTATTGGAAAATCCAATAACCCCACTAATCCATATCCTTGTGGGACAGCCTATATCATATTTAACATGATTCCAAGGAGGACACTCATCATTCACATCTAAAAGTATACTGTTTCCTGATCACCAGTCTCTTTTTTTAACCTTTTATTTTTAAGATTTTATTTATTTGACAAACAGAGATTGCAAGTAGGCAGAGAAGCAGGCAGAGAGAGGAGGAAGCAGGCTCCCCACTGAGCAGAGAGCCCAATGAACCCTGGGATCATGACCTGAGCTGAAGGCAGGGGCTCCAACCCACTGAGCCACCCAGGCTCCCCAGATCACCAGTCTCTTAAAATAATACTTCTGTGCTGTAGAGCTCTTGGGGTCAATGCTGTGTGTCACTTACTCCTTTGTGGACTTTTCCTTAAAAAATAACCTACATATTACAATAAGCCCCCTGCACAAAAATGAAACCCTAAAAATTCACAGAAACAAATTATTAAACTTTTTCTCCCCCAAATCAAGATTCTTTGTTAGCTCACACTAGCCCCGTTATATCCAGTTATAAAACTGATTAAAAAAAAAAACTAACCGGGGATGCCTGGATGTCTCAGTCAGTTAAGCATCTGCCTTCCGCTGAGGTCATGATCCCAGGGCCCTGGGATCAAGTCCCACATCAGACTCCTTGCTCATTGGGGAGCCTGCTTCTCCCTCTGCTTGTGCTCTCTCTCTCACTCTCTGACAAATAAATAAATAAAATCTTAAAAAAACAAAACAAAACAAAACCTTTCCACTTACCGAGAGTCTAAGATTTCAAAATATATTAAGAATTGTGATCTTACTCAATATGCTAGTAATACCCAAGATAGATGATATTCGTCATGAAAATGGAGCCTTCCCCTTAAAAGCTGAAGCTAAGTTGCTTTTGATTACTTAAGCCTTTACAATAAATGATCTCCAAAATACAAATTCCATTATTATTTTTTTTAATTTTAATTTTTAAGAGAGAAAGAGCGAGAGAGCACAAGCAGTGGGAGCGGCACAGGGAGAGGGAGAAGCAGGCTCCCTGTGAGCAAGGAGCCTGACACAGGGCTCGATCCCAGGACCCTGAGAGCATGTTCTGAGCCGAAGGCAAATGCTTAACCCACTGAGTCATCTAAGTGACCCTATTTTTTTCTTTTACTGATAGTGATAAATTTCACTGTTAACCTATTAGCTATAGGTTGTATCTTTATAAATATAAATGGTAAACACATGATTCTGGATCATTTATGTACTGCAAACATTAACTAAATTTTTTCCAGGTTGGCAATTACCAAAGTAACTCCCTCCTTCTTAAAAAGTTTTATTGGTAAGAGCCAGTGAACAATCCTGTTCAAGATTTTATCAAGCCTTCTATTGCTAAGGCTATTGGCTCACATAATTCAGTGTACTGCTTAGCATACTGTTAGGTCAGACAAAGAAATACCAAAGCTGGCTAGTTGGAAGAATCTAGTCTAAAGCTTTTGCAAAGCTGCCTCACTTTCTTACCTTTACATAAAAGATTATTTAATTGTTCAAGAACTGGAAAGTATTTGGGGTTATAGAATTAATGTGATTAAAGAAAAATGAAGGATTTGAAAACATGAGGAAAGAAGAAATTAACAAAAACATCAGGCAAACTTGAAAAAGAGGCAAAACGAACTTATAGGCATAGAAATGTAATCTTTGAAGTTAAAGAAACCAAATGGACAAATTAAACACAGATGAAGACAGAATTATTGAACTGGAATACTGATCTAAAAAATTACACAGAAGGCAGCACAAAAGATATGGATGTATACATGAGAGGTTAAGAGACATGAAGAACAGATGGAGGCCTAACATATATCTCATAGGAGTTCCAAAAGAGAACAGAGGAAACAGAAAAGCAGCAATGTTCAAAGAAATAATGACTAGAAAATTTCCAGTAATCATGGCAAACATGGATTTTCATACCAAGTAGCATAAATAAGAATAAATCCACATTTAGGTACATAATACTGGAACAAGAACACCAAAGACAAAAAGATAATCTTAAAGAGAATCCAAGTAGAATATATTGCCTATAACCCAAAACAATTTTATTGAGAGTAGACTTTTTTTTTTTTTTTAAGATTTTATTTGACAGAGAGAGAGAGAGCAGAGGGAGAAGCAGAATCCCCGCGGAGCAGGGAGACCGATGTGGGGCTCAATCTCAGGACTCCTGAGATCACAACTGAGCTGAAGGCAGAGGCTTAAATGACTGAGCCACCCAGGTGCCCCTGAGAGTAGACTTCTTAACAGCAACAATTAAAAATAATATTCCATTGTCTTCTAACTTTTAAGTGCTGAGAATAAAAAAGAGTGATATTTTATATCACTCTGGATTTATAAACTTAATACACTAAGGTATTTTTAGGAAAAAAAAAAAAATCAAGTTGACCAGGAGCTGAAAGAACTACTAAAGGATGTTTTTAGTGAGAAGATTGGATAGAAAGGACCAGGGTGAAAAAGTGGGGGGAGGGGAAATGGGCAAACACATGGGTAAATCTAGAGAGATAATAATCAAAAATAATGATGATGATTAATTTGGGGATTATAAAAACAAGAAGGAACCAAAATGCTGGACAATGAAATCTTGTCAGTTGGGAGGAAGGTGATTAGAGATCCTTCATAGGATCCTGCCAAGATCCTCGTATTTTTTGTGAGAAAGGCAAAAATAGATTACTTTTGGGCGCCTGGGTGGCTCAGTGGGTTAAGCCGCTGCCTTTGGCTCAGGTCATGATCTCGGGGTCCTGGGATCGAGTCCCGCATCAGGCTCTCTGCTCTGCAGGGAGCCTGCTTCCCTCTCTCTCTCTGCCTGCCTCTCTGTCTACTTGTGATCTCGGTCTGTCAAATAAATAAATAAAATCTTTAAAAAAAAAATAGATTACTTTTACCCTGTTTCTTCATTCATCCAACAAGTATTCTTTAAGGGCAAGTAAAACTAATCTACGGTGATAGAAATCATAACAGGGACTATTTTGTGGGAGTTGTGGCAAGGAGGGGACATGAGGCATAAGGGAGACTTCTGGAAGTGCTGGTAACATTCTACTACTTGGTTTGGGTGGTGGTTACATAGTTATATTCACTTTGCCATATTTTATTGAGTGGTCTACTTATCATTTGTATGCTTCTCTGTATGTAATGAAGTATGTAAGTATATGTAATATTTCTATAAATTATAAAAGGAAAACTACCATATAGTTTATTACAAAATAAAATTTTGATAGATTATAAAGCTATAACTTTAAATGCAAGTCCTAAAAATTATGGAAAAAATAGAGGTTAGTGTTTATATAATTTTGGCTGGGAAAGAACTATGTATGAAACCAAAGGCAGAAATCACTGGTAGTTCTGACTACATAAAGTAAAAAATAAAATAAAATAAAACTTTTATACAACAAAATACTGTGAATAATATAAAACAAAAACATCAAACAAGGAAAATGATTGGTAAAATGATGTAACAAATGGTCAATATCTGTAATTATATAATTAATAAAATTATTATATAATATATATAATTACATGTAATACACACACACACATACACACGTATATATATAATATAATTAATAAGAATTACTGGGGAAAAAAGAATACCCCAATTGCAAAATGGGCAAAGAATATGAACTGGCAATTCAAAAAGAAATACATAAATGGTCAGTAAGCTTTGGAAACTGACAAATAGTTTAAGTAATTTGCCTAAATTCACAAATAGTAAGAGGGAAAGTCAAGATTCAAACCCAGGTTATCTTACTTTTCAATTAATAATTTGTTTAATGAATGAATGATTATATATTTAACACCAGAAGATATTTATATTAAATCACACACTACAAAATTCAGGTCATAAAACAGAATGTGGAAGAGATCCCTTTTCTGCTGATACACTCTCATAAATGTTTAAACAGGCTTAGAAAAAAAAGATCTGAAAAGATCAAAGTGTAACAGTGGAGAGATTATGGGAGCTGTTTTCTCTCTCTTTACATTTTCTGAACTAAAAGAATTTCAGAATAAATGTGTATTACTTCCATAATAAAGAGGAACAGTTATGTTAAAAAGCCAAATAATAACACAAAAGGAAAAAGTACACAAGCACCTCTAATGACTCCCAATATATCCATGTGTATGTGCATGGCTCAGCATGGATCTCTCAAGGTCTCTAATCATTTAAATTCAATTATCATGCCACGCTTCTCTAGTCACTTCCTCCTGTCTTTCCTGCCCTTAATTTCCAAATTAATCTTCTTAAAATACTGTGACCCACTTGTAATTTTACTCCTTAAATAACTTTCAATGATTCTTCATTTTCTACACAAGAAAGTAAAAATTCCTCAGCCTGGAATTCAAGGCCTTTCACAATTATAGCATTCAGCCAACCTTCTCACTTATTATGCACATTCCAGTTGGTTGACTATTTGCTGTTCCTTTTCTATGCTTGTTGCCTACAGCTTCTGTAACTTGTTCATGTGGTGAACTCTGCCTAGTATGTTCTCTTCCTCATGTCCATTTTCTACCCAAGGTTCAGTTTATGCACCTCCTTCTCCATGAAACAGTTGCTAATTTTTCTTAGTCACTCTGATAATGCATGGCTCTTTGGTCTGTCTCTCTAGACACTTATTTTGTTATGTTTTATGTTCTATCTTTCCTAATAGACAATGATTTCCTTGAGGATCTTTATCTTATTCATCTTTGTATTCTTCTTACTAAATATTAGGTGAGTGTAATTAATCAACAAAAAGAGAAATACTCACAGAATTCAATACCATTATGTTTCAGTATTTTCAAAGTGCCAGTCTGTGGTTATAAGATTTCTCCTTTGAGGGGTGCCTGGGTGGCTCAGTGGGTTAAGCCTCTGCTTTCGGCTCAGGTCATGATCCCAGGGTCCTGGGATCAAGCCCTGCATCAAGCCCCACATCAAGCCCCGCATCAGGCTCTCTGCTCGGCAGGGAGCCAGCTTGCCCCCTCTCTCTCTCTGCCTGCTTCTCTGCCTACTTGTGATCTCTGTCTGTTAAATAAATAAATAAAATCTTAAAAAAAAAAAAAGATTTCTTCTTTGAATACAGGAAATATAAATTGTTAACGGTATAGGCTGGTCCTTACTCTTTAGGTCCTTGACCTAATCAGCAATTTATTCAGCTTTATAAATTTAAGCTTTACTCTCTAGGAAAGAGAACAGAGTTGTAGGACTGAATGTTCTTCCTTACCTTTTCGTGTTATGCACTGTGGTTCCTCCCAGAACAATCCTTACTCCAGGAGTGGTACGGTTCAGGTTATAAACTGTTAGAGCCTCTTCATAGGTGGCTCCTCCAATTATAAACACAATGATATCCTGAGGTCTGCAATAATAAAGAAAGTTAACATCACAGGGTAAGAGGGGAAAAAGGCAGATTTGGTGTTACTATTATATGCACAGTTTTAATTTCTAAATCTTTCATTTTTGGTGGAGGAAGCAGAATTAAAGCAGAATAGAATAAAAGGCTTAAAAAAGTTTTAATGATCTGAAATTGGCAGGAAACAGAGCAGGAAATGCTGAATAGTGATTTGCTTTCTGTTTATGAGCGGATGTCTTATAATTTCTGTGCTTTGGATTTCAGAATAGCACAATAGTGTATGCTAGAACCAAATGTAGAAATATTCTTTTATATTCAAGAGGCTGCAGAGTACTTCACTGTGCCATGGTATCAATATAGCAGTAAATTGTACTTGTACTACACAACTCCTTTCATATATAAGCCCTCTGTCAAATACTTAGTACAGTGTCATCACAATGGCCTCTGTCCAAGGACTTCAAAATATTTTGGAAAGTACCAGTATATTAGGATGTTAAGATGCAAACTAGAAATGTTTAGTATTTTGAGTGTAAAAAGAGAATGGGACACATAAATGAATAGCACTTCTGGGGACTCCACCTCTTCTTAAAATCTTTGTTCTCAAATCCTTTGATAAACCAAGAAAAACAAACAAACAAACAACGCTGTGAAAACAAACAAAGAACTCTTGAGTAGAGTTTTGATGCTGGACATACTGACAGATCAGCTCAGCCACTTGCCTCATTTGGGTAGCACTGTGTAGTTTTACTGTGTTCCAATCTTTATCAAAACAGCTTTGTAACAACAAAAGTAAGGGCCTCCTATTGGCCCTTCTGTAGATATCAACAAGAAGGAGACTATATCATTTCAAAACTGTTTTTCTTTTCTCATGCCATCAAAAGAAGATAAAATTACTTAATCTTAGCAAGCCAGTAATTTTGTTAAATGACTTACTGGACGTTATTTAAAACTACAAGGAGAAGCATTCATTTTGGAGGTTATAGCACAAAGTTAAATAGAAACCTCTTTAATGGTACAGGTTTATGTATAAATCATGGAAACCCCCTCTGCATTTCCTTTCTGTTTGTCTCTTTTTAAAACACCTTAAAGGGATTAACTGAGAGTATTTATTCTTCTGGTACTTCACAGAAACAGAATCAGATATTATGGCCAAAATTAAAAATGTTCAGATAATCTCTGAATTGCAGAGATACCCAATAAAAGGCTCCCAATGATGAAGAGGTGGTTATTTTGCAAATAATTAGGTAGATTTTGCAATTTATTAGGTAGAGAATCAACCATGGCATTTCTGTGTGAAATGCCTGAAACTTACAATCATGCCTTTAAACACTAAACTTACCTTTTTTTGAGAGAGAGAAAAAGAGAGAGTGTGTGAGCGCATGAGCAGGGCCAGGGGAGTGGGGGCGGAAGGGAGAGAGAGAATCCCAAGCAGGCTCCATGCTTAGCATGGATCCCAACATGGAGCACAATCCCACAACCCTGAGATCATGACCTGAGCTGAAATCAAAAGTCGGATACCCAACTGACCAAGCCACCAGGCACCCCACAAATTTTCTTTTTAAGAAAAAATAAACATTTAAGACTACTTACTTGAAACAATGTATTTAGTACTACAATGCTTAGGAGTTACCTACTGTTATATATTCTATAATCATTTTTACTATTTTATTTTTTAAAAAATATTTATTTATTTAAGAGTGAGTGAGTGAGAGAGAGAACACAAGCAGTGGTAGTGGAAGAGACAAAGGGAGAAGCAGGCTCCCCACTGAGTAGGGAGTCTGATGTGGGGTTTGATCCCAGGATCCCAGGATCATGCCTGGAGCTGAAGGCGAAAGCTTAACTGACTGAAACACCCAGGCACCCCTATTATTTTAAAATATACTATTTTTGATTAGATAAATGTTTGCGTATAATATAAAACACAAAAGGGTATACTATAAAAAAAAGTGAGTTTCCCTCCCACCATGGTGCTCCCGCACCTCAGTTTCAATCTAGAGGCAATGTAGAGGCAAACACTACCACTTGTCTCTTATGTGTCCTTTATATATGTGTATATGTAAGTAAATATATGTATAAATACATAAATATATGTATAAATACATATTCACAAACACATATACACACCACACATAAGTACATATCCATATAGAGCACACACACACATACATAATATATAGAGCGCACACACACACACACACACACATACACAGATAAAAGCATTTTATGTGCATTGTTCTGCTCCTTGCCCTTATCTTGGATCTAGTGTGCATTTTAAATTTTGGAGGATATCACCAAATTGCTCCACAGATGTCATTCCACCAGCAACTCAGGAAAATGCCTATTTCTCCACATCCTTTCAGCACCATGTATTATCAAGGCTTTTGGTCCTTCTAAGTTGATCACTTGTTTGGTCCTTCTAAGTTGATCACTTGTTCTTCCTCAATATACCTTCTTCACTTGGTTTCCAAGACGTCTCATTCTTGGATTTCTCACTTCATTAGTTGCTCTTTTTCAGTGTCCCTTCATGGCTTCATCTTATCTCCCTGACATCTTAATGGTGGAGTCACTGGTTTTCCTTTCTTCTTCATCTACACTTACTCTCTAGATCTACTTTGCCCAATGTAGTTATCATTAGCCACATATGGCTATTTAAAATTTAAATTAATTAAAATAAAATAAAATATTCAGTTCCTCAGTAGAACTAGCCACATTTCAAGTGCTCAACAGTCACATGTGGCTAATGACTACCTTATAATATAGCACAGATAGAGCACATTTCCATCATTGTAGAAAGTTCTATTAAACTTACTGATTATTCCTAGATGATCACACCCAAGTTGTATGGTTTTAAATACATTTCACTGCTGGTGACACCCAAATCTCTATCTCTGTCTCTCTTGGATAGAGCACTGCCTCCTAAATGCCAGGCTTAAATATCTATCTACTAGACATTTCTACTTGGATGTTTAAGAAATTTCTCAATTCAAATGTTCAAATTCCTAATATCCCCCAAGCTTGTTTCACCTATAGCTTTTCCCATTTTAGTTGATAGCCAGTCTATCTTTTCAGTTGCTTAGGATAAAAACTCTGAAGTTGTCTTAACTCCTGTGGAATGAAGCAGATAAATCAGAGACATAGTGAGAGAAAGAGAGGGAGATATAAGCAGTGGCCAGACTGTGGAAGGCCTTGAGTTTTATATGTCATGGGGGAGTCATTAAAGGGTTTTAACAGGTTACCGCGATCAAATTTGTTTTTTTTGGAGATCCACAAAGCAAAGTTTATTGAGTGACAGTACAAAGCTCCCAAAGAGGGATGGGGATCCAAGAGGGTTGCCTCGAATTTGCTTTTTTTGAAGGACAATTTTGGCAACTGTGTGAGAATGAATTGGGGGAAGCAGGTGGGAAAAACTGGAGAATAAAAGGCCACTGTAATACTTCCAGAAAGATATGATGAAAAATGGGACTAAAGAAATACCAGGAGTGGAGAGGAGGGACTGGATATAGGAGACCCCCCCCCCAAAAAAAAGGGCGGGGGGACTCTTCAATATTTGGTCAATGATTAAATGTGGAAGATGAGAATAAAGGAACAGTCTATGATAACTTTAAGTTTTCTGGTTTTGGTGACTAGGTGTAGTGGTTAAGGTTTGAGGGGAAAAAAAGCAAGATTGATTTCCTGAAAGTAAGAAAAAAACATGTGTTGGAGATACCTGTGGAACATCTCAGCAGAGATGTCCACTAAACATGTATCTGGACATTGAGGCCTGGTGATTTCCCTGAATATAGGTGACAGCTGAAGCCATGGAAATAGATGAGTTTGATCTAGGGAGATCACGTACAGTGAGAAGAGAATCAAAAGACAGAGCTTTGGAGAGTGTTTAACAGCTACAGGCCAAACACAATGAAGAGCCAGCAAAGGTAACTGAGAAGGAAACTGTCAGAAAGGTAGGAGGAGAACCAGAAGGGAGAGGCCAAGGGACAAATGACTTTCAAGAAGAACTGAATGGTTAACTGTGGAAATGAACAGTGGGGTAAATAAGGTGAGGACTGAAAGAGACACTGCACATGCTGTTGTATATGAATTTGTAAGAGAAGTCTTGGTGTATTATAGTGGAGTTAGAAGCCAGGGTGCGTGGATTGAAGAAGACAGTGACTTTATCCAGGAAGCTTGACTATGAAAGAAAGGAGAAAGGTTAGAGGAACATCCAGGTTCAAGGGTCTTATACTAACTGTTTGTTTAATAGGAGAAACCCAAGTACGCTTGTAGTCTGTGGGAAAGTAGTTAGATGAGAAGTTGAAAATATAGGAGGCAGGGAGAGAGAGGGAGCAAACAAATAATCAACATAGGAAGGCTTCAGAAGAGATGGTAGGAGTCTAAAACTAGAGCACTGATAGAATGATTAGCTCTAAATAGGAAAAAAAGGATGTATTTCCTTTAGAATGGAGGAAGGACATAAAGGTAGGTGTATGTAAATAAGTTTATAAATATGGGGGCTAGACACTGAAGGAGTTAATGTCTGGCAGATTCATTTTTCTTTCTCTAGGAAACACTGCTATGGGCTGGGGTGGGTTAGGTGATTTGGAGAAAATGGCAAACATTCAAAACTGATGTGGAGAAAGAGACAAAGAGAAAGAATTGAGGATGCATAGAAGTCTGAGTATCTGGGAAGGCCCAAGTGAGTTTAGAAACAATGAATCTGTAGTGGCACTATTCTGTAATTGTGTGATTTCCTCTAGTATCATAGAGGAGTAGCTACAAACCTTAAAGCTAAATTATTAATCCAATAGTAATCTAGTGCTTTAGGCTACAGGGAGAGAGGCTCTTTGTAGCTTACAGGAAAGCATTACCTGAATCACTAAAATACTCTACACAATCAAGGTTTTTTTCCTTCAAGTCCTTGCCTCCAGTTACTGGCCAGCTTTCTCTTGCTGAGAAAGGTCATTTGCTTAGGAAATGTTGCATGATTATGATAGTAATATTTTTCCACTGAGTATGATGAACTCTTAATTACTCAGGGACTGAATACTCAGGCAAAATACAGGTTCTCTTCTTTTTTTCCAACTGATAGGTGTTGTTTCAGTTCTGACTAATCTTTCTATGGAAGGGGAAAGGGAATAACAGCTAAAACTCAAATTCAGCTCTTGTCAGACTCTTCAGGGAAAGACTTCGTAAGGGGATCAACGAAGCCACATTTGGCTATGATTTTAAATATTGACAAGAGTCTCTGCAACCTTTATCATAGTATTACCCTCATGGATAGATACAATTTCTTTTCAACACCAAATTTCAAAGAATGTCAATTTTTAATTCTTCCCATTATATTGGTTCTAGAAGTACCAATGAGCTGAGATAATATTGACTTCTCAAATATAGACATAATTGGTTTAATATTCATTAAAGGATGTGGAGAATGGAGAAAAAAAATCCAATGTTGCAAGAATGTGCTACCAAAAAGACCGAAGACATTCTATCAATTGTTTGGTCTGTGTTGTAACTATCTGGGTGTCAGCCTAGGTGGAAAAAGAAAAAAAAAAAAAAAAAAAAAAAGTGGCGTTCAGGAGTAATAAAATCCTCAAAGCTGAAATGAAATTCTATTCTCAGAAAATGAGTATTTTTTTACTGTGAGATTCCATATGCAATACTCTTTATGTTGAGGGGCAACCCTAGGCTGACACTCATTATGCAGTTTACCTTGAGTACATACTCATGAATTGCATAGATTATTTCATTAAGAAGGGAAGGAAGTTTCTCCCTTGCAGGGGTACAGGGACGGATGAGAGGAAGCAGACAGTAACATTTTTGAGCTCCTGATCTAGGAAAGTCAATTTAAAAACCAGCAGAGCACAAGAACAAGGATCATCCTGGAAAAGAGATGTGGCTTCTCTACAGCTGCCCTCTCCCCATAATCTGCTGGAAGAGTACGTCTGTCTCTTGTGGAAAAGAAAGGCAAGCACTGGGAAGGAAGAAACTCAAGCAGGCTCCTGGAAGAGTGCAAGAACTCTATCCTTTAGTCTGATAATTCAGGGTGCCAGAGTGTTTTCATATTACTGGAGAGGGAAGAAAATGTTGCAGATGGTAACTGTGGGTGTAGGTTATATTAATATAAGGACAAAACTTAGACACTGGGATAGACTTACAGCTTGACTTAATTGTGTACCTAACAGAGATGACTGTGTCACGTTTGGTTATGAAAACATTAATAAATGTTTTCCTGAACCTCCTACTACTTATTCAAGCTGGCTTAACGAGGAACATTGATGGAGAAATTAAAAAAACAAAACAAAAACAACCAACCCTAACAATTTTCCCTTTTCTTTCCTTTCCCTGGTGAATTTTAAAAGTAGATGTTCTGATGAGGCCAATGGCAAAATACACAACAAATCATTTTTACACGATGACTGAAACTACGTGGAATACAGAAGTTCAATTCTTTGTACACATGTTCCTGTGCTCTGCAATTCATTATTGCAACCGAAAGCATTAATTAATGCAGGCAGCATACATTAGATAGAAAACAGCAGCCAATTCATGCTGCATATATACAAGGACACCTTGAGAACTCAACCAATTTACATCTTGTTTTATTAAAAAAAACATTTTTCACATATGAAAGTTTTGGAAATCATTACTTCTATATATGAATAAACTAAGTAGAAAACCTTACACTTCTAAGAGGCAATATTTTATCTACTTTGTGGACCATTACACTTACGGCTAAAATTAAAATTTTTGAGTTCTTAGAGATAATAAAGATCTTATGAGCATTTACTGTAGGAGAACAGGCTGATGGAAAAGGATTGCTGTCTTTATAGAAACAAAATGAACTGCTGCAAAAGATTCCACTACATTTGTGTAAATGTAAAAAAGTACTTCCTTCTTGAATTGACTGTGGAATGCCTGACCAGAGAGATTCCGTTTTCTCACCAAATGTTTGAGTTCCTTGTTTTTATGAGGGACAAGGAGCAATTCTGGAGTGAGAAAGAAAAATGAGCCTGCTAAATAGGATATGTGGGAGTCCCATCTGCAGAAGAAAGATCAAAATTCAATTTGTAGATATGGCTGTACTGCCAAACAGGTTAACCACATATTTAATAGCTAAGGGCTAAAACAATTCTATAGGCGTTCCTGATTTCAAAGTTGTATTCTTGCCACATCTCCTTTGATACTTCCTAATAACAACACAAACAAGGAATTCTATCATGATGAGACTTAAATTATCACAAAGATGACTAAAATCAATGACTATCCTCAAAGTGATGATCCAAGACAATGGCTAGAACTGAGAGTGAGGCCAAGGGGATGTAGAGCCAAAATACTATGGAGCATCACTGGCAAACTGTAAAAATCCAAATTTTCTGGTAACATCAACCAAATTTATTCTCTGGTTTAATATTCCAACTGTAAACCTTGTCATAGCAATGGTTATAGATGCCTACATGAGAAACTTGACACCTATCAAACACCTGTGTTAAATATTGTGAAAAACCAAATACTATAAAATCTAGTTCTTACTTCAAGATTATGATACTTAATACAGCATCAGTATCTAATGGGCAAAACAGGTATGTATACAACTAACTACTGCCTCAATATCCAGAGGTAGCCACTATTAACACTTTCTTGTTCTTTCCAAAATATTCACAGTATACATAAACATATGTGTGCTTGCATATATATTACATACAATGTATATATGTACAGTTGAGCAGACTTGCTTATATACACATGTGTATTTAATAGCATTTATGCTTAGACTGGGTTGTTGTTGGTTTTTTTTTTACACAAAAGAGATATTACAGCATTCTGCTTTTCTATCCAATATATCTTAGAAAGTTTTTAGATCACCCCATGAAGAGTTTTGCATTTTTTAAGAATGCATAGCACTGTACTGTAATACTGTAATTTAGGTAACCAGTCCTCTATTGATGGATATTTAGCTTGTTTTGGGCTTTTTTTTTTTTAACTGTTACAAATAATGTTTTGGTAACTATCCTTATTTATATGTCTTTGTGTACTTGCACAATATATCTAAACAGCAAACTTATAGAAGCAGAATTGTTCAGTAGGTCTTTTCAAGGCCTCTGCGGTCTATCTGCTGTAAAGCAGCCAGAAGGTGGCACAGGTATCTTCTGTGTTCCCTCCTGTTGTTTCGAAAACAACTTCGCTGCCTTCTTCAATGTCTCCGTTACGTTAGAAGCTCATGATGCAGTTGCACTCTTTTCTCCTGACCTCCTTTCCTGGTCACTCTCTTATTCCCTGAAGACTTTAGCTCTGGTTTACTGTCCTCCTTGTCACTGCTGTTCCTTTCAGGATTTTCAGTGACTTTCACATCGATGTGGATTACTCATCTCACAGCCTGGTCTTCTCACCCAAGATGATCTGTTCTTCTATCCCTCATAACCAACACCCATGATTATAACATAAACTCTTTCACTATAAGCATCTGCACTATGACATCTTGAATTCAAGATCTCTTTCTTCAATAACCACCTCAACTTCTACTTCACCTAAACTAATACTTCTACTATAATATTTCTTGACCTCATCAAGACCACTAATTCACTCAACAATACTTTATTTATCATCCAATACCCTCCTTCTGTTTTCAATTCCTCAAATCCAGGTTGTGCCTAGCTACCAGCCTTATCCTCATTTAATCCAGTACAGCCAAAAGCTGCTGAAGAAAACCACACAACTAGGTTCATGGGCTCTATTTTAAAGATTTTTGTTTATTTTTTTATTGATTTGGGGAGGGAAGGGCTGAGGGAGAGGGACAAGCAGACTCTGTACCAAGCGTGGAGCCCACTTGGGACTTGATCTCAAGACCCTGAGATCATGCCTTGAACTAAAATAAACAGTCTCTCACTTAACTGACTAAGCCACCCAGGCACCCCACTATTTTTTTTTAAATAAAGTAAAAATTCAGTTTATTCATCTGTTTATGACACAGTACACAAGAGGCAAAGTGTTTCACATCATAGATTTCACTTCCAACTCCTTGGAATGTTCATTTCTTTGGCTAAAAAGAGAGACTAGACATGAGAGGCAGGCAATGCTTAGGCAACTGCAATAAGGATGCGGAGCGGGTGATACTAATGCCATCCCTGTGGGGACGGGCACAAGGGGACTATTAGTCATAAGCTATTTTCTAGAATTGTTAGCTGGAAACAAAGGAGCACCACTCCTGGATGCTTAAACGTTGTGGGCCTCAGTCATCCCCACCACACAGGTACAGCAGCGCTTTCTGGTAGTCGCCCTTCGTGTCTTGCTGGAAGTAGTAATACAGGGACTTGCCATACTTTCTCTTGAATTCAGACCTAATTTTCAACATGTCCACTTCACTGCGAGAGACCATGATTCTTATCAGAACTTTATCACGAGTCCCCTTGCCCTTCATGGAGTCATACAGCTGGTCAGCAAAATACAGGGGCTTATTCTGAATGCACTGGACCAGGTTTAGGAAAGCATTTTCCAGGTCTCCTTTGACCTCCTTCCTGATGCTCTCCAACATGTCATAAGGGCTGTAGCTCTTGTACCTATCAAATACTTTCTGGAGGTGACACACACTCCGCTCAGTCATGATGCTGATCCACTTGGGTACATCAGTTCCTTTCCTCTTCACTCCGGCATCATAGAGATCCCGGGCATCTTGGTCAATCAGTTCATAATCAATGACAGAGCCATCCTCTGCTCTTCTACCCTTTGCAAGGGCAACCATCAGCTTGCGGAAGTCACCAGATGTGTCAGAAACGATGTCCTTCTCCAGATCAGTCTTGTACATTTCCTTGTAGACTCTGTTAATTTCCTGAAGCTCTTGGTTGGTCCTTGAGCAGATGATCTCAATGAGGGAGTCCTCATCAGTCCCCAGTCCCTTCATGGAGGCTTTCAGCTCAGAAGCGTCATACTGAGCAGGTGTTTTTAATAGGCCCAAAATCACTGTCTCCAGGTGGCCAGACAAGGCTGATTTCAGCGCTGATGCAAGTTCCTTTTTGGTCCTTCTCTGGTAGGCGAAGGCAATATCCTGTCTCTGTTCATTGCTGCGGTTGGTCAAAATGTTGACAATGGTGACCTCATCCACACCTTTGGTCTTGATGGCCGTTTCAATGTTCAGAGCATCACGCTCAGCATCAAAATTGGTGTATGCTTTGACTGACCCATATGCACTTGGGGGCGTGGAGTGATCACCCTCTAAGCTGAGCTTACAGAGAATTTCGTGAACAGTAGACATTTTGAAGGAAGCTGGGCCCAGCGCCGAGAGCAGTAAGCGTCCCCAGTTGTAGAGCCGGCACCCCACTATTTTAAATTTATGACCATAAAACTCAAATGGGCACTCAATTTGGCTAGAAGTCCTACTTACATTTCCTTAGTAAATTAAATTCCTGGTCTGCAAAATGACAGTTTCACAATGTTTCCTCTTTTTACCCACTACCTTGTTGATAAGTGGACAGCGTATTTTACTGAGAAAATAGAAGCAATCAGCTTAGATGGTCCCATATTCTCACCATCAAAATTGTTAAAAAGAAGAAAGTACTTCTGTTTCTATCAAAGGCTCCTCTGCTTATGCTCTGGATCCAGTACAGACTTCACTTGTGCAGTTCCTCTTTCTCTTCTGCATTTTCAACTTTTCTTTCTTTAGGGTAATTCTTATTAGATTACAGTCTCATCAGATATGCTCTAGAATCTCTTCCCTTGAGCACACACTCTCTCCTAGCTACCACCCGTTTCTCTGACACCTTCATGCAAAATTTCTTTAAAAGTGTTACATACATTTGTTATCTCTATTTTATCTTATATCCTGTAACTGTAATTTGTATTATAATTATTTCCAGTCTCGTGGAAACTAGGGAATAGGTCACCAGAGACCTTCATGTTGCCATATCTGATGGATTCCTCACTGTTTG
This sequence comes from Lontra canadensis, assembly GCF_010015895.1. Classification (NCBI taxonomy): domain Eukaryota; kingdom Metazoa; phylum Chordata; class Mammalia; order Carnivora; family Mustelidae; genus Lontra; species Lontra canadensis. The sequence continues at coordinate 429,085 of NW_022631136.1, read as the reverse complement.
CACCTTTACCTCAGAAGACCAGATTCAGGTTACCACTTGCTTCTTGGTCTTTATGACACTATGCTCTCCTGGTTTTCCTTTTACCTTTCTGTCTCCTCCTCAGTCTCCATTTCTGGCTCCATGTCTTCCACTCAGTGCTCAGTCCTGGGCTCTCTTTTTTCTTTCTATGCTCTCTCCCTAAGTGATCTTATATATCTTATATCCCATGGCTTTAAATATCACCAAAATCTTGTTGACTCCCAATTTATTATCTAACATTTCTACTTGTTATCTATAAGTTGTATATCTACATCTACAACTTAACAACTCGATTCCTGCCCTACCCCTCCCAAATCTGAGAGTTATTCTTGACTTTTCTCTTACTCTATGGTAAGAGGGTAAGAGTATATAGTCTCTTTAGTGGAGTAGATGACTCTATTAAATAAGTCTATTGATTCTTTCTCTCCTAGCCTCCTTATCTAAACCTCTTTCATTCCTTACCTGGACTATTACAACTGCTTCCTAAGTAGTCTCCCTGCCTCTATTTTTGCCTTCAAAAATCCATTCTAAAACCAAAAACCAAAAACCAAAACCCCCCCCAAAACCCAACTCTCTCTAGAAGGTGATCCTTTAATAAGTAATTCAGTTCATGTCACCTACATGCTAAGCTCTTCAGTGGTTTACTCTGACATTTAAAATTTAAAACCCTTCTTAAGACCCTATGTAATCCAGCCCCTACTTATTTTTTTAACTTATTTCCTCCTTACTCACTATGCCCCAACACTGGGTTTCTTTCCTTTCCATGAACTTGCCAAGTTCTATCTTCAAGGCCTTTGCTCAGATGTTCCCTCTGCTTCAGATGCTTTTTCTCTTAATTGTTTTGTGATTGGCTCTGTCTTTTAATTCAAAACTCATCTTTTTTTTTTTTTTTCCAAGATCTTATTTATTGTTTGACAGAGAGAGACACAGTGAGAGAGGGAACACAAGCAAGTGGAGTGGGAGAGGGAGAAGCAGGCTTCCTGCTGAGTAGGAAGCCTGATGGGGGCCTCGATCCCGGGACCCTCCCTGGGATCATGATCCGAGCTGAAGGTAGATGCCCAATGACTGAGTCACCCAGGCGCCCCTCAAAGCTCATCTTAAACAGCATTTCCTCAGAGAGGTTCTCTCCATTAAAAGCAGCCCCTTGACCTCTATAAAGTTACTTTGTAGCTTATTTCCTCAATAGTACTTATTTCATTCAAATTATATTCTTTGTTTGTTTACTAGCTTATTGTCTCCTTCATGTAAGTCCCTTTAAGGGCAGGTAACCTGTCTCTCCTGTTTTATTTCCCCAGCATTTACAACAGTTTTTTGACATATTGAAGACACTCAAAAAATATTTGTTATATAAAAGGACGGAGCAATTGAATTATTAATTATATTTGTATTTAGGTAATAGTGACAAATGCTAACAGATGCTGACAACTGATAAATGTGCATTTTGTTGGAAAAGCATCATTTTGAGCTTTATTTGGAAACGAATCACCCAAATTAGAAAGGTTTGCTGTTATGAACTAACATACACAATATACTTTTCTGGTGGTCTATGGTGTCTCTTTAGCAATACAAAGCTAATTTCCTGTTTGATAATTCCTAAATGAAATTCATAAAAAAGTACTATTTTTACTTTTGTCATACATTAATTAGAAGGCCATTTAAAAGAGTGATACTGTTTTTTGAAAAGACTCTATGATAGGTAAATACCTTTAGGCTGGTTTGTGTACTTTTCACTTAGCTGGTATTTCTGAATCTTGACATCAAGGTCCTTAAACATTTTATCTGAATGAATGTACTGTCTGAATTTAACTCCAGATATTCTGCCTCTCAACCTTGGATTTTTTAAAAGATCTTTCTTTTCTGTTCTGTTACCAAATTTGTTTTGTTTTTTGTAAAAGAACAAATTGGAAAAAAAATACATTTTATCGTATGAAAGAGTCATCTTTTCCTTTCAGAAGTTTATTATATATATAAAACACTATTCTTCCAAGACTCCAAGGTTATGATTAGCTGAAATAATAGAAGAATTCTACCAATAGTAATAATTCACACATCAATCTATCCGATAGGATTCCATTACATATATTAGGCTCTTTGTAATATGTGGTCCCAGTTAAAAAAAAATACACAATATAATTTGTAACAAAGTAGACTTTGTTCATATTTAAAATTTCAGGTTGGTCTACGTAAGTTATCTGGAGCTTTCTTTTATTAAAACTGACAGACCGGGGGACCTGGGGTGGCTCAAGTGTCTGTCTTCAGCTCAGGTTATGATCCCAGGGTCTTGAGATCGAGCCCCACATCAGGATCCCTGCTTGGCAAGAAGCCTGCTTCTCCCTCTCCCACTCCCCCTGCTTGTGTTCCCTCTCTCACTGTGTCTCTCCCTGTCAAATAAATAAATATTATCTTTAAAATAAAACAAAACAAAACCTGACAGACCACTGGATTAAAATGACAATTAATTGCTTCCTTCAGTTAATACCCCAAAAGCAAGCCATCCTTTGATTCTGTATAACAAATGGCCTCTGTTAATTAGGTCTCAGTTGTATGCTGGGCACATTTGACAAAGTCCAGTCCTCACCAAAAATAGTAACAACCTGCTCTGGAAGGCAACCAAGCAGCAGATCTATATTTGGCTGTTATGTTTGAAACTCCAAATGTTAAAATGCCATGGAACTCAACCTTAAATGGCATAAGTAAACTCATCTGATACCAAAGGACAGAATACAAGTATTTGGGATACTTCAAAACACCTGTTTCTTTATTCCAAAAGAAATAATCTTGCGGGCTTAGCAGGTGAATTTATATCTAACCCTGACACACGTAAAACCAGAAGATTCTCAGAACTGAAACAACAGTGGAAGGAGGAGTAGAGCAGCAACATCTTAATTGTTTCTTACCATACTCCACATTTCCTATATTATTAGTGTTTCTGGTTTTCATTATTGATATCTTGGTTATCTTACCTGTCTCTGAGTGTGCTGGGGCCTAGATAAGGGTACACGTTTTCCTTAAGCTTCCCTTTGATGAGATGGTCCAGGGTCTCATGAAGGAAAGGCTGATGTTGAGTATACACATTTTCTACTCCCTAAGACAGGGGAAGATGATTCTTATATCATTTTTTGGGAAACTTGGAATATAACAGTTAGTGATACTCATCAGAGAAGGACAGGCACTCAATAGGGATTTCACAGGATGGATTCAAATGGGAATTTTATGGTTAAATAATTTAAAATTTTCTTTTCATCAATTAGAAATGTTCTAATCTCATAAAAATACTTTGTAATTTAAGCCTAGCTATTATAAAAGAATTTCAAAAATGGAATTGCTTAAATCCTTTATCATTTTTTTAGTGATTCTTACTCTTTTGTGAAAATGTTATATGATAGGTAGAGCAAGTAGGAGGAAAAGACCACATAGAAAAGTAGTCTGGAAACACTCAAGAAAATGGAAACATTTCTGGAAACGTAGGAAAGGCTTGCAGATTAAAACTAATTTTTTTTTTGCCATTTTAAGAAAATAGTAATTTAAAAAGATCTATAGTTGTTTGCTTCATCTTTAATATCCTTCCAAGAAAACTACCAAACAAATCTTAAATGATAAACAAATGGAGTAAAACAGCTATAACTAACGGAACTGTTTTCTACTCTGGGATATTTCCTGGAAATATTCTATTATTCCCTGTTCAGCAGTTTGGTCCAAAGCTGATACTGTTCCAATATAGAAAGCGTTTGGGAGGATGTCTGCTTTAATTTCATTTAACTGACATAGTACTAAATCAGCAGCAATCCTGAAGTTACTCTGAAGATCTTATTTATTCACCCTCAGACACAGGGGCCTCCACTGATTCACATTTAGGAAAGTACAGAGAACATGCCGTACCTTCAATCCTTTGAGGAACTGCTTGGTAATAGCCACAGCATCTTTGGGGCTGAAGAGGTCACTTCCTCTGACCCGTTTACCACCATATTCAACTACTGCAGACACAAGCTATTAGGAAAAAAAGGGAAACCACCTCTTATTGCTTGGGGATCAGGAAACTCACTTCATAAGAAAATGCCTTTATTAAGGAAATGAAGACATGAGAGGACAAAGTTATATATTTCTGTAAGTAAAAGCATTATGGGGGGAGCCTGGGTGGCTCAGTGCGTTAAAGCCTCTGCCTTCGGCTCAGGTCATGATCTCAGGGTCCTGGGATCGAGCCCCGCATCGGGCTCTCTGCTCAGCAGGGAGCCTGCTTCCCTTCCTTTCTCTCTACCTGCCTCTCTGCCAACTTGTGATCTCTGTCTGTCAAGTAAATAAATAAAATCTTAAAAAAAAAACCCAGTATGAGTTCTCATTTGTCAGAGCTAAGAATATAATAATCGAGTTGCTAGCTATTTGGTGGGGATTAATATAGAAATGGTTACCTTTCGATACTTCTCAGGAACACCTTTATTCCTGAGGTCCATCATTAGTCCTGGTAGGCTATTGCTGCTGTGTCGCTCATAATGTAGAGCATAAAGCATCACCAGGCGGGCAGCATCAAACTCTGTCACTTTGGGGTTCTGAAGGAGTCTCTTTACATTCTGAAAAAAGAAAGAGCTGATATTTATCCCCCCTTCACCTAAGTGATGTATAAGATCTTAGGTCTAATAATTATTGAATGGCAGTGATGCATTGGAGTTCATGAGTAAGATTACTACTATGGCAATGTACAGGTTATAGGTTTAGCATTAGTTTCAACTACAGAAAATTGAATGCCTTTGCCTAAGATAAGAATTAAACAAGGAAAAAAATTCCCATTGCAATTGCTTTAGGACAAAAATGAACTTAACTATGGATAGTTCCTTCTTTCTTTCCTTTGATGAGACAGTCTATGGTCTCAGGTGGGAAAGCCTGCAGCTTCCTTGCTGAAACAAGGAACATACACAACTTCCACCATTTCAATCAACAAAGCACATAACAGAACTGACCCACTGCCTTGCAAAACTATTGCTTAGCATTAGTGACTGACCAGTGAAATGGGAGACAAGTTGGCAGAGTTTTGATGGGGCTTAATCTCCAAGAACCATCAGATGTAACAGTATGTCTCCTTATGGCCTTCAGAGATATGAGTAATCTCTAAACTGAACCCCTGTGATCCTAACAGGGCAGGTATTGACAGCAAAGGAAGCCAGACAAAATCATTTAGGTTTTGCCAATCCTCACATTAAGGAACTTCCCCGTAGTGTAATATTTATATTTATTATGCAGCAGAACAAATTAATTCAAGCCAAGAACTACTTTATTATTCCCTTCTAAGGATAAGGCACTATGCCAGGCACTGGAGGGGATAGAGAGGTGAGTTAGACACAGTTTCTGTGCTTAGTGAGTTCACAGACAAGGAGGTGAAGGGGAATGAAACAATTATAGCCTATTCTGCTAAAAAGCACACTTCTTGAATGCACTTTAACTGTACGAGATCATTAAATATGGGAATGGTGTCAGTTTAACACAGAAGGTATAATGGTTTATATACAGTTTTTCCAGCATGTTAGTATTAAGAAGGGAATAGGGTCAAGCTTCCTCTTTAAGAGGAAGCTTTAACTCTATGTTAAGAAAAAAGGATGTAAATCCTACATGAGAGTTTTCTGCAAGAAGTAGCTGGTTTTGTAGCTTGAAGAACTGTTGTATTTTCCACTGTATTAAGCCATCTGGGGAAAGGGCAAGTGCAAATAAAATGGATGCAAAGATATTTCTCTGAGTTAAAAAGCAACAAAATGACAGTGAAAAACTGACTGATATTCCCATATTGTATTTTTAATTTTGGTGAAACTAGTTTGTATGAGAAGCAAAAGTTTTTCTGACTTTACATCTTGAAGAATAAAATGTAAATCCCAGGAATAAGGAAGGCTACAAAGGGTGGACAGAGTATATTTCTAGGTGCAAATGCCTGTGGAGATTTAACTGCACTAAATTTTTGTTAGGATTGTCACTACTTTTATTAGGGCTTTGATTACAAAGTTAAATAGATTTTTTTTAGTTACATAGATTTTAAGTGACCTGCTTATAAACCTATTTTCCCATAACACTTGTTTATTTTTAGTACATAATTTTACAGAATGGGAGGAGGTTTTTCAGGAAAACATATGTGGTATTATAACAGAAATATATATATGCAGGGGGGGAAAAAACCCCAAGAAACAAAGAATCAGCACAATGCAGGGAAGGGGACACAGAGTGAAGAAAAGTATATCTGGTTTCTGAGGAATCAAAAAAGACTTCATGAAGAAGGTGACATTTGCAAAAGACCCTAAAGAATCAGTTAAGTGTTAGAATTAGTCTGAGAGACTAAAAGAGGAGATGCTCTTCACAGGAATATGGAAATCAGAGAAAGGAATGGGTTGGGTTGAAAGACTGGCAAGAGCCTTGGAGGGCACTAGAGTCTGAGGACATACATCCAAATGGAACTTTACAACTTATGAGAAGCCTTCACATACCTGATCTTCACAACAACCAGGCCTAATGTTTAAGAACTCTTCTGTTCACACCAAAGAGGACTATGATGACATGGGAAAGCTCCCAGGTGGCTCTCAAGTAGGAAGGTCTCTGGGTAGGATTTCTATTGTTGCTTTTCTGAGTGAATATTTCCCTAGCATTGTCTTTAAGGAATCAAAAGGGAAGAGATTTATTTCTCTTTTTTAGATTTAAACCCTACAGTCAAAAGAATTTCCTTACTTTTTTTTCTTTTGCAGTACCCCTTCCAGCGCAATCACAGAATACAGACTATTTAGAATATCTGCTCAAATTTGCCACTTTGTGTTTCTATCATAATACGAAGAAATTTCAGAGTACAAATTATTATCAAGTAAGAATACCCTATTTCTTATGTCTCTCAATCAACTGAGCCTAAGTTTAAAACATCTTTTTTGTTTAAATTAAACAGATTTTTATTTATTTATTTGACAGATCACAAGTAGGCAGAGCAGCAGGCAGAGAAAGAGAAGGAAGCAGGCTCCCTGCGGAGCAGAGAGCCTGATGCAGGACTCGATCCCAGGACCCTGAGATCATGACCTGAGCCGAAGGCAGAGGCTTAACCCACTGAGCCACCCAGGCACCCAGTTTAAAACATCTTTTAAACTGGGATCTCTTTTGCCACTTTTTAAATAGCACAATGTTTCAATTCCTGCCCTTGGGATCACTCTCTTTTTACCTTAAATCTACTCAATTTCTCAGATTTGCTGAAACCACAAAACTGGTATAGGGACAAAGACTGCCCCAATCAGCCTGCACCCTTCTTGCTCCCTTTCTAACTACTTTCACTCGCATCTTCACTCTTGGCTGTTTCCCAGTAAAGAATACACTTGTCTTCCTTGAGATCTGGTGCTTGTATTTAGAGTCCCTGGCTTGACTCTTCACTCTCTCTTGAGGATGTAGCGGGATATGATCCAAGATTACTTTGAGTAGATTACTTGGCTTACTTTTGATCCCTTAGGACCCAACCCATGACTCAAGTCAGAGTTCCAGCTAGGTTTATTTATTTACTCATGGAAGGAAACATGTAGGTACAAGCTAAGTTCTTTCTTCTCTTTCGGTTATGTAAGTCCTTGAAGAAGGGCATTTTTGTTTGCCTGAATCCCATGTTATGCTCTGACTCGATTTTGAACATTTCACTCATGGCTACTTGACTCATCAACTTGACTGCCAGTGGCATACGTTATATTGACATTCCAGGGTACTACTAACCAGACAAGAGGAGAAAACAATCTGAGACTTCTAATTACACAGCAGATATCTGCTACATGGTGGTATTTATATGTTGGAAATATGAGTGAATTACATAATGAACTATTGGTTTCTCTTTTCTTATTAAATTTTCCATAAGCCTTGAGACTTTCAAGAGAGAAAAGTACATTTCACAATACAGAGGCCGAGTAAAGAGTGAAAGAAAACTATTGTCCTCTTAAGAAGATAGGATTCAAACACAGAATTCACTGAATTCTAACATTCACATATGCCTAATCAATGAATAGGAAAAGAAAAGCAAAAACTCATTCTCTGAAGGTCAAGTTTCAAAAAGGAGCTAACGCTCACTTTTAAAATATCAATTAAAAAACTATTCTTTTCTGATATTTAAAGATCCTTCCATTGTTTTGGGCTACTCTTCTGTTTTCTTCTGCCAAAACTATGATGAAGCAGCACAAGAACAAATTTTTATAAGTTACAGATGAAGTCACAATAAAAAATAGTCTTTATTATTTTTTGTTTTAATTTGACCTCCAGAACAGGAACTCTTTCTTGTTGTTATCTACTAGCACATAAATGTAGTAAAATCATCAATGAATAACATTATAAGCCAGCAGATTAGAATAGCAAGACAAAATTGGCAGAAGCCTTCAACATGCTAATATGATAAAAAATGAGCCTAACAGTTTGAGAGAACAGGGTTGTGGGAGAGCTTATCTAGGAAAAATGATAGAAATGACAGAAAGTAGGCAGGACCCAATTCCACTGCCTGGTAAATACATCTGAGTCAGTATTCTTTTCCTTAATGACTAGTCAACATAAAATTTAGCTTTATTGTAGGTCTTCTGCTGGTCAACACTGTCTGAAACACTGGCAAAATGTTAGTTTAGAGAGAAAATGATCATTTTTATCCTTAACTGATGAAAGTAAAACTGTCATCTCAATGTGTCCCAAATAATTTTCTCATGATTTTATTTTTTTTAAATTATTTATTTTAAGATTTTATTTATTTGACAGAGAGAACACAAGCAAGCAGAGAGACAGGCAGAGAGGGAAAGCAGGCTCCCTGCTGAGCAGAGAGCCCAATGCGGGGCTCGATCCCAGGATCCCAAGATCATGACGTGAGCCGAAGGCAGAGGCTTAACCCACTGAGCCACCCAGGCGCCCCTCTCATGATTTTAATGAGAAGCAGAAAACCCTTCTGAAATCAGGGAGAAAGAGATCTGAGGTGATGAGTAGATTAGAAAACAATGTCCTGGATGTCATAAAGAAAACAGAATGTATCATCAAATAATAATAATGTGACAGTTATTACTTATTGAATGTTGTAAGAACCAAGTACCATATTAAGTGCTTTACACATACTAGCTCACTGCACCCTCACAAAAATCTTTAAGTACTGTAATTTTCCCCCATTTTACAGGCAAAAAGACTAATAAAATTTTCAAACCCAAGCCATCAAAGTCCCAAGCTCTTAGCCACTGTTCTATACTGTTTCAAATAGAACTCTTCCTCTTCATTTTTCTAACAAGTATTTACTGAGTCTTTACTATGTATCTTTAACAGGATGATTTGAGGTCTTTTACCCGAGGTCAGGAAAGGAGGATATAAAAATAGTTCTTCCTTCTAAATGAAAAGCTATGATATGACACACAATGGGGGGAAAACTGCTTACTTTCTGAAGATATATCTCTTCAGGGCATGGAAAAAAAAAAAAATCTTCCTCACTGATCAAATGAGTCTTTTCCAAGGCTATAGATATGTTTTAATGATAGACTGTTGCAGTTTGGTTCTAGTGAAAGTTCTTCCAAATCAAATTTTTATTAGCCTGTAGGATAACTGGTTAGAAGTGGCCGCAATTTATAAGTTACTTTTTAGCAATATATGATTTTTTTTCCCTTCATCATTACTATTCAGTAAAGCAAACGTCATATCTGCTCAAAAACCTCAATTCATTACTTCATGACGTATTATCAGCTAAGGTCAAGCCAAGGAATGCTATAACCCATCTAGGGGTCAGGCCCCTGGCATGTATTCATTATCAAACAAAAGCTCCCTTTATAGACTATTTAAATCATGTTACCAAAGAAATCCTTTATGGTGGGGGAGTCCAAATCAACTGCTCACTGTAAAACCCTAATAACATGGGCAAGAAAACCTTCAAAGGATAACTTTTTTAAAATATAAAGTGGATTACAAATGGAATTCATATTTTAAAGTATTTTTTTCTTTTAAAGTAAATAAGAAATATTCATATTTCTTATGAGATAGAGTTCAAATACCCAGGCAAGGAATTATAGTAACCTTGTCTAACTGCTTTTTGTATGGTAGAGAGACACAAATAAAGATACTAAAACTGGCAGGCGGTTAAGTTTGGTTTTATTGTTTGAAAGGGAAAAAGAAAAGATAAAGAAACAGAAGGAAATTTATATTTAATTATAATTATATTTAATATGTATAATATATATTATATATAATTATAGGACAACATTTTGTTTTTATTTAATAAATTAGAAAAGAAATTTTTTTTTTCTTGGAAAAAATAAATAAGTTTTCATAGGGGGAGCCTGGGTGGCTCAGTGGGTTAAAGCCTCTGCATTCGGCTCAGGTCATGATCCCAGCATCCTGGGATCCAGCCCCACATCAGGCTCTCTGCTTGGCAGGGAGCCTGCTTCCCCCGTCTCTCTACCTGCCTCTCTGCCTACTTGTGAACTCTCTCTCTGTCAAATAAATAAATAAAATCTTAAAAAAAAAAAAAAAAAAGTTTTCACAGGAATACTTCTATGAGGCCCACAAAACTGCAAACTGTTATTAGTAAGTACTGTTTCAAGTAAGTTGGTCAAGTTAAACAGATTGCCATCTTTATAAAGGAATACTATTTTAGTGATTAAAAAGAATGAGTGTTTGGGTTCTGATCTGGAACAGTCTCTGAGATACATGGTTAAGTGAAAAAGCAAAATACAGAACTATGTGTGAAGTATGCTGTTATTTGAATTTAAAAAAGAGAGGAAGATCCACTCCCCCAGACTTGGGCATATACAGAATAACTGTAAGCATGCAGGTGAGATCACTAACAGACTGAGTTTTTACTACATACTCTTTCACCAAGTACTTATATCATCTATTTAAGAATTAGAATTCAATACAATTTAAAAAATAATAAAATCGGCCTAAAAGTTCTTTGAAAGGATTTAAGAACACAGGGATAAAATTCAAAGTGTTGACAATACTTTTCATAAAGATAAGCAAGTAGAATCTTTACAAGTTTCAAACTGATGGTGTTTTCAGAGGAAATCTTAATAAACATCAAAAAGTAACAAATTCTAAATCCCAGTAAAGACCTCACTATAACTAAAGCAACCACAGGTGGGTAGATTTATTTATTTTAGCTACACGATATATTTAAAGCATTATGCTTAGAGGAAGGGAACCAACATTTACCAAGCACCTACTGCATGTGAAGCATTTTACAGATCTCACTGAATCCTGGTAACAGTCTATTAGTTTGAAATCTTTATCTTTGAGGCTTGGGCAAAATAAGTAATTTTTTTTTCAAAAAAACTTTGGTATGTAGAGACAGGATAAAAGCCAGGACAGTTTGGCTCCAAAGCCTGTGTTGTTTCCATTATACCAGGCTGGTTTTATTTTATAAAGTCAAATTGAATTGCAGCAGGGAAAGAAAGAGACTAAGTTGTAGAATATTGGGTCCTATTAATAAGAAAATGCACTTCTTATGGTCTTATGGTGAGTGCTTTAGAAATGGCTACCTCCCAAAGGACTCTCATTCCCAAGTGACTTATTGCGAGTGATACCACAATGTCATTTCTTAGGAACCTTGGAATTATTAGATTTGTTCTGTCTAGTTATCCTTGTATCCAATCTGTTGCTAAGTTGTTTTCTCCCTTTGAACTGTCTCTCAGATTTGCCCTTACGGAACATTTTTAGTACTATCACTGTGAGTCTACTACCCTAACTTCAGTTTTTTCACCTCCAAAGCATCCTTATTAGGTTAAATTTCCTTACATACTGCTTTCATCATATTGACTTTCTACATATGGCCCTACAATAGATCTCTCTGCTTATCTCAGCAAGTGCAAATTCCTCTTACAAGCTTCTTCATAAACTGGTTCCTGTTTACTGATTCAATTTATCTCCTATTTCTCTTCCACACCCACTCTCCAACAGGTCACAGTTTATTATTTTCTGCATACTTCAGCCTCTTTGCTTTTGCTGTTATCCCTGACTGAAATCCTCCCCCAGATTCTATTCATTCTTGATGGTCCATCTTAATATATCACCTCTCTACGGAACTGTCCCTGATAACCTCAAATCTAATTATAGTCAGCATCACAATTTTGACTTAATTAACTATTACCTTGAAACACCTCATAAATGTTTCTTGTGCTTTAGTTTTTTCCCTTCAACAACGCTGTAAATTTCTTGCGGCAAGGTTCTGATTATGTTCCTTTTCTTCTAAAATGCTCTGGTAGCTCTCAACATTTTAAGATTAAAGCCCAAAGTCCTTTCAATGGCCATAATCAGGCCCCAGGCTGTCTTTCTGGCTTATCTAAGACCATTCCTCATCTTGTATCCTGCACTAGCTACACAGCACTATTCTCTGTTCCCTTACTTTTCTCCCCTCACATATCCATGCCTGCATTCGCTCTGCCAAGAATTTCCCCTCTTCTCTCTGGCTGGTGCACTTTTACTCTGTTTGGTACCCTCCACCTTATTTGTCCAGACCCAAATCTACTGTCATTTTCTTCAAGAAGCATCATCCTTAGGGGAAAGAGTAGTCCTTCCTCTGTATTTCCATATCCCTTTGTAAATACCTCTAGTATCATAGCACTTACAGCATGGTAATTCCTGGTTTAAATTTCTTTCTTCCCTACTATATAGTGTGAACTCTTTGAGGAAAAAGATGGTATCTTTTTCTTCTTCATACTTCTGGATCCTTATAGCACAATGTACATGTAGCAGGCATTTACATGTTCATGGAATGAAGAGCAGGTGTACAATAATAAAAGACTTAGTGCATTTTAACATATATTGTATCTTTTAAAATCTTCCTCACAACACTGTGAGATAAATATCATTACACCTACTTTACAGATGAAGAAACTGGCTCAGAAATTAAGCCAACAGCTCCAGGTTACAAAGCCAGAAGGTGGCAAGTGGCTAAAATCCAGGTGTTCTGATTTTAGTCTAGTATTCTTCCTAATAGATTAGGATGCCCTCCTAAATACCCAGTTAACTGCCTGAAACCTTTGCTATTGCACATTATTCTTCTCCTGTGGTTCCTGTATCTATCTTAAATAAAGTTAATCTGTGTTCTTGGCTCAACTTCTTGTTAGATTATAAATTCCATGTTGGTGAAGAAGGATTACTTGCCTTTGTATCTCTTGCTCTGCCTGGCACAGTGCCTTACACATAGTAGGTGCTCATCAAATTGGACTGAATAGATACCTGGAGAGCACTAGAATGGTCATTTTGACAGGCCAGTTCTTGCTCAACTTCTGAAACCTCCAGTAGATTCCGCTCACTGACCAACCGAGACAGCTCTCCAACCACTGTCACATGCTTTGACACAGTCCCAGACATCTTCTTAAACTGTGGGTAATTCTCAACAAAGGCCTGCCATGGGAAAAACAGCAATTGGAGGTTCTGTTATTTCTTGACTGAGGACAGACATGCATGAAGGGAAAAAATAAGCAGGAATTGTTCTGCCCAGACTAAGGCATCTATGACTTTCAATCCCATGGCATTTTGTTTCTGCTTTAAGAGAGAAGGGTACATGTTGTAGACTGACCCTTTAAGTAGTCCAAATGTTAATGAAGAATGGAAAGAAGTACATGGCTTGTGATGAAGTTTCCACTATACTGTTTCCTAAAGAGAAATAGTATAGGAAATTGTCTCAAACCAAACAAAATGAATCAAGTCAGAAATCAGACTGAGAATATTCCAGAAATGTTGCTTACATGAATAGTTCCAAAGTCTTGCATGTTAGTCATCCATGAACATGTTCAATTTACCTTCATGTCTGCTATTGATTCTAGTTTTTGCTGTTCTTTTGGTTTCTTCTTCTGAAAGTCTTCCATGAGATTCTTTATATTGCTACCAATCTCAGCAAAGTTCAGGTACATATTCTGCGAAAAAGGAAATTGGAAACACAATTCTATCAATGAGTCTGATTTTCAGGCCATTTAAAAGAAATAGAGAAAAAGAATCCCGAAGGCAGAATCGAAGGGCAAGAAAATTCCATTATAATGACCAAATCTGGACATTGGCCAGGACACTGGTGATGAATACCATTACTATTCTCACAAAGGGCTACAGAAGGGAAGGAAGTAAATAAATTGGGTTCTAATTTTAAAAATACAAAGCTAAATATGTGATTTCTATGAAGAAAAAAAACACTGTTAAAGGGTCGGAATCCAAGTCTTCCGGCTTCTCTTGAGATAGTTTATCTACAGGATGTGTCTATCATCCTTCCACATAAAATCCCAAATCTGTTCTCATTCGAATAAGTCAATACTGGCCTTCTTACATAAAAACAACTAAAAACAATTTAAAAAAATTTTAACCACCTACGTTAGCATAGAATTCATCGTTTTCAGCAGATAGGACCACCTCTCTTAAGTCTTTACTGATCCCCGGCACTCTGGAAAGATCAATCCGATTGTTGTTTATGCCCAGGAGTTCATGGACCATGGCCTGATATGTCCACTAAATGAAGAATTATGACAAAAAAATTGGTAACTGACAAAACATGCAAATAGTACATGTTCAGGAAAACAAAAATGGATAACATTCTTAGCAACTAGTCTTCCTTACACAGAGTTTCTTTATTCAACTTTTATTAATATTTTGTGTTCTACTAAGCAGTAAGACTCATAATTTGGTTAAACTAAAAGTCAAAATACTTGTAGATTTTACACTTTCAGAAGAAGGGCAACAAGATTAATATTCCTGATAGAAAGAAAACAAATTAGATCTATCATTAGCTTCAGTTTTTGCCTGTGAATTAAGAGTATATTTTTGGCTTCACAGATAGGGCTATATTGGTACTGCAGTTTCAAGCTGTACCATTTCCTGTACGCTTCTGTGGTTTTCTGCAGCATGAGAAGTGTGTTCTTGCAGATCTGAGTGGTGCTATATTTATCCTGGGAACACTAATATTATCAGAAACAAACCTTGTGAGTTGATCAAAACACACATATTCGGAAGCTTCGCCTCTGAATCCATTTTATTTCATATTTTTACTTAATATGAATTGTGAAGAAGGATTGGTTTCCTTTTTACAAAATGTGAACATATTTGATGAAAATGGAATGGGGAAACCCCAAATTTTGCCTTCTCACCATTTATGGAGAATGGGTTCTTTTTAGTCATAGGTCCATTATACAAAACTAAGTATTTTCCAGCAAATTAGCTTCTAAATCTAGAACCTAAATGCTAGAAATACTTAGATACTTTTACTTCATCTTAAGCAAACTAGATTTATTAAGAAAGAACTTAAGGTTATAAGAGAAAGTGCTTCATTTCCTAAAATACTTGCCAAATGAATCCTTAAAAAGGCAAGTTTCAGGGGCACCTGGGTGGCTCATTGGTTAAGTGTCTGACTCTTGGTTTTCCCTCAGTTCATGATCTCATGGGTTGTGAGATCAAGCCCAGAGTAGGGCCCTGGTGCTCAGCGAGGTATCTGCTTGAGATTCTCTGTCTCGACCCATCTCCCTGCTGTGCACGTGTGCACATGCACTCTCTCTCTCTCAAACAGTAAATAGTATCTTCAGAAAAAAGCAAGTTTTGTGGGAGCACACAAAATATGTATAACAAAATATTTATGCTTCCACACAGCATCCTATTCATGCTTCTACCATTAGTACTTATTCTATTATTAAAATGATCAGTTACTTCTCTCCCCATCATGAGCTCTTTGAGAATAGAGACCGCAACTTTTAATCTTTTACCTCCAATACTTTTTTTTTTTTTTAAGTAGGCTGCACACCCAGCATGAAGCCCAACACGGGGCTTGAGCTCATGACCCTGGGGTCAAGATCTGAGCAGAGATCATGAGTCACTGAATTGACTGAGCCACCAGGTATCCTATTACCTCCAATACTTAACACAATATCTGGCACATAATAGGTCTTCAGTGAAATTGGTTGAATAAATGGCTGTTTTTCTTTTTCTTTTTTTTTTTAAAGATTTTATTTTATTTATTTATTTAACAGACAGAGATCACAAGTAGGCAGAGAGGCAGGCAGAGAGTGAGAGGAAGGGAAGCAGGCTCCCCGCTGAGCAGAGAGCCTGATGTGGGCTCAATCCCAAGACCCTAAGATCATGACCTGAGCTGAAGCCAGAGGCTTAACCCACTGAGCCACCCAGATGCCCCAATGGTTGTTTTTCTTTAGAAAATAGATTCACAGGCACTCGTTTATCTTTCCACTTTTTTATATTTTCAAAACTTCTTGAGTGAACATATGTTACTTTGTATTTTAGGACTATAAGGCTATCCTATTATAGAGAAGCTACACTCCACAGCTACAGAGTTCTCCTAGCATTAACATGAAGATAAGCTGGGAAGAAACTGAAATATTAACTATGTCTTTCCCTACAAATTCAAAGTCACTATTAATAAAGCCTCTACTTTGTATGAAGTACTATTCTTATACTTGCAGAAGAACAAACACAGTAAGACAGAGTCTGCCTTGAAGGACTGTGTGAAAACAACCAAAGGTACAACATGGCAAATAAAGCAAAAGACATAAGAAAGACAAAGTTCTGCAGTAATTTTATGGAAAAAGAACATGTCTGACTAAAAGAATAAAAGGCTTTAAGGAGATGTTTTGAGTGGTTTTAAAGGAGAAGAATATTGATAGGTGAAGATAGGGAGAGAAGGTATTCGAAACATTCCAACATTTAGGCATAAGTCACAACATGAATAAAATGATGGCCAGAAACCACACAACCTATCTGCACAATAGTGAGCTGTAGGTTAAGGCTGGGCCCATATTGTGAAGGCTCTTGGATGCCAAGTTTAGGAATCTGTATTTAAGCTAGTAGGCAAATGGGAACCAATGAAGATTTTTAAGCCAGGAGTAGTAAGATCAGAACTGTTCTTTAGGAAAAATGATTTAACAGCATTGTGTCTATGAAATATATTAGAGTAGAAAGAAATTAAAAGAGGGGAATCAAGGCCTGTTTCAGCCATCTTGGAGCCTGTGGAGGTCTGCTGGGAACAGGACTCCTAAAATAATAAATATGCCTGGAAGGCTATGGTATAAGGCCATTTTTGCTGGGTATAAGCAGGATCTCCAGAACCAGAGGGAGCATACAGCTCTTAAAATTGAAGGTGTTCATGCTCAAGATGAAACTAAGTTCTATCTAGGCAAGCGATGTGCTTATGTGTACAAAGCAAAGAATAACACAGTGACTCCTGGTGGCAAACTGAGCAAAACCAGAGAAATCTGGAGAAGGTAACTCATAATCATGGAAACAATGGCATGACTCACGTCTAATTCTTAAGCAACCTTCATGCTAAGGTCACTGGACATAGAATCCATACGATGCTATACCCTCAAGGATTTAAACTTATTGAAAAGTAAATAAATAAAAGTGTAGATTTGATCTTGTATAAAAAAATAAAATAAGGGGTGCCTGGGTGGCTCAGTTGGTTAAGCGTCTGCCTTCGGCTCGGGTCATTATCCCAGGGTACTGGAATCGAACCCTGCATCAGGCTTTTTGCTCGGCGGGGAGCCTGCTTCCCCCTCTCCCTCTGCTTGCTGCTCCCCCTGCTCGTGCTCTCTCTTCTGTCAAACAAACAAACAAAATCTTTAAAAATAAAATAAAATAAAAATTAAAAGTGAGGAATGGGTAAATGACTATTTCAGTATTCCTTTAAGAGATTAGGGTCTACACAAAGGTACTGGCAGTAAGAATGGAAAACTACAGATAGACACTGTAAAAGGAGAAGCTACAGAATCTAGAAGTTGTCTTGACTGGGGTGAAGGTGGTGGCAGGAGGAGACAGGAAAGATGAAGCAGAAGAAAGAACCAAAGATGACTGTGGCTGGAAGAATAGGGATACCAAACCACCAGGAAACACAAGACCAAAAAAACCACAAAACTGAAAATAAAGAGGCAAGTACATGGACCATTCTGTTTACTCCACATCTGCATTTTGATGAATACCACTTGAAATCATGCTTCTATTATGCTAATAAAGGGTTCTGCACCTGGTTTAGCAACGGGGTGATGGCATCATCACAACGATCTAAAATAAGCAGCAATGGAGGCACCTCAGTTCGCCGGAATTCAAACAGTTCATATTCTTTAGTTATTACTTGCTGTGGATGAGAGAGGAAGATGGTTTGGTCAACCAATTAGTTGGTAATATAAACAGAAATCTTTTTTTTTAATTAACATATAATGTATTATTTGCCCGGCGTACAGGTCTGTGATTCATCAGTCTTACACAATTCAGAGCACTCATCATAGCACATACTCTCCCCAATGTCCATCACCCAGCCACCCCCCTCCCACCCCCCTCCACTCCAGCAACCCTCAGTGTGCCTGAGATTAAGAGTCTTTTATGATTTATCTCCCTCTCTGGTTTCATTTTGTTTCATTTTTAACTCTCTTCCCCTACGATCTTCTGCCTTATTTCTCAAATTCTACATATCAGTGAGATTATATGATAACTATCTTTCTCTGACTAATTTCACTTAGCATAATACCTTCTAGTTCCATCCATGCTATTGCAAATGGCAAGATTTCATTTTGATGGCTGCATAATACTCCATTATGTGTATGTATGTATTTTATATATATATATATAATATATACAAATAATATATATATACCACATCTTCTTTATCCATTCATCTGTTTATGGACAACTGGGCTCTTTCCATAGTTGGCTTTTGTTGGCATCGCTGTTATAAACGTTGGGGTGCACATGCCCCTTTAGATCACTACATTTCTATCTTTGGGGTAAATACCCAGTAGTGCAATTGCTGGATCATAGGGTAGCTCTATTTTCAACTTTTTGAGAAAACTCCATAATGATAAACAGAAAATTAATACATAAAAAACATATTTAACAATAGTTCTTTGCACCTTCATAGGCCTTCCGAAAAGGATTCAAAGGCTTAAAAAAGTTTGGTAGCATCTTGTTTAAGAGGTAAGGATTTAAAACTCTATTTTACAAATGGCTTAATTGGATCAAAATAACTATTTAGCTTATTTAGCTTGCAAATGTTTCTTGAGTTAAGTCTAAAAATTTTAGCCCTAGTTTGTTGCTTTTTTAATTACAAAGATCTACCTCTTTGCCAGTAAACCTAACACATCACCTCCTTGGTTGTAGAAAAAATATTGCTATAGTTTCTGAAATATGATAAGGAAATGAATGGTCTTGATGCTTTGGAACTGGGGATAGGGAAAGCCATACCTTAACACATTCTGCAAGTCTCTTTGCTGCCTCTGATGAAAGCTGGTAACGAATCATGGGACATTTCTTCAGAGATAAAAGGAGAGCTGTCAGTCCTTGAGTTGTTCTGGATAGCTGGGCTGGATCCCAATTTCGACCCTTTTTGTTAAAAATGCATATTCAGAGAAAATATTTGAATTTTTTCTTACAAGTCCAATTACTTGCTGAATTAACTCCCACCTGATAAACTAACTTATTTTTTTATCCTTTTCTTCCATACCTGGCAGCAACCCAAGATATTGAGGGAAAATAAATGTGGATTCACAGCAATATAATCACCATAAAATTCCTGCAAACAAAGCACCAAGATTAGTCAGTTATTTCATAAATTCCAACTGTATCATACAGTAATATTTTCATATGTGATATGATACTATGTGGTATAATCCAATTTGAGGAAATGCAGGTATAAAAGAGGTAAAATACTGATCAATTAATAACTGTCTAGCAATAGTCAATGTGGGGGAATAAAATAATTATAAAAGGGCAGCAATAATAATAATAAATCCTCTAAAAAAAAGTTGTAGAAGTGTGTACACTACTTTTCTGGAGACCTGTGTACACTTACCAATTAGTAAAAATAAGACACTGCTACAGGATATACAATGTTACACACAGATGAAAAAGAACTTCATTGTTCAGTCTATTCTTTTTTTTTGTACAGTGTATTAACATGAGGGAGAATATGTTTTAAAATAGGTCATTCCTTTTATTATTATTATTATTATTAATTTATGACTTAGCACATCCTTTTGAAAATCCAAAACTTGTTTATTTGCTGTCCTATTCTATTCTTCTATCATTTACGAGGTGATAAATGTATTCAAGAACACTAAAGCATTAAAGAAGTAAAAGGTAACATGACATGTTCTGATGTGATGTATTATATAGCATGCAGAATATTTAGGAGTTACCAAGTTTTAACCTAACAACAAAAGTCTACTTTTTACTTCCCAGAGCAAGATAATCACAAACAGAACTTTAACAAACCTCATTCACATCCTTTACTTCCTGTTCTTTTCCAATCAGACATAGCCCTGAAGATGAACATTCTTATAATGTGGTTCAAAAAACTAGCATAGGAAAAAAAAAAAAGCTAGCACAGAATATATCTGACTCTGTTCCCAACCCTGTGAAACTCTCTCTATCCATTCAGTAGGATCCAGTACCAGTCCAATCCCCTTACTCCCACTGACTCCTTTAATTCTGTTCCCACTCAATTTGATACCTCTTACAAACTTTCTGAGTATAGTTTGGTGCAATGCACATTTATAATGTCTGATCAATAGCCTCCCTTCTTTTGAGACAGCTCCTTTCTTATGTTAGATTCAAATCTTTAAAAAGGGCCAATATAAGAGATGTGTTAGAGGACCAATACATTTACCTGAACCTCAGCCACAACTTCCTGTTCATCAGCTTCAGCTAATGACTTCACATCACTCTTGCTGATCACATTACTGAAATCTGAAACAGATATATGAGTTGTGGCTGACTCAAAGGAGATCACTTTTGCTCCAATTAGACATAAAAGAGCCTAATGATTAAGTGAAGTTTGGTATACATTGTGGCATATGTCACACTTGAACACCTCTGAACTGAAAGGAGTAGCACAAGTATATTCAAATCCATAAATTCATAATACTTCAAAAAAAGACCACCATGTAGGCATTGGAGGATGCCAGGAAACCAAGTCATTATACTGAAAATAGCAAATAAAGGGAAAGAAGTAAGTTTTTATTCTTTTAAATACAAACTATACCACAGGTAACCAAATAGTAGATGAGGAGAAATTTCTCCTTATGGAAATATTCCAGCTAAAAAACAAAGAAGGAATGATCATGACAGAATTAAAACATCTTCATTTTTATCAACCACTAATGGATCAATGGATGGACCTAGGTATTGAGCATCAACTGATGCTAGTATCACAAGAGACAATCAGTGAAAGCACATAGCACTGACTATGAAATATTCTTGCCAAGAAGAACTCAAATCTGAATCTAATTAAGCTTTTATATCTAAGTACCAATCTACAGAACTCAAGTGCAGAGGAATATTTTATTTATTTATTTGTGTATTTATTTATAAGATTTATTTATTTAGGGAGAGAGGGAGGACGCACAGGTGGGAGGGACAGAGGGAGAAGGAGAGAGAATCTGAAGCAGACTTCACACTGAGCACAAAGCCCGATATGGGGCCTGATCCCATGACCCTGAGACTGTGACCTGAGCCGACACCAAGAGTCAATGCTTAACTAATTGCACCAACCAGGTGACCCAGGAACATTTTAAAATGCAAAGAATATGTTAAACTACCGTATCAGGATGCAATTAGCAAAAGCCAGGCTGTGAGATACTGTAACAGTACAACGTAGCTTCTTCAATAAATAAATTGCACTGGGGAGAGAGAGAGAGAGAGAGAGAGAGAGAGATCGAGAGAGAGACAGAAAAAACACCTATAGAAGATTAAAGAAACTTAAACAACGTTATCAATTAACAGCAATGTGTGGATCTTATTACGATCATAATTCCAATACAAAAACAGTGAGAAAAAAACAAAACTATAAGAGAATCTGAAATTTGAACACTGAGTATTTGAAAATAGGAATTATTTTTCATTATTTTGATATGTATAATAATGGATTTTATTTTTTATTAATAATGGTATTTTGTAAAATAAGTCCTTATCTTTTAGAGATGCATACTGAAATATTTAGGGATGAACTCATATGATGCCTTAGATGTCCTTCAAAATAACACTGGTCAGGGAATAGGCAGTAGTATAGCTAAAAGAAGACAGACCATGGGCAAAGCAACTTTTGAAATTGGGTGTTGGGTACACTGGGATTTATTACACTATTTGTATACATTTGAAGAAGTTCATAAGAGGGTTTTTTTTTAATAAAGGAAGGGAAGAACCTATTAAACAACATATTTAGTAGACATAGAAATACAAAAATGAAATTATAAAAAAGTTATATGAGCAGAAGGCCAATTTAGTGTTGATATAAATTGTGTTGAAAGTTTGTAATGAATGTAATCACTACATATAAACTCATTTAGTTTATTTTAATCAAATAAAATTGTGAAATTGATTGCTTTACCCAAGTCCCAAGAGCCTGTTTTTCCTAGGCTTTAGTGCTACTTTAATATATATCATTTTTTTCTTCTACTTCACAGATTCACAGTGCAAATCAAACAACCTTTGGAACCAGAAGAAAAGACATCGCGTTACTGGTTACTAATTTCAATTGCTGCCTCAAAGAAGGAGACTTTCATCTCATGACCTGCTCAATTTTAAACTGAGAGACTCAGCACAAGAAGTGATTCCATTATATGTCTACTTAAATTCGACAGCACAGGGACTCTCTCATATATTCATATGTGTGTGTACACACACACATCTCTAAGTAGAAGTTTCTACACTTTCCTAAGTATCTAGCTTGTGACCATCTAAAAATACTCTAATGACTACACACTTATTAGAAAGGCTAAAATAAAAAATAAGTGCAATACCAAATGCTCATAAGGATACAAAGAAACTGGATCACCTGTACATTGCTATGGAAAGTAAAATGGTATGGTCACTCTAGAAAACATTTAGCAGCTTCTTAAAACTCTAAACATGGAACTACCATATGACCCAGCAACTGCTCTCTTGTTCTCCTGGACATTATGTACTACAAAGAAATGAAGACTCATACTCACACAAAAACCTATACACAAATGTTTATAGCAGCTTTATCTGTAGTAGCCAAACCTGAAAACAACTCAGATATCCTCCAATGGGTAGCTAAACAAATTTTGGGATAACCACATATAACCATGGAATACCACTCAGTTATAAAAGGGAATGAACTATTGATATATGTCACAACCTCGATGAAACTCAAGAATGCTGAGTGAAAAAAGCCAATCGCAACAGGTTATATACTATATAATTCCATTTATGTAACATTCTTGAAATGACAAAATTATAGAAATAGAGAACAGAGTAGTGGTTGCTAGGGGCTCATAATTGGTTTGGGTGGTAGGGAAGTGCATCTGGTATAAAAGGGCAATATGAGAGATCTTTATGGAGATGGAAATGTTTTGTATCCTAACTGTATCAATGTCAATATCCTGGATGTGGTATTGTACTACAGTTATGTGAGATGCTACAGTGGGGGAAATGGGTTTAAGAATAAATGGGATCTCTGTATTATTTCTTACATTATTATTATTGTATGTAATATATATGTAATATATATTACATATATTATTTCTTACAATCTACAGTTGCCTCAAATAAAAAGTTAAATTATAAAACTAAGCCTGTGACTATTAGCCAAAAGAAAAACAACAATAACAACACCACTAGGGTGGCAGAAAATAATTAAATTGCCAATTTTTACCTCTTGAGGTTGTTGTAAGGGCTGAATGAAATAATTATATGAGAAAGTTCTTTATAAAATACTGTCTTATCACAAATGTTAATTTTTGGTACTATTATTTAATTGTAGCATATAGTGTAGAAAGTAAGTACATTTTAGAGTATAATCTAAAGCCTAAAACTCCAAAGCCTTCAAGTAAGCTTTAAAATTTTGCAATGTCCTACATACTGAGAGTTAAGGTTTATCCTTGGTTTTGGAAATGGCACCAAATAAACTAGACTTACTCATCCATGAAGATCAATAATGACATCTAGAGGAGAATGGATGTAACTTCCAAAGCAGAATGTGTTACATCGAAAAAAAAAAAAAATATAAAATGTACAGTAACCACAAAACTAATTTATTTCCAGGACTCTGTCTTCCCCCCATTCCCCCCCAAAAGTTATGTACCTAAGAGATACCTACTGGATGACTTGTACTTTTAAGTATTATATAAAGTAGCAAAGAGAAGTGGAATGTTTTCATCTGGTATGATGTAAAGTAAATCTCTGCTTTTCCAACAAACTCAAGCATATCCTCCTCCACATAAAGAAATCAGCTTCTATGCCTCAGTTCATAAAAGTATAAAACAGGAGTAAGTATACACTTTTTGCTTTGTTTTCTTTTTGCAGAGGTTGGGATGTGAAATTTGGCTACTTGTAATTTTGACTCATAAAGAATACTGATAGGCAAAGTAAAACTTAAAAAGTAATTTTTACCTAATCAGTCAATGACGAAGAAAATCCCACTTAGCTCTCTAAAACAGAATATTGGTTGGTTACAGGACTTTTAATACTTGGAAAGGATATAAAAAAATCAGGCTCGTATAGTGACTGATTCAGTTACTTTATTAATGATATGAAGTGTCCAACAGAACAAATTAGCTAGGATACAGTTACATGATGGAGTAAGTGAAATAATATACTTACAAATAAAATATATACTGTATTTTGGTCTCCGGAGCTCTTGAATCAGATAACCCACATTCTCCTAGAAAGGAAACAATAAATAAACAAATAATATGTGAGAATTGTTTAACTGAAAAAATAATATTGTTCATTGATATATTTAAGTATTTACTGAGAATCTACTGAGTGCTGAAGTCTAGATTTCAGTGTATGTTGCAGGGATAAGGGCTGGAAGTGAAAAAGAGTTATGTTAAATAATGATCTGGAATCATCTATAATATTAATGAGCTGCACCATTGTGGCCAAATTAAGATTTAAAAGTATTAAAAATACAAATGTTGAAGTATAACATAAAACTAATAATAATTCTGCATATTTGCCTCAGGCCG
This sequence comes from Lontra canadensis, assembly GCF_010015895.1. Taxonomy (NCBI): domain Eukaryota; kingdom Metazoa; phylum Chordata; class Mammalia; order Carnivora; family Mustelidae; genus Lontra; species Lontra canadensis. The sequence goes on along the minus strand of NW_022631136.1, from coordinate 404,165 downwards.
CTTATAATAAATTATAAATTATGTCTATAAATTATTCATCTAATCAAAATTCTTAGATAGAATATCAAAACGAGGGGCGCCTGGGTGGCTCAGTGGGTTAAGCCGCTGCCTTCGGCTCAGGTCATGATCTCAGGGTCCTGGGATCGAGTCCCGCATCGGTCTCTCTGCTCAGCAGGGAGCCTGCTTCCTCCTCTCTCTCTGCCTGCCTCTCTGCCTGCTTGTGATCTCTGTCAAATAAATAAGTAAAATCTTAAAAAAAAAAAAAAGGAATATCAAAACGTATCTAGTTCTTTAAAAACCAACATTCAAGAGAAAATACACTTAATTGCATTCACTTTAACTTTTAACTTACTGGGACCTAAGACTGCACAACTGTAATGTTTGTGAAGTTTTTGCAAACAGTAGGCTAAGATTTAAAAACAAAATATGGGGGCACCTGGGTGGCTCATTCAGTTAAACAACTGACTTGGATTTTGGCTCAGGTCACGATCTCATGAGTCATGAGATCAAGCCTGGTGTCAGGCTCTACACTCAGCGAGGAGTCTGCCTGGGATTCTTTTTCTCCCTCTCCCTTTGCCCCTTCCCCCGACACTTTCTCTCTTTCTCGCAAATAAAATAAATATATCTTAAAAAAAGGTAAAATATGAAATTTAGAAGTAAAAATAAGTTGATTTTTATATGGCCAAAACATAAGAATTCCAATTACACAAGATCATAATGCAGGTTTTATCTATTTTTGATACTATTAACACAGTTAAATTTCAACATTAATTTGGTCCCTAGTCTAAACATGATATGCAATAGTTTTGAATATTTAAAAAATCATACATTTCCTTAAAGAACTAAAAGTAATATAAGAAATTCACATTGCCTATTAATGCCTATTAAATGGGAAAAGGTTTTGAAAACTCATTTAGATTTAAAAATACATTAAAATGAACTTTACAACATAATATTAAAGAAAAGTCATTTTTATTTCTTTAGTATTTATTTATTTATTTGACACAGAGAAAACGAGCACAAACGGGGGCCTGCTCCTTGCTGAGCAGGGAGCCTAATGCAGGACGCGATCCCAGGACCCTGGGATCACGACCTGAGCTAAAGGCAGCCGCTTAACCGACTGAGCCACTCAGGCACCCCAAAGAAAAGTCATTTTAAGAACACATTTTTAATAGGGCACCTGGGTGGCTCAGTTGGTTAAGTGTCTACCTTTGGCTCAGGTTATGATCCCAGGGGCCAGGGGCCTGGGATCGAGCCCTATAAGCAGGGAGCCTTCTCCCTCTCTCTCTCTGTGCCTCACCCTGCTTCTGCTTGTGTTCTCTCTCAAATAAATGAATAAAATCTTAAAAAAAACTGACATTTTTATTTTCAGAGAGTGTATCTATCTATATATGTATAAAGAGGTTCTCTAATGAAAAATCTTAGGAAATGATGGACCAGATGATCTCTAAGATCCCTCTCAGCACCAAAATTTCATGAGCTACAAATGTGAAACAACTGGAAATGACTATAACACAGTATTAATATATTCATTAATTTAGGAACTATTTATCAAGGTCCACCATGTAGCAGGAACTGGAGACATAATAGTGTGGAAAAAAAAACAAAACCAACCAGATACCATCTTTTTTCTCATGGAGCTTACTGCTGGTAGGTGAGACAAATATTGATCAAACCATATACAATTTCAACTATGACAAGCAAAAGGGAGAAGAAGATGGTGCTGTAAGTTCTAACAAGAGGAGGGTTTGACTTGGTCAGCAAAACCAGGGAAGATCTGCTAGAGGAAGTAAAGAAGTTCCAAGCAGAGGGAAAAGCCTGTGCAAAGGTCCTGTGGCATGATGGAATAAAGTGAACTGAAAGATTAATGTGGCCAAGCGCAAAAGGGGCAATGGTTTGAAATGAGGCTGTAGGAATGACAGGAACCAGACCACACAGAACCATAATTAAAGAGTTTTGCCTTTAGCATAAAAACAACAAGTCATTCAAGGATTTCAAGCGGGGGTAACATGACATAACATGACATTCGTATTTCAGAAAGTACATAATATACAAGCATGGTAAAAGAGTGCACTGGAGTTAAAGATCATGTATATAAAGAGAATATACGAAATAAGGTTGAAATACTATAGGAGTTTTATAGGAAGACTCAACCTAGATTTAGAAGATGATGGATGAAAATGAACAGAAGGCTAAAGAACCTTTAATTAGGGGAAGAGAACAAATAGAGAAGAGGAATGAGCATATAGAGGGAAAATAGAAAGGCCTAGTTGGCAAGAGTGGAGGAGCAGAGATTGGACACAGGAGGCTGGATACGTAAGGGCAGGCCAAACCAGCTAAAGCAGGGATCTGAGGGCTGGGCTACTAAATATTGATTTAATCATGGAAGTAAAATTGAGCCATTATATATATCTTCCTGTGCATAGACGTGAATAAAATGATACAGACTGGAGATATTGGTGTAGGTACATTAAGTATATAAGAATAAGTGACAATGGTGTTCAGTGTGATGATTATGGAGGTTAATCCAGAAATAAGTGAAGTGGGTCTCTGCTAGGATAGTTAGTGGTCTAGGAAGTAGCTGGGAACCCAAAAGGCATCTTGGAGGAAAAACTGATTTTAAGGAGTAAACTGAGATGTGGAAAGCAGGAGAGTCAAGGTTATTAACTCTGATGAACCAGGTTAATTATGATGCCACAAATGATAATACAAATTTATTTTGCTTTCTTAATGCTTTCATATCAGGGTGCTCTGTGTTTGCCTGGGCAAATGACAGCTCAGTACCTTGGTAGGACGAAGAAAACAAATTGCTTTCAGGTGTTTCATGACCTCTCGATTTTGAGAATCAATGCGTTCAAAAAGGTACACTTCCTTCTGAAGAATCTCTGATTGTGTGTATACCATACTCACTATGCCAGTCTGTAAAGAAGAAGAATTAACTAATCATTATGCTAGTCAAAATAATATAAACAAGCAGCAACACCTAAGACTTAATTTTTTTTCCCATTAATACTTGGCTGGATAAGGCAAATACTAACATGTAGTAACATTTACTGAACATCCAAAACATGTAGGTAATGTACCAGAATGAAAAACATGTTCTCTCTCAACACAGACAATCCATAAATTTCAAAAAAAAAATTTTTTTTCCCATCACCTTAGAGTGTGATTTTTTTTTTAAATAATTCTGTGACCAACAAATAATAACCTGTCATCTCAGCTTGAACACTAACAGCTTTATTTTAAAAACAGAACGCTGACTGGAAATAAAATTCTTCCAAGTGTCCTGTCTCACGTATTATTTCTTGGCAGAGACATTTAGGAAAGGACTTCTGATTCCAATAAATTGTTCCGGATAGATGAAGAAATCTCTGGTGGTAGTTACAGCTATTTACACTTCAAACCTACTAGACAAGCTTTATTACCACCTTTTAGTTCCACACAGAACTGACCCTCGCTTCAAAACCTTTAAACACTAAATCCTACAGCGGAGTGGGAGTAGCTGTTATGAGAGAGAGCTCCCTCACAAGCAAATACTGAGCAAAAGCAAACTCACCGTCTCTTTATCCATGAGAAGTACTTTCATACCCGGTCCGCTGTCCTCTATCATTTTGGAAACGTACTGCTTCACAGCAAAAACCACGTTCATGGTGGCTAACTGACAGGCTAACCCTACAGTCCTTCCCGCCCCCTTTTTTCTTGATAAATTAACCCCCGGCCTTTTTGGCCGGGTCTCGGCTGCTTCCTCCCCGCCGGGCCTTGGCTTCCGGAAGTCCGGGCAGCCACTACGATGCTGGGAGTTGTAGTTCCGCTGCGCTAGGCGGTTGACGGGGCCTCCCGCCCGAATGGAAAAATCCAGCTGAGACCCCCTGGTTCGCCGCTCTGGAAAGTGATTCTCTCCCCACCTCCAGCCTGGAGCTGTTTGAGGCCTGGACCCAGACCACGGCGGGCCGTGAGTCCCGGGTGCCCCGACTGCCCCCGGAAGTCTCTCCTGCTGGCTTGGAGAGAGGGTAGCAGCTCGCGTCGTGGAGGAACTTGGCGTAAGGCAGACTTGGAGGCAAAAACCGCAGAGTGCAGCCGTGGTCACTGTTTGCCATTAAGTGAAGGATTAAGGGAAGAGACCTGGCGCAATGCTGCCGGCCGCTCGAGAAGGTATTTCCTAAGTAATGGCCGAGATTCGTCCTCCCTGGCTTCATCGTGTCGTTAACGAGGCGAAGACGGTACTCCTGCAAAGCGAGGCCCGAATTGGTTTTCTGAAGACTGAGGGGCAGGTGAACCGGAGTATTTGTTGAATGAACGAACAAAGGGAATGCCCTTAAGGATGTTTTGGGAGCGGCCTCTGATCCACCCCCCACCTCCAGGGCCGGGAGCAGAGTCAGCGGCGGGTACTTGCGGGGTGCGCGAGGGACCCCGGGTTTGGCGCTCTGGGCGACTGGACCCTGCGGGGTCCTGCTGAGCTGGTGCGAGGGACCCAGGTCCCTAAAACTGTGGGCAGAAGCCCAGTTAAGTCGGAAATGGATTGGGGAGGGGGCACGTATCCGGTGGGGCTAAAGCAATGTAGCGCGAGGATTTTAAGGGAAAACTCACAAATTTTAAGAAACAAAAACTTAACCACAAAATGAATCTTAAAGCCATCAATGTTTAAATGTCTGCATTTGTGTTTAGTACCCCGAGGATCTTCTCTCCATTATGCCATTTCTCGAAAAGGGGGGAAAATGTTAGGGAATTGAAAAATCAGAGAAAGAGGCAACTGCAGGGCATCAGCAACTGTAATTGCTTGTAAATGTTTCCACTAAATAATAACCAGTGTTTGTTGGGGTCACTTTTATCAATAGATTCAACATTACCAAATCAGTCGTTCTATTATGCTTTAAGAAGTATACAATTAAAACCAAACCGAGAGCACGTTAACATTAGTCTGGCTATCAAGATTGTAAAATTTTTTATGCAGTTATCAAATCCTTTAAGGGAGCTCAGAAGCCACCTAAAATATTGTACTTTCATCACCTCTGAAATTGTGAAAAATGTTCTCAATTTTTCTACCGCGTAAATAAAACTTCTCACTGGGCTTTTTAAAATATTTTTGAAGAGACAGCAAGAGAGGGACGCACTGGGCTTTTTATCAATTTTTGAATTATGTTTTGAAAGAAAAGTCTTATTGTGGCTTCCCAACTGCACAAAAGAATGAAGCACGAACAAGTCAGCTACAAGAGAAAGGGAGCAGGGGTCCACCACCTGAACTCCTCTGCAGTCCTGTATTTATTCTATATAAGATAACCAACAAGGGAGCTGAAGGTTATACATTAACCATGTCTTGTAGATAAACAAGAAAATGTGTTATGTTGAGAAAATGTGTTATGTTGATTTGTCTTATAGATAAGCAAGAAGAAAAGCAAGCTGTGCCTGGTCAAACAGTATAGAATAGAGTTGAGCAAGCACATTTAAAGGGATTATCTTGATTAACTGCAGGCTGCTTCTGAGGCAGAGGAGACAACGAACACATGAAGCAGGCGGCCTTCCACCCTGAATGGGCCAGGGTTCCCCAGGGCTGCTCAGCTTCGAAGACGTAAATCATCCTCTCCCCCAGAGGCCTGTTGCTAGTGCGTGTTTTTCTTAAGGTTATACTTAAGCATGCTTGAGCAACTGGTACAATTTCTTATATTTTAAGTTATACACTGTTCTGAGGGACAGTTACATTTCCCCCTTTTTGCTTGTGCAGAAGCAGGAAAGTCGGTTTTTCAACTTCCCGATCCATCGGTCGTTGGAAGGATTTTTGTGCACATCTGAGGACTAAGCATAAAAAGATTAAAGCGATAAACAGAATAATCATTCCACCTATAAGGCCAAGACCACAGTTTGTCTGATCCAAAGGGTTTAGATCAGACAGATTATCATCAATACTTTGTGCAAAACTCATGCCTGGAACTGATTGTAATGATGAGTGAGTAATGCCTTGAATAGTATCTTGAAGCTGTTTTAAATCTAAAGTTAAATTATTGGCATAATGATTGGTAATATGACAGCAAATCTTGTTCCCCGATATTTCTGATTCATTATAGGCATAGGGAGGAACACAGAAGGAAGAAACATTCCAGTCACAGGAAAGGTGGAGCCTAAGCTTTTTTTTTTTTTTTTTAAGAATTTATTTATTTATTTGACAGACAGAGATCACAAGCAGGCAGAGAGGCAAGCAGAGAGAGGAAGGGAAGCAGGTTCCCCATTGAGCAGAGAGCCCGATTCGGGGCTCGATCCCAGGACTCTGGGATCATGACCTGAGCCGAAAGCAGAGGCTTTAACCCACTGAGCCACCCAGGTGCCCTTAAGCTTTGTATTTTGAAGATCATCCCCGTATACATCACGGCTGATTCTAAATCAGAGATTCTTACATCTAATCCTTGATCAATGACTGTTGATTCCAAGCTTTGCTAGCATTCTCATGCCACTTTTGTAGAAACTGTGTGGTTTGTACCGTCTGATGCAAGGCCATTCCTGCAGTGGTAGCCATAGCCAGTAATGACTCTAATTCCTGAAACAGCTGCTATAAACAGCCCGAGGTATCTTTTGGTTCTACATACCCAGGCCTTCAAAACTGTTAAAAAGTACATGCCTACCTGGAGAGCTTTCCCAAACACAGTGGTTTCACTGGTAACCAGATGCTTATTCTTCTTCTAGCTTTGAGAATAATGGAATTGTCTGTGTAAACATTCTTGTTCTCACAGGTGAACATTTTACATTTGGGACAGTTTATTTCTCTTTTGTTATGCTCGAAAGTCAGTTTTCCAATGACAAAAAACGTAGGGATCTCTAACACATGCTCTCACCCATTCTTCTCACCAGGAAAAGGATGAATGCATAGCTACTGGACTGATAAATATAAGAGCCGTTCCAGACTCTAAGGTGACTTAAAGCTGTGATGACCTTCCATAAATTCTTGTCTTTTATGATACTCAGCAAAAGGGGATGGCGCCAAAAGTCCTTGCCCATGCCAGACCAGAGGTGCATCTCCCCAAGTTAAGGTTTGTGGTAAGATGAGGTGTTCAAAAACTTGTCATTTTAAATTCCGTTGAGAGAAATAGGGTCTGCATTTGGTGACTGCCATCCCTTTAGGGGACCAGTCCCATACAATTCTGCAGGTTATTAATAAGGACCCTGGGGTAAGAAGCTCGACTATCCTCTGGTAAAGATTCCCTCATCAGACCACATCTGTGTCATTATGCATTGGGTGGGGGGGGGGGGTGGTTGCTGCTATGCTGTAGCTTGGACCCTGATATTCATTGGCTTGGAATCCTTTAATGAAGAGTAAATGTAACTGGCCTTTAGTCAGACCACTGTTAGTAGAGAGGTCACCAACCATCTTTGATCATCAAGGATAAGGCAACTGGAATGATTGCCATACATATTGGTCTGCTCCAACATCCCAAGATTAATGTTTGTGTTCTCCTCTTGGGGCAATAATGGCAATCTAGGATCCAAAATTCCAGGTACCCATTTTGAGGCATTCAAATAAATTGGTATTATATCTTCTCCCCATTCTACTGGACAGAACAGGGGAGGATTAGGGATATGAGCCCAGTAAGTGACGTTATTTGTGCATAACATCCCCGAAGACTTACAGCTACCGTTATGAGGGCCATCATAGTACATCAGATGTAAAAACAGTGGCAGTTTCTATATGCTATAAAACATACACTGTGAAAAAAATGATAAAAAAAACATACACTGTGTATAAAGCATCAGGTAACAGATTAAATGCAGAAGAAACATGAAATAATGCAGTAACTGTCATTAATTCTGATTTCTGTGCTGAAAGACCTGTAGTAAATATGATTTTTGAGGTAGGACCATAGAAACAGGCTTTGCCTTTGACAGAGCCATCAGAAAAATAAGTAGGGGCATCAGTTATTGGATTTTTAGAAGTAATTTTAGGAAGGACAAAAAGCATTATGTTTTAAAAAAGAAACAATAAGTAAAGAGGGATAATGAGAAGAAGTGTTTCCAGTAAAGCCACTGAGGGCAATTTGCCAATTTAAATTATCTGGAATGCTGTTTCAATTTGTGTCTTATTTAAAGGCAGAACAATAACCTTTGGATCATATATCCCTGTATTTGGAAAGTACTTTTTCTTCCTAATTGAATAATGCTACCAATATGGTCTATGTAAATAGTGAGTGTGTTAACAGTATTATTTAGAAGAAAAATCCATTCTATGATTAGTTCTTCCTGTATAATTAATCTGGTGGGTGTATGTGGGGTATGAAAAGTAAGATTTAAGGGTATTTTAGGTTGGACTTTATCCGTCTGCATTGACTGAATTTGGGTTTCGACAAATAGTAATTCTTTGAAGGCCTCTTTTGATAGGGTCCTAAAGCTGTTTAAATTAGGATCTCCCTTCAGAGAGGCAAATAGATGCTGCAAAGGTTAAGTGGGAATTCCAATTTTAGGTCTTATCCAATCTCCCAATAATTTTTGCAAATCATTTCAGGTCGTAATTTTATCTCTACGCATTTGAACTTTTTGTGGTTTAATTGAGGTCCTGTTCATAATGAACCCCAAATATGAGAAAGGTGAGGTGGTTTGTATTTCTTTCTGAAGCTATAATTAGTTTTTATTTTTCCAGTTGTAATTGAAGCGTATTAAATGTGTCCTGCAATTGTACGTTATCAGAGGCTTCACATCATATATCATCCATATAATGGGTAAGATAAAATTTGTGGACTGACCTCTGACCGGCGGTGTAACTTGGGCCACAGATTCCTGCTATTTAACATTCTCTGTGGTAAAACTTTCCATTGGTATCATTTGGCTGGTTCTTTTAAATACACACTGGGAATTGTGAAAGCAAAATGGGGACAATCTTCTCTAGCAAGTGGTATAGTATAAACGCAACCCTGTAAATCTGAGAATCACTGCCCATTCGAGTGGAACTGTATTAGGCGAAGGCAATACGGGTTTGGAGAGACCCCATGGGTAGGTAACAGAATTAACCACATGCTGGTCTGTTAGAAGTCTCCACTTTCCTGGGTTTTGTTTTGTTTTGTTTTGTTTTAAATAACAAAGACAGGCGAATTCCAAGGACTGTGCGATTCTTCAGTATGCCCTTTTCATATCTCTTCCTCAACTAGGGCTTGTAAAGCAGGTAATTTCTCTTGTGTTACGGGCCACTGCTTCACCCAAATAGGTTTGTCACTCTTCCAGTTAACTTAATGGGTTCAGGATCAGTGGCCCTTCGTGAAAAATCTGGGAATCCTCCTTAGGGGAAGATCTAACCAGAGGGACTCCACAATGACTTAGTAAATCTTGCCCCCAAAGGTTAATGGGCAAGTCCGCAATATATGGCTGCAGATAGCCCTTTTGACCCTCCCGGTCCTTCACAGAAAAGAATATTGGAGCTGTTACACACATTGCTAGCGTGTCCTAATCCCATGATATTAATAGAAGATGAGTTATATTATATGGCCATTTCTTAGGCCACTGTAATGAGCTTGTCATAGAGACATCAGCTCTGGTATCAATTAGACCTGAAAATTCTTTTCCTTGTATTTTAAAAGACAAATTGTATTTAAAAAGACTAATCAGTGTATCTAGATAGATTTTCTCAGTTAAATATGCCCCAGTTTTTCCAGTGCTCCCAAACCTGTTGGAGTTTCTTTGCTTGTTTTTTAAAGATTTTATTTTATTTTTTGACAGGCAGAGATCACAAGTAGGCACAGAGGCAGGCAGAGAGAGAGAGAGAGAGAGAGGTGGAAGCAGGCTCCCTGCTGAGCAGAGAACCCGATGTGGGGCTCGATGTGGGGCAGAGCCACCAGGCGCCCTGCTTTGCTTGTTTTTTAAACTGACCCTGGAAATAGGGTAAAGTAGCAACTGGGCAGTGCAATCTCCTTTTTGAAAACTGTGTAGAGCCGCAGTAGTTAACATCACTGAAACTTCACCTGTATAATCTGAATCAGTAACGCCAGTGTGAACTCGTACTCCCTTTGAAGTAAGGCTAGATTTCCCCAAAAGTAACCCAGTGGTTCCCTTTGGTAAAGGGCCAAAAATATTGGTTGGAATTTTAGTGGGAAGCTTGGCAGGCATTAAGAGATGATCTTTGGTAATAGGAATACCTCATCCAGCACTACCAGGCATAGCATGTAATAAATTTAAAATGGTACATTTATCTGGAAGTTGGGTGTTAAGGGAGAATTGGCCCCCTTTTCTTTTGGGGCTGAGGGGTTGCCCCAAAGGAAGTTTCCCAAAAGAGGGGAGCCATCCTTATGAAATTTGGAATGACACTGATTTGCCCAGTGATTTCCTTTTTTACATTTAGGACAGAGACCTGATGGTTTGTTTCTTGCATTTTGTGGAGGGAATTTTCCTTTTTGCCTACACTGAGCTTTAGTATGTATGCCTTGTCTGCCTACAGTTGAAACACTGTCCTTTAAATTTTCCTGTGGTCAGAGCAGCCATTGCCTGAGCTAACAAATCAGCTTTATAGGTCTCTATTCCCAATTGGCATAGCTTAATATAATCTGTCAATGTTCCCTTGCCTTTACAGGGTGCTATCAATTTCTTACAATCAGCGTTGGCATTTTCCTCTGCCAACAGCTGAAGAATAGTATCAGCAGCTTTGAAATTGTTTACTTGTCTTTTAACAGCTTCTTGTAATCTCGCAATAAAATCAGTATAGGGTTCTTTTGGACCCGGTACCACTTTTTGAAAAGAAGAGCAATTCTCTCCCTGGGCTTCTGTTCTCTCCCAGGCTCTCAAACAACAATGCTGGAGCTGCTCAACAGCTTGATCATTCATTTGTACCTGATCTTGCACCTGGGCCCATGGCCCAACACCCATGAACTACTCAATGGAAATAGGAACATTATTAGCTGTTATGGGCAGCCGCTGTTTCCGCATGGTCTTGCCACCACATTTTAAATTATAAAAACTCACTTGAGGATAAGACTGTTTCTGCTAGTAATGACCAATCAATCGGAATAAATCGATTGCCTTCTGCGATGTCTTGGATGATTCCCGTTTTAAATGAGGAATTAATTCCATAGTTTTGCACAGCCTGTTTTAGTTCTTTCAGTAATCTGAAGGGAAATGGCTCATGTACGGCCTCATAAGATACCATTAGGGTTGTTAAGATCATGTCCTGGAGCGACATGTTCTCTAATAGCAACTGGGACATTAATATGTAAGGCATCCAGGTCTCCTGCTCGCTTTGCTTCAAGGAGGCCTTTCTGAATGGCTGATAGCATGGATTTTTCATTCTTTTCACTAAATGGCGCCTTCTGGCAGGATAGCAGAGCCCATGGTGGTGGCACAGCAACAACTGGTCCCTCCTTTTTTTCTGTTATTGGAGGAGGAGGGGGAAGAAATTCCTCCTTCATGATGACGTTAGTAATTTCTTTTCTCTCCAGGATGGCATGTTCAGGTTCCTCTTTCTTAGTTTCTCCTGAACACTCATTGTTGCTCTCCGAATCAGAGGATTGTAAAGGATCCAGAACAGAGCGAAATAGGCCCCAGTAATCAGAACTGGCTTTCCTTTTAGCATGCAAAAGTTTTAACTCATGACCTACTTTCTCCCAAGTCTGTAAGCCTAAAGTCCCTAATGTCAGGAACCAGGAGCAATGTTCTTTGATTACTTTTAAAAGCTCCAAAAGTTGGCCCTTGCTGACTTTTGCTCCTCCCGCCTTTAGGAGCTGTCTCAGCAAGCGTACTTAATTAAGGGTGATATTGGTCTGTGCTCTCTAGATTACCCATACCCTGCCACCAAGTACCCACAGCTCACCAGCAGGGAAAAAGGCACCGCCCGTGCAGACCCGTGCAGACGAACACGTTGGGGCTTCTTCTCCTGTTTGGTTTCTGGTCCCTGGTCAGGTGCCGCTTGCTGCTTCCTCACAGCACAGAGGAGAATGAGGCACAGACAACTCAGCTGCCAGAGAATGCAAGCAGGTCACAACCACTAAAAGGACTGCCGCCGAGAACAACTCCTCAGTCCCCTATTTATTAGATACAAGATAACAACCGACAGAGAAGAAGTAGGTTAAACATTAACCATATGTCTTGTAGATAAACGAGAAGGAATGTGAGTTATATGTCAATTATAAGTCTTATAGATAAGCAAGAAAAGTAGGATATGCCCGGTCAAGCAGTATAGAATTTAGAGTTGAGGCAAGCACATTTAAAGGGATTATCTTGATTAACTACAGGCTGCTTCTGAGGCGAGGGAGACAAGGAAAACATGAAGCAGGCGGCGTTCCACCCCAGAGCCAGCCAGGTGTTCCCAGCTGCTCGGCTTTCAATACATAAATCATCTTCTTCCTCAGAGGCCTGTTGCTAATGCATGTTTTTCTTAAGGCTGTATTTAAGCATGCTTGTGTGACTGGTACAGTTTCTTAGAAGTTATATTTTAAATAATATATTGTTGTGAGGGACAGTTACATTATATTAAAATGAAAATGTGAACTTTAAATGGATACATATGAGAAAAATATGTAAGATTCTATTAACTTAAAATGTTACTTAAATATATTAAATATATTTAAAATACATTACAATTTAAAATACAGAAAACAGTGAACCAGTGAAACACCTGCAAATCCTGTAAGTTATTAATATTTGAAAATTCACTGTCACTCTCCTGTGACACTTTTGTTTTCTTTACCTATAATTTAGACTTCTGTATAAGATTGTTTTCCATTTTATGCATTTTTTTAGAAAAAGATAAATCTTGTCCATGAAATTTGTGCTTTTTTAGACAGTAATCAATCTAAATAATATGTGGCAAGAAACTGCATTCTTTTATATCTATAGTTGGACAATTATAATATTTTAGAGGAGAAGGAAAATGCCTACTTAAGGCTTAGTAATTCATTCCATTGCCCTTGAAGTTCCATTGAAGTCAGTGGTAGTGATATTTTGTACATTGTTAAGATGCAGAATGTAAACATTCTGTATAAAATAGTTATATATTTATAGAATGCTGTGATGGGGCGCCTGGGTGGCTCAGTGGGTGAAGCCTCTGCCTTCGGCTCAGGTCATGATCTCAGGGTCCTGGGATCGAGTCCCGCATGGGGCTCTCTGCTCAGCAGGGAGCTTGCCCCCCCCACCTGCCTCTCTGCCTACTTGTGATCTCGCTCTGTGTGTCGAATAAATAAATAAAATCTTAAAAAAAAAATGTTGTGATAGTCCTAAAGTTTGTGAGCCTATTATGAGAATTAAATGAAATAATATGCAGAAAAATTGTGCCTGGAACATGCTAAATGCTCAGTAAATAGCAACTTTAGGGACGCCTGGGTTGCTCAGTCTGTTAAGCCGCTGCCTTTGTCTCAGGTCATGATCCCAGAATTCTGGGATGGAGTACCACGTGGGGTTTGTTGCTCAGTGGGGAGCCTGCTTCTCCCTCTGCCTGCTCTGCCTGCCGCTCCCCCGGCTTGTGCTTTTTCTCTCTCTCTGACAAATAAATAAGTAAAATCTTTAAAAAAAAATAGCAACTTTATTTATTTTTAGAGATTTTATTTGAGAGAGAGCACGAATGGGAAGAGGAGCAGAGGGAGAGGGAGAAGCAGGCTCCCAGCTGAGCAGGGAGCCCAAGACGTGGGGCTCTGCCCCAGGATCCTGGGATAATGACCTTAGCCAAAGGCAGATCTTAACCAACTGAGCCACCAAGGTGTCCCCAGCTTTGATTATTTAAAATTAAAAAGGTACAGAAGCCTCAGTGGCTCAGTCAGGTAAGAGTCCACCTTCGGTTTAGATCATGATCCTGGAGTCATGGGATCGAGTCCCATGTCCAGCTTGCTCAGCAGGGAACCTGCTTCTCCCTCTGTCTGCTGCTCCCCCTGCTTGTGTTTGCTTTCTTTCTCTGGCAAATAAATAAATAAAGTCTTTAAAAAAAAAAAATCACAAGATATACCTTTGGCTTATTTTTTACATACGACATATTCCCCTTTGACAAGAAAATGTTAAAGTATAATCAGTTTCAGAATCTATAAACTATGGTTTCTGAATATAATTTCCATAATCAGTTTATCTTGCATTACTATACAATAACAGAAGTGTCTATGGGAAGAATTGGACTGCTTCATAATTTGTGAAGCGTACATTTTTCATGGAGATAAAACTGGGGAAAAATACGCTTCAAGTTCCTTCAGAGGCTTAGTGATTGCCCATCCTCAAATCAAACAATTTGTTAAGCTTTCGTCACAGATGGTGGTTTACTACTGAACTTTATAGTAGCAAAAACAATGAATCACTTTAAATCATTAAGTAAGGGGCGCCTGGGTGGCTCAGTGGGTTAAGCTTCTGCCTTGGGCACAGGGCATGATCCCAGGGTCCTGGGATCGAGCCCCGCATAGAGCCCCACATCTGGCTCTCTGCTCAGCAGGGAGCCTGGTTCCCTTCCTGCCTCTCTGCCTAATTGTGATCTCTGCCTGTCAAATAAATAAAATCTTTTAAAAAAATAAATCATTAAGTAAAAATTTATTTGCATGAAGGGCTCTGTCTGCACATTCAATAGTTTGGGTGATTTCATCTTTCTGTGATGATATCAACTTCGATCACTTTGTTAGGTGGTGTCTGCTGGGTTTTTCCACTAAAATTATCTCTCTCCTTGTAATTAATATATGAAAATAGATATAAGGGGATTAAGAGGTAAACACTTCCAGTTATAAAGTAAACAAGTCATGGAGATGAAAAGTACAGCATAAAGAATATAGTCAACAATATTGTAATAATGTTGTATGGTGACAGATGGTGACTCCTGCCATTATGAGCGCTGAGGAATGTATAGACTTGAATCAATATGTTGTACATCTGAAACTAATGCAATGTGGTATGTTAATTATACTTCAATTAAAAAATATATACCTAAAGCAAAAATCAATAAAAATGTACGGAGAGATTCCTTGACGTGTTGTGGATATCCTATTTCTTCATCATACGTGTTATACCTAATTTTAACTGGAATTCATTAATGGTTCTTGCCTGTCACCATTGATATTTACCTGATGGTAATTATTTTCCTCATTTCTTCTGCAGTTATTGTTTGGAATTCCTCTGTAAAAAAGAGCTATACTCTCTCCCCATTTTTTAAATTTATTCAATGATTTATTTGTTAGACTCAGGGATATTTAAGAAAACTACTTTTAAGTAATCAGAAAGATATGTAGAGGTTAAGAGTGCAGGCTCTGGAATCAGGCAGACTGGACTGGGTTCTGCTGAATCCCAGCTGTGGGACTTTGGCAAGTTACATAACCACTCCTTGCCTCAGTTTCCTCATTTGTAGATGGAGAAAATAACACCTACCACAGGCTGAGGAGGAGCATTAAGTGAGATAATACATGCAGTTGTTAGCCTAGATTTACTTTTTCTTCGCAAGTTTTTTTTTTTTAAGATTTTATTTATTTATTTGACAGACAGATCACAAGTAGGCAGAGAGGCAGGCAGAGAGAGGAAGGGAGGCAGGCAGATAGAGAAGAGAAGCAGGCTCCCCGCTGAGCAGAAAGTCCAATGCAGGGCTCCATCCCAGGACCCTGGGGCCATGACCTGAGCTGAAAGCAGAGGCTTTAACCCACTGAGCCACCCAGGTGCCCCTCTTCGCAAGTATTTTGAATGGTGTTAAGTTTTAATGTTTACAACTTCCCCACCTACAAACTGAATATAAAAATACTTGACACATGAGAGCTGTGCTTGTGGTGATCATAGCATAAGGTATAGACATGTTAAGTCACTATGTTATACACCTGAAACCAATGGAACATGTGTCAGTGATACTTCAATTTAAAAAAAAAAAAAAAGAGGGGTGCCTAGGTGGCTCAGTTGGTTAAGCATCTGCCTTTGGCTCAGGTCATGACCTCAGGGGCCTGACATCAAGCCCCACATCGGGCTCCTTGCTCAACTGGGAGCCTTCCTCTCCCTTACCCTCTGTCTGCCACTCCCCTTGCTTGTGCTCTCTCTCTGTCAAATAAATAAATAAAATCTTAAAAAAATAAAAAAAATGTTAAAAAAGGAAGAACATTAGAGAGGGAGGTAATGAAGGTAAAATAACAATAAACAGACACATTTTCAGGAGCTTGCCTCCCTGAGAAATTATTAAAATTCACAAAGTGAGCTTAGAAGTGTAGTGTTAATGAGATGTGTAATAGTCTTATTTCAAAAAAAAAGATTGAACTAGAATTTTTCTAAGATCTCTTTTATGATCATAATTCTGTTCTTGAGTTACTCTCTGTGTTAGAAACATAAATGACTGTGAAATGTGATGAAATTATTTTTTAAGATTTTAGATGTTTCAAGCCATGCGAAGTAAGTACCAGAAAATACATGTTCTTATAAATCATTAAATTTCATTAGTGGTAAAGGAATTTTAATTATATTTTTATATTGAAATAATTCCTTTAGCAATGGCTCATTATTGACTTGATCAAGCATTTGATCAGGATTACTTGTTTTTCTGCACTAGAAAGAATATTTAGTGTTGAAAAATAAGATACAAAATATTTTGTTTAAAAATCTATTTGAAACAAATTTAATGTAGAGGTTATTCAGGATTTCCCTTAATATATTTTTTAAAATTTTGTTTATTTATTTAACAGTGAGAGAGACTGAGAGAGACAGAGGGACAACCTGACTCCATGCTAAGCCCCGAGCCCAAATCGGGGCTCTGTCCTAGCACCCTGAGATCATGACCTGAGCCAAAATCAAGAGCCCAGTGCTCAACTGAGCCACCCAGGCACCCTATCTCATAATAATATTAATAAATAAAAGCAATCACCTTTTACTGATCTTTTACTATGTGCTGAGGCCTTTACAAATATCTCAGCTTTTGCAACTTTCCTTGAGGAAAGTTCAATACCTTGAGGTATTATCTCCATGTTGCAGAGAAACAGGTTCAGAGAAGTTGAGTTGAGTAACTTCTCTAAGGTGACACAGGAGCAAGTTGAGAGAAACTCACCTTTTTTTTTTTTTCTTTCTTCTTCTTCTTTTTTTTTAAAGATTTATTTATTTATTTGACAGAGAGAGAAATCCTAAGTAGGCAGATAACTCAGGCCAATGTGGGGCTTGATCCAGGACCCTGAGATCATGACCTGAGCCACCCAGGTGCTCCCCCCACCTTTTTTTTCTTTTAAGTTTTCTTATTCAGGTAATGTCTACATCCCATGTGGGGCTTGAACGCAAGACCCTGAGATCAAGTGTCGCATGCTATTCTGACTGAGCCTAGAGAAGCATACCTTTTCAGTGGGCATTTTACTACGGTTCTTTGTACATATCCTTTCTGTACATCCTGTTTTAGAAAGTGGATTGTCATTTCTTTGAGGATAGATATTTTTTTTCTATCCTTTTTTACCCAGTACAGTCCTGTACACAAAAGATACCCACTGAATATTTAATGTTGGTGATACTCATTACTGGGCTAACTTCTACAGTGGCATGTTAAGTAAAGTGTAGAGTTTTACATGGACAGTACAAATAGATCAAAATACAGATCCAGATAATGTATGCCAATAATTTTTACTGAATGATACGGGATAAATTCTGGGAAAAGTATCATGGGTTTTCTTTCCAAATTCCTAGGTAAATTACAGGGATGTAGACTTTACTGATCTGTTGCTTTCGTAACAAATGACATGACCTTTTGTTTTTTTTTTTTTTAATGCTCTAGCTGTGATTAGAGAGAATTAGCGTCGTAAAATTGTTGGTTAATTTTTTTACCGGAGGAAAGCATTAGCTTTCAAAAAGCATGTAATTGAGCTTTGAATGTCTTCAGTATCCGACAGAGGGTGCCCTTGGACCACAATGAAGGTATCAATAACCTCAGAGGCTCCAACATTTGATGCTGGCCCACTGAGTAATGGTTACGTGATTGAGGAAAAATGAATTGTTTTGGTCCAAATAGATTAGAAGATGCTATAATGTTGAGTTTAATCTGGTTTTAGCTTTAAATCTTATTGAATTGTTGCATAAATTGACTGCTTTCCAGTTTTTTCATTTCTTAAGGCAATAGACAAACGCTATAAGGTTCAAATCAACAAACATTCAATTTGGGAGATTTGTTTGATAAATATATCACATTGAAAATTCAAAGGGTGGAAATATGATTATAACTTCTATTCATGTCTGATTGCCATTGACAATAGGTCTGTCAATGTGAATATATATGTGTTAGGCTATGTGCTGAGTACTTTCTGTGCCTTATTCCTACAAACAACTCAATGATGTAAGTAGTGCTGTTACCCTCTTTTTAAAAAAGGAGAAGATTGAAGTCTAGGGAGATTAAGAAGGTTTCCACTAATAAGTGATAAAACTGGGATTTGAATCTGGAGGTGTGAACACCAGAATCCACACTTCTAGCAGGAATACTAGACTACAAATGAGTTTCCTCTATTTATGGCACAAAATATACAATTAATGGTGAAATTGTTTTTTTTCCCCTCTTAAATTTCCAATTATCATTGAAGGAATACAGCACCATTCAGACTCACCATGGCTTAATTTAGGAGTAATTTTGGGAAATTAAGCTCTTTATTTCCTGGTAATATAGTAATTTAAATTCAGATGCTATAGACTGCTTCAACTCCCGGTCAGAGGAGCACTCAAATTTGCCATGATAGAGTGAAAAGAACACTGATTTGAGAGCCAGATAATCTGATTTATAGTATATTTTACTACTAATATCTGAGTGAGCTTCAGAAATGATTTAAGCTCACGGGACCTCTGTCTTTCAAATGAAGGGAATGGACTAGAAAACTTAGTTGGTAAATCTGTGAGTTTTAGATTTTGCATACGGAAATCATTCTCTTCATTTTGTATCTGCATACTGTACATGTCTTGTTCAATTTCTGGGAGCAGTATATTCATATAAATCTAATAATGTCATACATCTACTTTAGCACTGGTATGAAGTCCCCCCACCCCACCTGCCATAGGTGCATCTGTGGAAGCACCTAGTTCTCAACACTCATTACTAGAGGATTTGTGGAGGATATTTGTTCTTTCAGCCAGCATTTACAGAACACCTACTATGTGCTAGCTGTGGAAATAGAGCAATGAACAAAACAGACAAAATTCCTAAGCTCATGAAGTTTACAACTTAGGATAATCAGACAAAGAAAATAACTAAAATTTATGGTGGTTAGGGGCGCCTGGGTGGCTCAGTGAGTTAAAGCCTCTGCCTTCAGCTCAGGTCATGATCTCAGAGTCCTGGGATCGAGCCTCACATCGGGCTCTCTGCTCGGCAGGAAGCCTGCTTCCTCCTCTTTCTCTGCCTGCCTCTCTGCCTACTTGTGATCTCTGTCTGTCAAATAAATAAATAAAATTTTAAAAAAAATTTATGGTGGTTAGATGATGATACATTATACAGAGAAAAACAAAACAGGTTTTTAAAAGGGATATGGTGGGATAGGGATGAGTAAGATTTGCAGTTATAAATAGGATGTCTAGGGAATTATTCACTGAACAGTAGTCATTGAGCAAAAACCTGGAGGAGATGAAAGGAATAACCTAAGTGCTCTCTAAGTAAAGAACCTTCCAATTAAAAAGAACAATTGCAAAACCTGAGGTGGGAGTGGCCTGTTCCTGGAAGCAGAACGTGGTCAGTATAGCTGGATCTGCAACTGTGAGGGGCAAAGATAGATAATGGGGAACTGTGTGTAGACCCTGTTGTCAGGGCATTGACTTAAAAATTTTGAATGAGATGGAAGAGCTTTGAGGACAGGATCAATTTGGCCGTTGGGTTGAGACTAAAGTGCAGAGGGCAAAGGTATAAAGCAGGGAGACTAGTTAGGAGCATTACAATAATCCAGGTGAGTGATAGGAGGTCTTAGCCAGGGAGATGGAGATAGTGAGGGAGGATGGATCCCGGGGACTGGGACAGTTTATTAGCTGACGGTTTGGATAAAGGATATGTGAGAGAGGAGTCCCAGCAAGATGCCAGGTTTTTAGCCTGAACAACTAGAAGGATGAAGCTGCCATTAACTGAGGAAAAGCAGCCTTTGCCCCTTCACTTCCTCTGCTACCACATCACGCATGAGCCGTTCACCTAAAACACTGCAATAGCTTCTTTTAGCTTCTTTCTTTTCCAATGCATCCTGTGTGCTATAGGAATTAAGACCAGGCTGTGCGGGTTGGGGAAAAGTGAAGGCCAGATCAATATTCAAAAGGTAAACATAATTTACATTTATTGTTTTTCCATAATAGGGATTTGCCTTTGTATTGGATTGTTTTTGAAGTTGTTTTTAATGGTTCAGTGAACTCAGAGTAGAACTACAAGCAATATAATTATTCCCTCTGCTTTATTAGAAATGCTTTTGTAATCATGTCAATTATACTACCTTATATCTCTTTGTAATTGATGTTTATACCTTCTGTAAGATAACTATAAAGCCTTTTTGTTCACATTTTTATATTTTTAAGGACTTGCTGTAGGATTGCAGGAAGTTTAAAAATTGGCACTGGAGTGGATTTGTATTATTAGTCTGATCTTAATGTTGCAACATACTGATTATGCAAGATATATAATTCGTTTGCTTTTGTTATTGAACATAGGCAGAGCTGTAACAACACAAACTGGAGATGATATAAGGTACAAGAAGAAAGTACTTAAATTACTATCTGATTAAAACATTTAATTCTGGGCTCCTTGCTCAGCAGGGAGCCTGCTTCTCGCTCTGCCTCTGCCTGCCACTCTATCTGCCTGTGCTCGCTCTCACGCTCTCTCTCTCTCTCTCTCTGACAAAAAAAAAAATAAAATAAATAAAATCTTAAAAAAAAAACAAACAAAAAAACCAAAAAAACATTTAATTCTATGTCTTCAAAGGCAAAGGAAACAAAGGCAAAAATGAACTATTGGGACTTTTATCAAGAGAAAAAGCTTTTGCACAGGAAAGAAAACAGTCCACAAAACCAAAAGACAACTGACAGAATGGGAGAAGATATTTGCAAATGTCTTATCAGATAGAGGGCTAGGATCCAAAAATCGATAAAGAACATAATCAACTCAATCCATAAAGAACAAATATTCCAATCAAGAAAAGGGCAGAAGACATGAACAGACATTTCTGCAAAGAAGACATACAAATGGCCAACAGACACATGAAAAAATGTTCAAAATCACTCGGCATCAGGAAATACAAATCAAAATCACAGTGAGATACCACCTTACACCAGTCAGAATGGCTAAAATTAACAAGTCGGGAAATGACAGATGCTGGTGAGGTTGCGGAGAAAGGGGAACCCTCCTACACTGTTGGTGGGAATGCAAGCTGGTGCAGCCATTCTAAAAAGCAGTATGGAGATTCCTCAAAAAGTTGAAAATAGAGCTACCCTATGACGCAGATGTTCATCAACAGATGAATGGATAAAGAAGATGTGGTATATATACACAATGGCATACTACTCAGCCATCAAAAAAAAAAAAAAAAAGAAAAAAAGAAAAAAAAGAAATCTTGCCACTTGCAATGACGTGGATGGAACTAGAGGGTATTATGCTATGTGAAATAAGTCAATCAGAGAAAGACAGTTATATGATCTCACTCATAAATGGAATTTAAAAAACAAAACAGGATCGTAGGGGAAGAGAGGAAAAAAACAAAGACAAAATCAGAGAGGGAGGGAAACCATAAGAGACTCTTAATCATAGGAAACAAACAGGGTTGCTGGAGGGGAGGGGAATGGGGGTAACTGGGTGATGGGCATTAAGGAGGACACATGATGTAAAGAGTACTGGGTATTATATAGGACTTACCTCTACTTCTGAAATCAGTAATACATTATATGTTAGTTAATTGAATAAAAAGTTTAAATTCTAATATTAGCAGAATTCTCTAGAAAATTACAATGCTTTTCTGTCTCCTTTTCCCAAAAATTTCTCTCAACTTTGGTATGTGTCTGTTGAATAATATTTCTAATTTTGAGAAGTTAGTTTAAAAAACAAGTAATAACTTTTTTTTTCAATGAGAATTTGAAATCTGAATCTAAATATCCTTGATATTATTACTGATCCCCCTTGGCAATGCTAGATAATTTTCAGTTTAGGGATCTTGACTACAACCACTACATATATATAGTGATATATAATTTATCTATGTTGATACTGAGTTTCTTTCTTTCTTTAAATCAAGTTAAAGGCACCCGATAGAAGAACCATTTTCACAGGTTAATACATCTTGTCTCTGCTTCAGAATTTATTTATTTATTTATTTAAAATTTTATTTATGTGGGGCATGTGAGTGGCTCAGTCTTTAAGTGTCGGCCTTCTGCTCAGATCATGATCCCAGGGTCCTAGGATCAAACCCCACATTGGGCTCCCTGCTCAGTGGGGAGCCTGCTTCTCTCCCTGGCATTCCCTCTGCTTGTATTCCCTCTCTCGCTGTCTCTCTCTGTGTCAAATAAATAAGTAAATAAAATATTTAAAAAATATATATAAACTTTTATTTATGTAACCTCTACACCCAACATGGGGCTCAAACTTGCCACTCCGTTATTAAGAGTAGAAAGTTCTTCTGAGTCAGTCAGATGCCCGATCTGCTTCATCTTTTTTAAAATCACATTTTTTCACCTTTATGATGTTGGATAGAGTAGATGAGTTATCTTGTAGACAGATTGTAATATTGGGTTGTTATAAGTAGTTTTCTTTGCCACATATCCTTGACTTTCAGGTAAGCAATGAATGAGTTTATTTGGTCACTGCACACCTGATTTTGATAAGTTTTGTGTTTTTAACTCTTAGAATTAGCCGTCACATATAGGTGCAAAAATATGATCCAAATTAAACCTTTAACAACTCTCAAATTTGATAAAATATAATTGTGGGAAACTAATGTTTTTAGACCAATTTTTTTGTATATGTTGTATTAAATCACCAAGTACATCTGGATCCTTCCCTATGAAGAAACAGACCTCCTGTATCATCTGGAAATGTTATAATGATTGTAACTGTTACTGAGCTCATGAACCTAAAATTAGAGAATCTGAAGAATCCTAAGAGGTGGAAGGGAATGTAGAAATCATCTGGTCTGATGTAAGAGTCTCTCTTCATCTCTGGCACAATGTCATTTATTATCTAAGATAATCAAATAGGAGTGAACTCACTAATCCATAAGAAGGCTATGCCATTTTTGAGGAGTTCAAATTGTTAAAAATCTATTCTTTACTTTGGAGCCAAGAACTGTTTCCATCTAATTTTTACTGTTGGACTTACCCTTTGAAAGCTATATGGAGGGGTGCCTGGGTGGCTCAGTCAGTTAAGTGGCCACTGGCGGACTCTTGATTTCAGCTTGGGTCATGATCTCAGGGGATGGAGCCCCTCAACGGGCTCTATGTTCAGTGTGGGGGAGCCTGCTTGAGGATTCTGTCTCTCCCACCCCCTCTGCCTCTTCCCCTACTCTCTCTCTAAAATAAGTAAATCTTTAAAAAAGAAAATAAAAGCTATATGAAATACATTTAAAGTATCTTTTATAGGAGTGGCATCTCTTGTGTTCTTCCATCAGGTCTTTTTTCTAGTTTTAAACATCCTAGGTTTGTTCAATATTCTTTGTATGACATAATTCTGAACTTACTAAACGTTGAACGACATGCTCTGAACTTAGTAAAGCTTACCAGGGTATCATGTAGACCAGTCGTTGTTCAACTTTACTGTGCTAGAATAGATGTACTTGAGATGCTTGTTAAAAATGGAGATTCTGACTTCATAGATCTGAGACAGGCTCTGGAAACTATACTTTTAATTAGTATCACAAGGTAATTCTGATGCAAAAGGTCTCTGGACCTCTCGTTGAGAAATATTGTTTCAAAATGTAGTACTAACAGATCTCTGGATTCCTTCCCCACAGACCTCAGTTTGTGAGAAAGACAAATGTGTAAAATGACTCTTAGAAGACAGAGCAGGGTAAAATGAATGTGAGGTCCACGGGCTGGAGAGGACATACTGATCTTTAGGCCAACAATAGGGGCAGGTCTTGGGAGTAGTTTGCCCCAAAGTGGGGGGATGGTTCTCTGGGTGGAAATGAGTATGAGGGGTGGAAGTATATATATATCTCCAAAAAGAAGTAGCTAAAAAAACCCCACAATACTATCTGCTTGTAAGATAAACAGAACTCTTATGATAACTTTTGGGTTAAAAGAAAATAAAAATTGAAATTAAAGACAACACAGAGAATATTACATAGCAAAGCCTACAGCATACAGAAAGTAGTATTAAAAAGAAAACATACAGCTTTAGAAATGCACTTAGAAAACATGAAATATCAATGTTAATCAATGAACCAAATATTGAACTCAATAAGCAAAGAACATCAACAACAAACCTAAAAAAGCAGAGTGATGGAATGAAAAGAGATAATGAAGTCGAAAGCAATTAAGTGTATACTTGATTTGAGTATCCAAACTGATTCTTGGAAAGACCAAGAGAATAGACAAACCTTGGGCAAGTCCGATGAAAATAGAAAAACAGATGAAGAAGGAGAGGAAATACCAAAAAAAAAAAAATAGTATTGGTGATGAAAAGGGGACATAGTCATGGAAATAGTAAAAACTTAAAAAGCATAAGAATTTATTGTGTACTGCTTTAGAGCAATACATTTAAAATCTAAGTGAAAAAGGGAAATACAAGCGAAAAGTAACCCCCAAAAGAGGTAGAGAATCTAATAGACCAATAATCATAGAAGCAGTTAGGAACTAAAAGAAATGTATTTAAAATAGGAATGGTGAAAGGAATAGTAAAATAATGCACTTAAAATAGGAATAGTAAAAGAAATGTATTTGAAAGGAAAAGGGCACAATTGATGTGAATATATTTTATGGAACTGTATGCTTAAAGATGGTTTAAGATAGTAAATTTTATTTATGTATTTTTTTACCACAAATGAAAAAAAAAATTTTAAGGGAGAAGAAAAGACCCCAGGTCTCAGTGATTTTATGGGCAGGTTATAGAAAAGCTTTAAGAAAGAGAGTAATTCAGGGGTGCCTGGGTGGCTCAGAGGTTAAGCCTCTGCCTTCAGCTCAGGTCATGATCATGGTCATAGTCATGGTGTCAGGGTCCTGGGATCCATCAACTTCCAGCCCTACTTCTGGCTCTCTGCTCAGCAGGGAGCCTGTTGTGCCCACCCCCCCCGCCGCCTGCCTCTCTGCCTACTTGTGCTCTCTCTCTCTGTGTCAAATAAATAAATAAAATCTTAAAAAAAAGAGAGGGTAATTCATTTGTTACTTACACATTCCTATAGCATAGACAATAAGGAAACACTTGCAATATATTTCTATAAGGTTAACCTAACCAAGACAAGGAAAGGAAAAAGCACAGCACAAAAAAGAAAAATTCACATCAATCTCATCTATGAATATAAATATAAAAACACTAAATCAAATATTAGCAATTTAAATTCAGCAGTGGATTAAAAGGAAAATAGATCGTAGACATCTGCTAGACCATAAGCTCGATGAGAAATCATTGCCGGTTCCCTAAAACATGCCAAGTGCTTGGGCATATATTAGGTACATACATTTTTGTCAAATTGAATGAGTCGAATTAACCAAATAGGTTTAATTCCAGGGAGGCAATGTAGAATGTGTGGTTGACATTAGGGAATATGTTCATTATGTTGGAAGAATAAAGAATAAAAAGATAATTTTCTAAGGTGCTCAAAATTGTTTTGATAAATTTCAACTTCCATTCCTGATAAAAGTTGTTCTAACCTAGGGAAAGGAAATTGCCTCAACTGAGAGCCATCTGTTAAAAAATTTAGTTAAGGGCCGCCTGGGTGGCTCATTCGGTTAAGTGGCTTCCTTTGGCTTAGGTCATGATCCCAGAGTCCTGGGATCGAGTCCCACATCGGGCTATCCTTACTCCTTGGAGAGTCTGCTTCTCTCTCTCCTACCCCCCCCAGCCGACGTAAACAAAAATAAATAAGTACTAGAATAGAGGAGACAAAAATCATTATATACAGGCAACATGATTGTCTATTTAGATAATGTAAGGCAACAAATGAAACATTAACTGGAATTAACAAGAGAGTGCAATAAAATGGCTCCATATAAGGTAAACAAATCGACATCTTTCCAGCAATAACTAATGAAAAAATGTAGTGGGAAAAAATTCCATTGATAAGAATAGCAAGAGTATAAACCCAACAAGAAATACATGACTTATATTAAAAATACTATAAATATTTCATGAAAGACAATTTAAGACATTTTGAATAAATGAAGGGATGATATAATCTTGGATGGGAAAATTCAATATTATAACGATGTCAATCTCTCCTATTAATCTCTAAATTTGATATGATCGCAATCAAACTTGATGGGACCTTTTGGGAGGGTAAGGACTTGACATATGAAGAGAGAATATAGACAAGAAGAAACAATAAAGAACGGGTTTTTGTTGTTGTTGTTTAAGAGAACAGTGGGTAGCAGATTAAGCTGCAAGGACTTGCTGTCTCAAATATTAGACTGTGAAGGGTAATTAAGATACTTTCGTAATAACAAAGAAAGACAAATAGATTGGAATAGAGTAGAATGTACAGAAATAGACCCATGTATAAATGGAAATGTGCTCTATGATAAAAGTTATATTTTAAATCAATGGGGGAAAACGGACAGTATAAGAGGTGTTGAGACCATTAGCTATCCATTTGGAAAATAAAGGTAGAGTCCCTCCTTGAAACCCTATATAGAAAGAACTATAGATGAATTAACAATCAAAATGTATAAAAATCATTAAAGTACTACAAGGAAATAAAGAATATTTTTATTCTTGTACTGGTAATAACCTCCCTAAGCAAAACTTAAAAATCAAAAACTATAAAGCATCATGATTTTAGACTTTGTCAGTTAAGCATGCATGAGAAGGGGGCCCTGGGTAGCTCAGTGGGTTAAAACCTCTGCCTTTGGCTCAGGTCATGATCCCAGGGTCCTGGGGTCGAGCCCAGCATGGAGCCCCAAATCCAGCCCCACATCTATGAGGCTCTTTGCTCAGCAGGGAGCCTGCCTTCCCCCCACACCCTGCCTGCCTCTCTGCCTACTTATGATTTCTAATAAATAAATAAAAACTTTTTAAACAGTATGCATGAAAAATTATTAAGTATAACAACTTTCAAAAATGGAAATAGAATGTATAGTTTAGAAACTAAACCAGGAGAAAGAAGAAATAAGGAAAACCCATTCAATACAATAGAGAATAGGAAGTGAGGGGAAAATGATATGGAAAAAAAGTCTAAAGAGCAAAAATATAAGGTGGTGGAAAATAACCAAAATATATCAATGATTGCAAAAATCAAAATAAATAAATTAAGCTCCTATGTTTAAAACATATTATCTTCTTTTTTAAAAAAGATTTAATTAGGGGCACCTGGGTGGCTCAGTGGGTAAAAGCCTCTGCCTTCGGCTCAGGTCATGATCCCAGGGTCCTGGGATGGAGCCCCACATCGGGCTCTCTGCTCAGCAGGGAGCCTGCTTCCCCTTCTCTCTCTGCCTGATTCTCTGCCTACTTGTAATTTCTGTCAAATAAATAAATCTTTAAAAAAAAAGATTTAATTAATTAATTTGTTCGAGAGAGAGAAAGAAAACACAAGAAGGGGGAGGGACAGAAGCAGAGGGAGAAGCAGTTTCCTCGCCAAGCAAGGAGCCCCATGCGGGACTTGATCCCGGGACCCTGGGATTGTGACCTGAACCGAGGGCAGACACTTAACAGGCATAACTAAGAACATATTATTTTCATATTATATTTATATTATAAAAAAGTTTAAAAATAATAACATTAGATTTTTTAAAAAGCTATATGATGTTTACAATACATGTAAAATATAAAGATTTTATTTAAAAAAATAACAAGGAATGTTTCAAACTAAAACTATAGGAAAAGCTACAGCAGGCAAACACTAACCAAATTAAAAGCTATACAACACATGTTAAGGCAAAAAGAATTAAGACATCAATGTGAAAAATAAGAAGTAAAACTTAAAGTTTTGAGTTCAAGACTAGGAAGCCCTGTTCTTAAACCAAAGATGTGTTCTTAAATCAAACACCAAAAGCACAGACGTTAAAGAAAAAGAAAGATTAATTTTACTACATTAAAGTAAAACCCCATCTCCAACAAAAGCCCCATAAACAGAGGAAAAACGGCCACATACTAGAAGACACTTGAAAAGGGTGTGTTTGGGGGTTGTGTGTATGAGTTTACATCTGAAAGGGTTAGTATCCAGGATACCTAAAACACCTTGTAAAACAGGTAAAATTGAAAATGGATGAATGCGTAGAATCCTCTGTTTCATTTAGTTGGCCCAGGATGGGGAAATATCTGCTTTATGAGCAATTCTTAGGTAAAGATCGTGGGCTTAACTACGAGGCAATAATTTGATCTGGCTTACAAAAGAGAAGCAGATGCCAACTTCAATCATAGTGTGAGAAGAACATGGTCCAGAACTCTATTCTGTCCTGATTATACCAGCATATTGAGTTTTTCATAATTAGGGAATAGTCATGTAATTTTTTAACTAAAAAAATGAAAATGTATGATGAGGTTTGAAACTGCTGTATTAAGGTGTCAAGTCTGCTAAAATAGATATTATCCAACCTTCAAATTTTAGTTGCTGTTATCTTTTCTCCCATTCTATTTGTTTTTGTAGGTGTATATCTTTATTGTCCCTTTAGTGGCATTTACACAAGGTTAATTCTTGTGTTCAATCCACAATCCATAAACAGTCCTTTTCTTCAGATTAAGGAATGAGCAATAAGATAAACAACTTTTATTAAAAAAAACAAAAACAAGGGAATGGCATTTTGCACTACTTCTTGAATATTTTGAGATCAATCAGGGACAGCTAGCCTGCTTTCTTGGGAACTGATCTACAGTACTATTTTTATTACATAAAATGTTGAGCTGAGGGTGCCTGGGTGGCTCAGTCAGTTAAGTGGCTGCCTTCGGCTCAGGTCATGATCCCAGCGTCCTGGGATCTAGTCCATATCAGACTCCCTGCTCAGTGGAGAGCCTGTTTCTCCCTCTCCCTCTGCCTGGGGCTCTGCCTACTTGCGCTCTCTATCTCTCTGTCAAATAAATAAATAAAACCTAAAAATAAATAAATAAATAAAATGTTGATCTGAATGGGCCATATCTGATGTAATTTTTGCTAGCCCTTATTTTCTCATATATGCTTGAAAATAGCCATAAGTAAAGAAAATACTTTATTTAAAAATTGCTGTATTTTGTGTCTATAGGATGTCTATGAGCAACAGAAAAGTGGTTCGCTCTTATTTTTAAAAGCCCGGACAGCAGTGTTTATGTTTCTTCCATTAAAACCTGATGAATAATTCAACTCTAGGAAGGAGCTCAAATTCTTCAGTTTTGTGGGTATTGTTGAATTGTTGTGGGACAAATGTTTGTTAAGTAAGATGAGTTAATGACTTTAATCCATATGAAAATCACCAAAGCATATCTTAATTTCATACTTTTTCTTTCTGGATTCATTCCCTTGTGAATCATTCCATTAAAACAATTTTTCTTATATTCACCACAGCTTTATTTATGATCAACACAAAAGTGATTGATTACATAATGATGGCTTTATCCCTCTGAATATTGAACAGTCACAAAAGTTATAGTGATGAACATAGTTAAATGGTGAAGTCTCGAAAGAGAACAATGGGTGAGCAAGTTATCAGGCAAAGATATTTCATGAGGGAGGCAGTGTGATGTCACAGAAAGACACCAACATTGAACCCAAAGCAGCTGAGGTCTCAATCGTGGGTTTACAACTACACCAATTGTGTGTCTTGACTCCCTAGACTTCAGTGTCCCCATCCGTCCAATGGGTATATTGTTAGTTGCTCTGCAAGTTTGTTTTGAAGATGTGACTTGAACCCCTTGGCACACCATGATAATATTAATAGAGCACCTACCACAAACCAAACTTAAGCCTTAAAGGAAGACAGTAGAAATATACATATATATACGACAGCCCCAATGCTAAGGGTATAGTTGGCATGTTGTTTTTTTCTCTTTTCTGGGAACAGCCCTGGCCCCTGACTGATCTGTGTTAGAGGATAATAGATATTCTAAATGTCACTGTATTTTGCAAGTGAGTGTGCCCATGTCACTCACACTTACACCCCATGCTCTTCACTCTGAGGCTCAGGCTTCAGAGAGATGGGCTGCCTTTTTCTCCCCAGATGCTATAGCTTGGGCTCAATCCCTCCTGAGTCTAGCTCTGGGCTGGAATACTGTGTCCCCCCCATGGCTCACTCCTCACAGGCCTTTTTCATTTTAAGGATGTTATTATAAACCACTTTGGGGACTTACCAGAAAGAAGAACTGAGAAATTACAAAGCACACGAAGGTTTTACAGGACCTTTGGGCCCTGGTGCCTGCCTCCTTTTGACATGGTAACTCAGAGGTGAAGCTTCCCGTTATAAGCAGAGAACGCCCAATTCCCAAAAGAGGTCGCATTAGGATTAGGATCTTTAGAACCTGTGAATATGTCGTGTTAGATGGCAAAGGAGATGAAGTTTGCAGGTGGAAATAAGGCTCTTATCAGCTGACTCTCAATATAAAAGAGTATGTGAGGCTGTAGTTAATAATACCGTATTATATATTTGAAAGTTCCTAAGAGAGTAGATCTTTAAAGTTCTTATTACGAGAAAAAAAATGTAACTATGTGAGGTGATGAATGTTAACTAAACTTATTAGTTGACTTATATTGTGTAATCATTTTACAATGTATATGTATATCTAATCATTGTTTTTTACACCTTAAAACTAATACATTGTTATATGTCAACCATATCTCAATAAAATAGGAAAAAGTAAAAATAAAATTTTTATAGTTAAAAAGAGATAGCAAGAATACTATCTAGGTGGGCCCAATGTAATTACAAGGGTCCTTAAAGGTAGATGAAGGAAGTAGAAGAGAGGATCAGAGAATGATAGGACAATGTAAGTAGCGTCAGAGAGTTGCCTAAAACAATATTCTGGTATTTTTTAAAAAGTGGCTTTTTAAAGAAAAGTTTTCAGTAATTGGAAAAGATTGTAGGAATGATTCTGATGGAATATTTCTGATGAAATAACCAAAAAGTTAGTATGTGCTGAGTTAGTGTGTAATTTCTTAAGCAAAATACTTTTGAACTAAGCAATAAATAGAGTGATGGTCCCTGAGACTTAAAGGGGAGTTGCAAGGTGAAAAATTATTTTCAAAAAATTTTTAGACATGCTAGGTCTCCCCCCCAACTCCTGTTGATATTACATTGATGATGCAATAGCAATGGTAGGTAAAACTGCTAGTCCCTTAACACAAATTAACAGTGGCCCCAAACTATACTACTCAGTGGTCATTGTACTCTTTAGTGCCAGTCACTTGTAGAAAGAAAGGGAAGGAGAAAGAAAGGAGAAAGGAGGGAAAGGAAGAAGAAAAGAGGAGAAAGAAGGAGAGAAAGAAAGAAGGGAAGAAGAAAGGAAGGGAAGAAAGGAAGAAGAATAAAAAACAAAGACAAGTTTCACTTGAGACTGATCTTGATGAAGCAGAAGACATTATTTTATTAAATGTTGATCCCTGAGTAGGCTTATTTTTGATATTTTGGGGGATGAAATAAGAACACATAAACACTTCTGCTGTATACCAAACTGCGATGGTTGTCTTGTGGAAAAACATTTGTGCATTTGCTTGAATTGTGGGCTGAACTAGCTACTTTTTTGGCCGTGGACGCCATTTTTACTTGAAAGAATGACTAACTGATGAGTCTATGGTTGAGACAAGTATATGGTGGACACTTTCTTGAAAACTAACAAACTGAGCCTGCCACTTCAAGGTAAACAACTGACCAAATCTGTTGTCAACGATAAACTCTGGGCTTTCGAACAAATGTAGCAATTTTAGAAAAAATTATGCTGTCATTGTGAACTTGACAGTTTCCTAATACTTACAGATTTTCTAATCAGATCATTTTCATAAACATATCTTGATGTTGTACAATGAAATGTGTTAACATTTATTTGGAAGGTCTGCATAATTCAGTGACCCAATATTTTTGAAAAGATCAATGCATGATGTTACAAAATAAGCATGAGTAAAAGATCTATACAAAGAACAAAGTGGGCTAATTTTTTTTTTTAAGATTTGTTTACTTGAAAGAGAGTCTGAGCAAGAGAGAGAAATCAGGGGGAAGAACAAAGGGAAAGGGGGAGAATCCTTGATCTGACTTTCCGATAAGCAGGGAGCCCAAGACAGGGCTTGATCCCAGGACCCTGAGATCATGACAAGCTGAAATCAAGAGTTGTACGCTTAACTAACTGAGCTACCCAGGTGCCCCTGGACTAATGTTTTTTTTGTTTGTTTGTTTTTGTTTTTAAGATTTTATTTATTTATTTGACAGAGAGAGAGAGAGAGAGAGAGAGATCACAAGTAGGCAGAGCAGCAGGCAGAGAGAGAGGGAGAAGCAGGCTCCCCGCTGAACATAGAGCCCGATGCGGGGCTCCATCCCAGGACCCTGAGATCATGACCTGAGCTGAAGACAGAGGCTTAATCCACTGAGCCACCCAGGTGCCCCGGACTAATGGGTTTTAATGTAACAGTATGAAAAGTTCACTGATACGCTTTCAGATTCCACATTGCAACTAACATTTTACTTTTTATTTATTTTTTTATACCATAACTTTATTTTTTCCTCTCTTTTATTATTATGTTCAATTAGCCAACATATAGTACATCATTAGTTTTTGATGTAGTGTTCGGCGATTCATTAGTTGCATATAACACCCAGTGCTCATCACAACACACGCCCTCCTTAATGCCCATCATCTGGCTACCCCATATTCCCACCCCCCACCCTTCTGTAAACCTCAGTTTGGTTCCCGGAGTCCACTACCACTTGTTGGGACACCTGGGTGGCTCAGTTGGTTAAGTGTCTGCCTTCAAATCAGCTTATTATCCTAGAGTCCTGGGATCAGGCTCCCTACTCCGTGGAGAGCCTGCTTCTCCATCATCCCCCTTAAGCTTTCTCTCTCAAGTAAACAAACAAAATATTAAAAACAAAAACAAAAAAACCCCTACTACTTGTTAAGTTTTGGGGTAGTATCAAAGAAGAATACCCACAATTATTTGAAAAGGCCATTAAAATATTCCTTCTCTTTCTAACTACATATCTTTGTGAGGCTGGATTTTCTTCAAATATTTCAGTCTTTTCAAACAACATATCATATCATATCATATCATAACAAATTGATTGTAGAAGCAGATAGGAGAGAGAATCCAGATATCTTCTGTTAAGCCATATATTAAAGAGATTTGCAAAAATGTAAAATAATTAAAAAATATATAAAATAATGCCATCCTCATAAACTTTTTATTTTGTAAAATATAATTATTTTTCTTAAAATGTTATCTATGTTAACATATAATGAATTTATTTTTAAATGAATTAATATATAGTTTTAAAAATATCTCAGTTTTGGGGTGCTCAGTGGGGAGTTTGCTTAAGAATTCTCTCTCTCTCCATTTGCCGCTCTGCCCACTCACACTTGTGCTCTCTCTCGAGTAAATAAATCAATCTTAAAAAAAAGTCCCAGTTTTAATTTTTAACATGGTAAATATCAATAGGTATAACCCTCATAATCAAAAACTCCTTGGGGTTCTCAATGTAAAGGGGTCCTGAGACCAAAAAGATTGAGAGCTACCAGAACAGAGGCTTTTTTTGAAAAAAATTTTATTTTATTTTTTTAGAAGACTTTATTTATTTGTCAGAGAGAGAGAGAGAGAGAGCGCGAGCACACAAGCAGGGGGAACAGCAGGCAGAGGCAGAGGGAGCAGCAGGCTGAGCAGGGAGCCCCATGCAGGACTCGATCCCAGGATCCTGCGATCATTACCTGAGTTGAGGGCAGACATTGAACTGACTGAGCCACTCAGGCGTCCCAGAACAGAGGCTTTTATTGCAGTTGATCTTATGGTGAAAGTTGCTAAAATAAGTTATGCTACGAATCTTACTAGTACTTTAAATCAGGTTGACATTTTAAAAAGGCAGTTAGGGGTGCCTGGGTGGCTCAGTGGGTTAAAACCTCTGCCTTTGGCTCAGGTCATGATCTCAAGGTCCTGGGTTCGAGCCCCACATCGGGTTCTCTGCTCAGCAGGGAGCCTGCTTCCTCCTCCTCCTCTCTCTCTCTGCCTGCCTCTCTGCCTACTTGTGATCTCTCTTTGTCAAATAAATAAATAAAATCTTTAAAAAAATAAATAAAAAATTAAAAAGGCAGTTAAGTAAATATAAAACACCAAAACTGCAGTATTTAATATATATTATTTCTGATAGGTCAAAGCCTACATTCATGCTTATATTTTTGGCCTGATCTAATGCCATAACAACCCCATAAAACTTATATAATGACTCAAGAACTTGCATTCAAGCATTAGAAAACAGATTTCTAGAAGATTCTGACAGAGGCCAATTATGCTAAAAGCTAGAGGGATGAGCCACTTCAAATGTTTGCAGAAATGATTTCTTTTTTTAAAGTAGCTCTGTCAGCTGGAGAACAGAAAAAGAACAAACTCGCTGAACAAGGATGGGTTGGAGTAGACCAGAACTCCCGTCTTAATTCTGTAATTGGCATTCCGGCTGCAGCTAGGAGAAGCCTAAGTGTGTGGGAGATCTATAGTGCTGCCATCTACATCAAACTAGAAGTGCTTACGTGAGTACTTTTTAAGTTCTAACTGCAGGTATGGTATGCGTTATGACTTTAATGGACAGCAAGGGACCTGGGAGATTTTGTGTTTATTATTATACTTCAACGGACTGCTTCGTTACTTAATCAATGAATTGATCATGATTCCTCTTCATCAAATCCCACAGACATATCATCACCAGCACCAAACTATGTATATGAAAGCCTTTTGAGAAAAGAAAAGTGTTAAATGAAGGATTTATTATTAATGATAATAATATGCTTAGAGACATTTTAGTATTATGGTTTTTGGACTTAAGACTAGTCAAGCCTTAAATTCCGGCTTTGCTGCTGCCGATCGTGCAACTTGAGACAAGTTTCTTTAACCTATGTGACCCTCAGTTTTGTCCATTTTAATACTTGTAATACTACTTATCTCATGGGTTACCGTGAGGATTAATGAAGTGCTTATTACGTAGTAATCGTGCCTAACTATAATAAAGTGTGCAGCGATGATAGCTCCTGCAGTTATCATCACCTACAATAATAATTACACTAATGTTAGTTTTATGCCTGAATCATAGCGGTTAGCAGAGGCTGAAGCTGTCTCGTATCTTAGCCTGTTATTTACAACGAGCAAGTTCTTTGAGGCATAGAGTCACTTGGGTAATATTGGATATCATTTGAGGACATAGCTCGGATTCCTATCTTCCCCCAACTATTTCGCTTACTTGGCCAGATAGCAGGGAAAAGAATGAAGTTTGATGGCCAGAGGAAAAAATAATTTGTCCCCAAAAAGGCCATATTTGAAAGATGCATATTATTGATTAGTAGACCTTTTCTGGGCAAATACCAGTATCCATAACTGGACAAGGAAATGAGCTGGCGGAAATGTAAAGTAGTACAATATTTTGTCAGACAATTCAGTAATATGTATTAAAGCTCTTAAACAGATTCCAACTTTGACCCAGCATTTCTATCTTTGGGAAATTTTTCTAAGAAAAAGAGACCAAGATGTATAAGAAAGACTTGTATTTGGGGATGTTCTTCACAGCATTATTTATGATAGTGAGATAGAAACAAGAAGTCAGGGGCACCTGGGTGGCTCATTCATTAAGCGGCTGCCTCTGGCTCAGGTCATGATCCCAGGGTCCTGGGACTGAATCCCACACTGAGCTCCCAGCTCAGTGGGGAACCTGCTTCTCCCTCTGCCTGCTGCTCCCTCTGCTTGTGTGCTCGCTCTCTCTCTCTCTCAGACAAATAAATAAAAAAATAAAATCTTAAAACAACAACAACACAACAAGTCAAATGTGTAATAATAGAAATTGCTTAAGTAAAGTATAGCCTAGTCATAGAATGAAAGAATATGTAACTATTAAAAGTCATCTTGGGGGTAAAATCTCAAATGTCTTCAAGTGCTTAGCCAGCAGACCAAGTATGTGATGTACCTGAGCATAAAATGCTAGTGAATGGTCTGTGTTAAACAGGAGTGTTCGTGCTCCACTTGAAAGCACTAACATTCAAATTATAAAATAATGCTATTCTGGTGGACAAAAGGCAAAGTCTGAATTCTGCCCACAGGTTTAAAAGCTTGAAACAGCTACTGATGGAGAATATTAAAATGTAGGAAAATATACATGGCATCCTTTTTACCTTTTATCTATCTATCTATCTATCTATCTATCATTTTTTATTAAGTAGTCTCCATGCCCAGCATGGAGCCCAGTGCAGGGCTTGAACTCACAATCCTGAGATCAAGACCTGAGCTGAGATCAAAAGTAGGACACTTAACCAACTGACCCACCCAGGCGCCCCTACATGCTATTCTTTTAAGTGACAAAAACAAATAAGAAAAGTACAGGTAAAGGATGATTTCAGCATTTTTTTAAACATATGTGTGTTTATACACATACCCCTTTCCTGTCTGTTGGTTGGTCTGTCTGATCTGTCTGGGAGTATATTTGTCAAAACAATAGTAGTAAATGTTAACTATGTAAATACTATGTAAGTGTTTACTTACATAGACTTTACGATGTGCCAGTGATTGTTTTAAGCACTTACACATGTTGACTCATTTATTTTAAATTTTTATTTTTTTAAAAGATTTTATTTATTTATCTGACAGAGAGAGACAGAGTGAGAGAGGGAACACAAGCAGGAGGAGTGGGAGAGGGAGAAGCAGGCCTCCTGCTGAGCGCAGAGCCTGATTCGAGCTCCATCCTAGGACCCTGGGATCATGACCCAAGCCAAAGGCAGACACTTAACCATCTGAGCCACCCAGGTGCCCCCACATGTTGACTCATTTAATCCTCAGAGCAATAATCGATACTATCACTACCCCCATTTTACAGATGCTAAAGCTGAGGCACAGAGAAGTGAAGTAATCTGTCCAAGGTCGCACAGCTCAAAAGTAGCCGAAGTGGGATTCAAACTGAGGCAGTCGAGTCACGGTATATTAAAACCAAAAAGATTTGACTTGTATGAGGTTTTTGTGGCGTTGTTTTTATTTTCTTTATTTTTTTGTGGTTAAAATTTTTCTATAAGGTGCATGTATTTTATAATCAGAAAAGGCACCATGTTTTATGAAAAGTGCACATTTATTGCCTAGGCTTGTGCTCTCTTTGGCTTCTCCAATTACTGTTTTCTATTAATGAAAATTAGTTTGTCTGATTTGTTACCTGAAGCCTTAGGCCCTGAGGAAATAAAAAATAGGACAGATACATTTTATGGAGGTGGAAGGAAGAGTACGTCAATAACAGGCTCTGTGGGACAGCCAAGAGCATTGAGCCAGAAACAGTAAGACTAGGTTAATGAGTGCAATGCGGGTGGCTGTCACCACCGACAAGTATTATTTGGAACTGACCCTATACCTCATTTAAAATATGATAATATTATTTAATATATCACTTTCATGTCACGTAGATTTTTAAAAAATTTATTAACAAATATTCATTAGATTCCTCCTTGCTAGGCGCAAATGTGCAATGAAAAGTCATATAAGGAACCTGTAACTTGGGGCACCTGGGTGGTTCAGTGGGCTAAGCTTCTGCCTTCGGTTCGGGTCATGGCCTCAGGATCCTGGGATCGAGCCCCGCATAGGACTCTCTGCTCAGTGGATAGCTTGCTTCCCCCTCTCTCTCTGCCTGCCTCTCTGCCTGCGCATGATCTCTGTCAAATAAACAAACAAATAAATAAATAAATAAATAAAATCTTAAAAAAAAAAAGGAACCTGTAACTTAGTAACGGAGATATGGGACTACTAGAGTATGATCATAACCACTAAAAAGATTCTGTGTACCTTGAGAAGTCAAAGTGGGGAGAACTTAATCATTTTTTTCCAGCTTTATTGAGCTATAATTGATATATAACATTGTGCAAGTTTAAGGTGTACAAGGTGATGATTTGGTATATATTTATGTTGCAAAATGTTTACCACAATAAGGTTAGTTAACAGTTCTCTCATCTCACACAATCAACATTTGTGCATATGGTAAGAACATTAAAGATCTACTTTCCTGATGACTTTCAACTATATGATACAGTATTTTTTTTAAGATTTTATTTATTTACTTATTTGAGAGAGAGAGACACACACACAGAGCATGGGTTAGGGGGAGTGGAGCAGTAGTCAGAGGGAGAAGCAGACTCCCTGCTGAGTAGGGAAGCCCAATGGGGGGGCTCCATCCTGGGACTCCAGGAGCATGACCTGAGTCGAAGGTAGATCCTTAACCTACTGAGCCACCCAGGTGTCCCAATATAATACAGTATTGTTGACTAGAGTCACCATGCTACACCTTAGATCCCCAGGGGGAGCTTCATTTATCCCAAAAGTCTTTGACCTTCTGCCACTATTCTAGGTACTGGGAAGAGAGCAAATGGTGAGATAAACATGGTCCCTGCCCTCAGAGCGTTTACAGTCCAACATTTGAAGATAGAGAAGTAATTATAATGTAGCCTCGAGTAAAGGCACAGAAAAAGAAAGAAAATGCCCCAGTTCACATTATACCCTGGCGAAGCCAGGATACAAAATACCTATTAGGGACTCCTGGGTGGCTCAGTCAATTGAGTGTCTGCCTTCAGCTTAGGTCATGATTGCAGGGCCCCCAGATCAAGTCCCACATCAGGGACAGCTCAGCAGGGAGCCTGCTTCTCCCTCTCCCTCTCCCTCTGCCTCTGCTTGTGCGCGCTCTCTCTCTCTCTCATTCTGACAAATAAATAAATAAAATCTTAAAAACACCCATACTAATTAGCCCCATAAAATAACATTATAGGTCATTCTTAACTTATGAACATATGTGTAAAATTGGAAACATTAGCAAATAAAATCAGTAGTTTTCAAAGGCTAATCCATCATGACCAATGAGATTTATTCCAGGTTTATAGAATGGTTCGATATTAGAAAGTCTATACATAGAATTCAATAGATTAACATATTAAAGAGGGTAAGATCATTTTAAGAGATAGATAAAAAGGATTTGATAAAACACAATGTCGTTCTTGAATAAATAAAAATCCTTAGCAAAAAAAGGAACAGAGAGAAAATTTCTTAACTTAATAAAGAGTTCTTAATGTAGAAGCAGACATTATACTTAATGGTACATCTTTAGAAGAATTTCCAGACAGGGGAGTTCACCACCACTATTTAACATTTATTAGAAGTTAAACCGATGCAGTAATGTGAGAACTATAAGAGATATATTGACTGGAAAAAGAGAATTGTCTTTATCTGAAGATAACTTGATGATCCATGCAGAAAAGAAAACAAACGGGCAAACTATCAAAACCCATCAGAGCAGACTGACAAGATCAATGTACAAAAATAATGTTTCTCTACACCAGTAATAACCACTTGGAAAACAGAATAGTAAAAAAATTCCTTTCCCACCAGACATAAAAAAGCATAATAGAATAATCTAATCTAGTAGTCTAAATCTACATAATCTAATAATTAAATAACAGTAACCACGATGTTCAGTAAAAAAAAAAAACTACATAAATTAACAATAGCAAGAATTACAAGGGTGACGGTTACAGATGCTGCAAATATTGGTGGACTTTTGCTAGAGCAGTTCCCATGACTGGGTGGGAATGGAAGCCAAATTTAAGTGGGTTGCAGGATGAATGGAAGTTGAGG
Organism: Lontra canadensis; assembly: GCF_010015895.1. Lineage (NCBI taxonomy): Eukaryota > Metazoa > Chordata > Mammalia > Carnivora > Mustelidae > Lontra > Lontra canadensis. The sequence goes on along the minus strand of NW_022631136.1, from coordinate 364,431 downwards.
AAGTGGAGAAAAGAGTTGGGGTGTACACTTTGAGAGTCTTGGCTGTGAAGGAGAGGCAGGGTCCAATGAATATTTTGTGAGGTTGGTTTTGGTGGTGTTTGCTTTTAAATGAGGGTGAGATGGGCAGCATGGAAGGATCCAGGAAAGACAGAGAAATGAAAAGTATAGAAGACAGAAGTGAAACGGAATACTAATAGTGAAAGTTCCCTGAGGAGTCAGCAGGGGATGGAAATTTGCACAAAACAGGGCCAGGGATTAGGGGGATTAAGCTTGAATAGAAGGGGCATTTCCCCTAAACCCAGAGGGAAAGTCTTTCAACCAGAAACTTATGGAGGATGAAGATGGATGCATTCAGCTGTACGTAGGTTTGTAGTTTTGTAGGTTTGTAAGTGCAGAGCCTGGAGGTTAGGGCTTCCACTCCCACCAAGGCCTCAGCTCTCTTTGTGAAGTGGGCTCTTTGGTCATCTGAGAAGGAGCAAGGTGATGGTTTTAAAGGGAAGATGGTGGTGAGTGTTGGGCATAGTGACTGAAGGAATCAGAGAAGCTTTATAACTTTAAGTTGATAATTAAATTTTTATGTTGGTGTTGATCCACAGGTGTAATTTTTACCCACTGTGCTTAGAATGTAGTAGCAGGGAAACTAAGTTTTAGGGATTATGTACAAAGTAAGGGTAAGAAGGAGACAGTGCACCAATAGTTTCATTTTGGGAACCAGGCTCCCTGGAAAGAAAGTGTTGCCTAGAAAGATCAGAGGGACTCAGAGGAAACAAAGACGTGTAGAACATGAGATGGTTCTGATGGCCAAGGACATGTGTGGAGAGTACAGGGGTGAGACAGCTGGAGGGGTAGGAGATTGCTACAGACTGTGGATTACTAGACTTTAAGACTTCAGAGATGACCATGCGATGGAGTAAAAAGAGCATTGGCTTTGGAGAACCCATTGTGGTGTCCTTGCTATATGATTGAGGTTAAGTTACTTAAATCTCTCTGATCCTCTGTTTCATTATATGAAAAATGGGAAGTCAGGAGAATGCTACCACCAAATTGCTTATCCCTAGAGACTATGGAGCCTGAAAGAATGAAAAGCTTCTGCTCCAGGCAGCTGCAAATAAATATGTTCCTAGATTTGCTGTGGGTTCAACTACCGAAGCTTCTGGAATCTTCAGTAAGTTCATTTTTAAGCTATTGGTAGTACAAATCTAAAGTAACCTTGAGGGCGTGCCTGGGTAGCTCAGTCAGTTAAGTGTTTGCCTGTGGCTCAGGTCATGATCCCAGGGTCCTGGGATGAGACCCATGTTGGGCTCCCTGCTCAGTGGAAAGTCTGTTTCTCCCTTGTCCTATGCCCCAGCCCCCCAATGTGCACGCACATTCTCTCTCTCAAATAAATAAATAAAAAAATTTTTTAAATAAAGCAACCTTGAGTTACAGGATTGTATCTGTAGTCATTTGTTGCATTTACTTATCTACTGGAAATAAGTCTTGAGAATATTGAGAATAATCTCATTTGAGTCACAATGCAAGTATAGATATAATCGTTAGCACTCCAGAACCTGCCAGTGTCAACTCTGGGCAATGGGTTTAATCAGTCAACATTTTGTGAGTGGATGGTTACCCACTCAGCATGCCCTAGAATTTGTTTTATCAAGGAAAACTTCTTGTTACAATTTTGATAAAAATGAGTGATTTAATGATCTGTGTGAATGAATATAGTCCTTCATATCTTTACGAGCCTGGGGAAGAAAGTTGAGTTTCCTTACTTATCATTACTTATTCATTGAATAAAACTGATACTAAAGATTATTAATATATAATTTTAATTCATAAAACAGTACAGTCCTTAATTTTTCTTTTACCTGGTCTTTTCTCCTGATCTGGTTTTGCCCAGGTTCTCCTGGGAATCACAAGATCTTATATTAGACTAAATGATCTTGATAGAATTTAATCTGGTGCTTACTATAGTCTAAGCAGAGCTCTATACAGCTACTAATGCCTGCTTGGATCCACGTGCTTTGCTTTATGGTGTCTGTTGTATTAAGGATACCATTGACAACAGCATCCTAGAGCCTTCCCAAATCTGTTTGACTTAAAACAATTAACTCAGGGCACCTGGGTAGCTCAGTTGGCTAAACATTTGCCTTCGGCTCAGGTCATGATCCCAGGGTCCTGGGATCAAGTCCCACATAGGGCTTCCTGCTCAGCGGGGAGTCTGCTTCTCCCTCTGCCTGCCCTTGCCCCTGCTTGGGTGCTCTTTTTCTGCCGGATGAATAAATAAAATCTTTTAAAAAAAATTAACTCTTTGGGGCAAAATGGTTATGTATAGCTGATTTAGTGAAAACATGAATATTATTGAATATTACCTGCTATCTAGTAAATTAATAGATTTTCCTATCTCAAGGAATTCAATATCAAGCTATGGTTTTGTGATTTGGGTATTGACTATAATTTTGGCTACTTCAGAAAGCTTTTCTTTTTTTTTTTTTTCTAAGATTTTATTTATTTGTCAGAGAGAGAGAGCGCAAGCAGAAGGAGCAGCAGGCAGAAGGAGAAGCAGGTTCCCCACTGAGCTGGAAGCTCAGTGTGGGACTTGATCCCAGGACCCTGGGATCATGACCTGAGCCAAAGGCAGACACTTAACCATCTGAGCCACCCAGGTGCTCCTCCAATTTGGGATTTTAAGAGAATGCACATTTTCTTGGCACTTACCCTTTTAACACTAAAGGATATAGTAGAGTAGCCAATTAAATATTATAAGGAATTTTCTGTGGTAAATGAAGTTGGGAATGTTGAGCTGATCACTTTACTTTTGTGTCATGGCTTACCTATTACATGTATCTATGATATTGAAATTATTTATTTCCACTCTACCTACCCTTCAAAGGATGAGCACCTTAAAGTTAGAGATAATGACCTAATCTTGTTCCCCCAGAACCTAGCTAATGGGGTGCACGCAATACAATAGGCACTCAATACAAAGGCACTCAATACGATACAATACATTTGATTTACAACACAGTATATTTGGTTTGCTTATCTGAAGCCTGGAAGTTAAAGATTATTTAAAGCAGGAGCACATGATTAAATGACATAAACTGGTTATGTACCTAGTGTAGCTTTGTCTAGAAATTTTAAAAATTAATATCTTAACTTTAAATTTCAAATATTAATATACTTTTGATTACAAATTACATAAATCCCATGGAATGAACTTAAGCAAAAAAGGGGGAGGTATTGGCTCTTATTGTCAAACTACAGAAAGGGTGGGAATAGAGTGTTCTCATAGATGACCTGTTTCAAGAGCTTTGGTATCATCTGGAATCTCCTCATTTCTTTCTGGTCACATCTCCCCTCTGCTTCTCTCTCTGTGTTGGTTTTAATCTTTTAAGGTGCTGTCAACATATTTCAACCATAGTCTTCAGTAGCCCTGAGCTTATACCCTCAGGACCTCATAACCTGAGAAAAATCCAGTTAAAAAATCCCAGGGAGGAGCTCTGATGGGTCAAATTTGGGTTATGTGTCATCTTTGCACTGATCACTGAGGTCAAGGTGGATGAGATGTTATGTTTGAAACCATCTGGGTCAGGAGCTCATCTGTGTGACCAGGGAAGTGGAATACTGTTAGTGGCATGTCCCTCCAAAATCACAGGGTTGCAGTAGGAAAGAGAAATGTCCCCAAAGAAAACAAGTACTGTTGTAGTCAGACAAAATAATAAATATTCATTGCATGGCCAATAATCCATATCACTAATTTCCTTCTACTATTCCTTCTGCCCTCTTCCTTAATAAAATAATCTCTCATTTTAATTTGTCAAATGGTCACCCAGAATAAATCATACATTTATAAGCTTTCTTTGCAGCTGGATGTGGTCATGCTACCAAATTCTGACCAATGATGAAAAACAGAAATGTTGTGTGCAACTTCAAGGAGATGTTCTAAAAGGAGGGAACATGTACTTCTTCATTCCCTCCACCTCCCTTTGAAGAACACTGGAAGCAGTAGCTGTTCTCACTCAAAGCCACTCTTGCTTCAGAGAGTTCTCCAGATCCCTTTGCAACCCTATAAATAGACTCTCCCAGCTTTGCATCCCCCATACTGTTTTGCCCCAAGTATGAACACAAGCTCTTGACCACATCTCCTTCTCCAACCATATAATTTTTTTTTTGTTTTTTTTTTTTGAGAGAGAGAGAGAGAGAAAGAGCGTGAATGCCCAAGGGCGAGGGCAGAAGTGGTGGGGGAGGGGCAGAAGGAGAGAAGGAGAGAGGATCTTAAACTGGTATAGAGCCCAACTTGGGGCTCTATCTCAGGACGCTAGGACCATGACCTGAGCCGAAATTAAGAGTTGAACACTTAACTGACTGATACCCAGGCACCCTGTCCAACCATATAATTTTTACAGAGGCTTCCATGTTCTTATATAACTCTATTTCTCTGACCACAGTTGTTGGTCTAGGGCTAGACCCCTGACCTAAATGTAATAATTCTCTGTCCCCCATACTACACATAATTCGTTGGTCTGGCAATGGTCATTGACCCAGTATGGTCCAATCAGAGCCCTTCCACCAGATTTTTAACTTGGACCTGGAAAGCTGGTCTCAGGTGCTCTCTGGTGTTGAGCATTGTGAGATGTGAGGCTCCGGAGTTGTTATTACTTCTTGTGTGAAAGAAGCCAGTTTGTATTGGGTGAGAATAAAGCTTAAATGTAGGAAGAAGTCATGATGAAGCCTGGAGAGAATTCTGGAAATATTTCAGTCCTTGGTTTCAGTCATTTGCTTCTTCCTGAGGTCACTCATATGTAGAGATTTCCCACAATTTCAGAAATTTGTCCTCAAATATCTATATTTATGTTTTTACAATTCTTGTTATATAATGTCATTCAGGCTAACTCCTACAAGGTCATGAATAATTTTTCTAGCTTTTGTGAAGAGCGTGGAAAATAGCATATAGATCAATGTCTTTAACTTCTTTAGTGTTCTTCATCAAGCCATCTGTTCCTAGGCTTTATCACCTTGTACTCAAATCCCTTATCCTCTTTATTGTTCTCTTCCTATTTAAGCTAATGTCCCCTCATAAGCCTATGAGATCCCTTATTCCCCAAAGTGCAGAGGCAATAATCAGGGACAAGCTCCTGCCAGAAAGACTGTTACCTCAGGCATTATAATTTGCCCTGCTCTCATCCTTAACAACAAAAGTGAAAATGACTCTATCTGAAGGGGCTTGGGTGCTTAGAAAAGTTAACCAGGGACTACATTTAACTTGTAGAATGGAATATTTATTCCATTGCTCTAAAAGTGCTTTTGTTAATATGCTACCTAATGGTGTTCCATGGAGAAATAATTGCCTTTCAAATCCCTGGCACTGAACCCTGATATGTCAAAGCTAGGAAGGAATCGAAACTAATAAAACACTGTGTGTCAACTATACCTCAATTTAAAAAAATTAGGAAGGAATAGTATTGCTCTCAGCTAAAGAAGTTAAATTCTGTCTTCAATCACTAACACGTGTAAGAAAAAACAGAAAATGTTGATGTCACTCAGTCAGGCTACCATACCCTTTCGTGTTTAAAGACAACACTTCCTGATTCTGTTTTCAGAACAGAGACCAGGAAAGAGGAGTTTCTCTGTCTTTTCTAGTTCCCCACTGCCAGCTATCATTTAATTATGATAAAACTAGTGCCACAACAATGGTGAACAACAAAAACTTTTTAGATGTTAATATTCTAAGCTGTGGCTGCAGTTCCCGCAGCTATTGCTACTGATGAGAAGGTTCTGGTCTTTCAGAGAAGAGACTCCTCAGACTTTTTAGTAATAGGCTCCTTGAGGTGTCTCTTTTTCCTTCTGGGTTCCTAAAAATATATACTACTGGACATAAGATGAGTCTAGTGAGATTTCAGAGAGCTGAATAAAACTGAGGGTAAATGGAGAGTGACTTCTGACTGACCTGCCCAGAGGATGGACTCTCCCATCTGCCCTTAGTGGTTTGCAGCGTCTGTTTTAGAACCCTGGGTGATAAGACGTCATTATATGGCCTGTGGTGTCTCTTTATGCCCATAAGTCTACTGTCTGCATTTCCAGTGAGCTTCGAGGTGATGGACTGTTGCTGGTCTGAGAACCATGTGACGTACGTGCTCTGCTCACAGGAGCCCATGAGGATGCAGCTCTTCTAGACAGTCTTAGTTACCAAGGGCGGGAGTTGTTGTTCCCTCAGCTAGATCAGTCAGTTGCTTTTCAGACTCAGGCATACAATTTTATAGCATTTGTCCCAGGTGAAGACTGGACTAACCCTGACTCATTACTTCCATTCTGAGTTCCAGACTCAGGCTGGGAGGCAGAAAGAGTAATAAAAAGGGGAGGGGGGGTGGAAGTAGGGGAAACAGAGAGATAGACTAGATTTTTCTTCATTCCTGAATAAGAAACTGTTGTTGCTGCTAAATGACTGGGTTAGACGGTGTATTTGGTGGCAAGAGAAGGGTCTAGAGAAATGACTGTTTCTGTAACGTTGGTGAATTTTAAATGTCTACATTCACACCTTTCTCTCCCTTCTGCTTCTCATGAGAGAAGCTGAGGTTGCTGGCAATATGCCCATATTAATAAATCTTGCATATTTTTCATAAATATTGTCGACAAATTAATAGATTGAGTTCATCATCTGAAAAGTATTCATTGAGCACCAGAGTCTGAATTCCATCGGGCTGGTGTCGTCATGTGCTCTTTCACTAAACCTGACCTGGGCTCAGCCCATGTTTGCTCATCCCATAAAAGGGAGCCCTGGGACTCAGTAAACTCAGTACAATGATTAAGGCAGGTATGAGGTGAAAGGGTCCAGTGCTACAGAATGAAGTAGACTGAGTTCCTGACCTCTGATATCATCTTCTATTTTTGGCTCTGAATTTGACCCTGGGACTTGATGACAAGAGTTTACTTCTCTAGATTAATACTTAACCCCTGCCACACCTCCCCAATATAGTTTTACACTCACCCTCTGGCTTCATTCCCTGCCAGCTGCCTTTGAGTAAATACTCAGGTCCCTGCCCCTAGAACCCTGCCCAAGCCTGGCCTGCCTTCCTCCTTAACCCCCGGGAAAAGAAAAATCAGACACTGAAAGTCTTCACAATACACTATTTAATATAGTAAAATGGAACATGTTTCCTATTAAAGTATATGACCCGAAGAGGGGAAAAGAATCTGAGTCACTTAAAAAAAATTGTTAGGGTTTTTTTTTTTTTCTTTTTTTCTTTTGAGAGAAAGGAACATAAGAGTCATTTCTTTTGCCACTGAATAAAAAAATCTTTTGAACTATGTACTTGGGGTGCCTGGGTAGCTCAGTCGGTTAAGCATCTGACTTTTTTTTTTTTTTTAATAAACACATAATGTATTATTAGCCCCAGGGGTGCAGGTCTGTGAATCGCCAGGTTTACACACTTCACAGCACTCACCATACCACATATCCGCCCCAATGTCCATAACCCCACCACCCTCTCCCTACCCCCCTCCTCCTGGCCACCCTCAGTTTGTTTTGTGACATTAAGAGTCTCTTATGGTTTGTCTCCCTACCAATCCCATCTTGTTTCATTTTTTCTTTTCCTACCCCCCAAACCCCCCACGTTGCATCTCCACTTCCTCATATCAGGGAGATCATATGATAGTTGTCTTTCTCTGATTGACTTATTTCGCTAAACATAATACCCTCTAGTTTCATCCATGTTGTCATAAATGGCAAGATTTCATTTCTTTTGATGGCTGCATAGTATTCCATTGTATATATATATACCACCTCTTCTTTATCCTTTCATCTGTTGATGGACATCTAGGTTCTTTTTTTTTTTTTTTAAAGATTTTATTTATTTATTTATTTGACAGGCAGAGATCACAGTAGGCAGAGACGCAGAGAGAGAGGAAGGAAGCAGGCTTCCTGCTGAGCAGAGAGCCCAATGTGGGGCTCGATCCCAGGACCCTGGAATCATGACCTGAGCCGAAGGCAGAGGCTTTAACCCACTGAGCCACTCAGGCGCCCCGACATCTAGGTTCTTTCCATAGTTTGGCTATTGTGGACATTGCTGCTATAAACATTCGGGTGCATGTGCCCCTTCGGATCACTACGTTTGTATCTTTAGGGTAAATACCCAGTAGTGCAATTGCTGGGTCATAGGGTAGCTCTATTTTCAACTTTTTGAGGAACCTCCATGCTGTTTTCCAGAGTGGTTGCACCAGCTTGCATTCCCCCCAACAGTGTAGGAATGTTCCCCTTTCTCCGCATCCTCGCCAGCATCTGTCATTTCCTGACTTGTTAATTTTAGCCATTCTGACTGGTGTGAGGTGGTATCTCATTGTGGTTTTGATTTGCATTTCCCTGATGCCGGGTGAAGCATCCGACTCTTGATTGCAGCTCTAGTCATGATTTCTGGGTCCTGGGATTGAGACCCAGACAGGCTTGACACTCAGCCCAGAGTCTGCTTGAGATTCTCTTTCCTTCTGCTCCTCCCATTGTGTGCCTGGGCAAATGTTTTCTCTCTCTCAAATAAATCGATCTTTAAAAAAATGAATTATGTACTTAAAAACTATATCAATTTTGATTTATTAGAAGGCTGGCTAATGGAAGTGGGATGAGGGAGATTGAGGCCAAGCTGGGGAGAAGAGGTGGGAGGAGCAGCCCCAGCAGACCCCAGAGCTCTGGGAGATAAGGCAACTAGAGGCCAGGATCCACACCTTTGCTTGGAATCTAGGAAACCAAGTGCCAATAATCATTTTGTTACACTAAGCATTTTTAGGAAAAGTGTAATCTTTAGATACAGATAATTATTTGATAGGGGTCTACTTGGTTTTAGAGAAAAATTTCCAGGTAAATCAGTAGCTGTAATAAAAATCTAGGTTTCTAGTCAAGGCTTTTAATCAATAGCAGAGAAGAATATTTTTCTTTTTTTTTTTTAATTTGATGGTTGAATTGATTTTATTAAGTGATTCACGAGTCAGACAGCATCCCATATAGCAAGTAGAGGGGAGCTCCCACATATTTTCTCTTAAATATATAGTTGTCTCCAGATGTCTGGGTGGCTTAGTCAGTTGAGCGGCTGCTTTTGGCTCAGGTCATGATCCCAGTATTCTCAGATCGAGTCCCTCATCAGGCTCCTTGCTCCACGGGGAGCCTGCTTCTCCCTCTGCCGGCCACTCTGCCTGACTGCTCTCTCTCTCTCACTCTAACAAATAAATGAATAAAATTAAAATATATATATATACATATATATATATATATATATATATATATGTGTGTGTGTGTGTGTATATAGTTGTCTCATTCCAAGCACTTTTTATTTTAAATAAAATTTAAAATAAAATAAAATGTCACCGCTGACATTTGTGGGGCCTGAGGCAAGAGTACAAATAGAGACCCTATATACCGTATGTCTAACTATTTAAAAGCTAGCAAGTTGGAGGTGCCTGGGTGGCTCAGTTGGTTAAGCGACTGCCTTCGGCTCAGGTCATGATCCTGGAGTCCCGGGATTGAATCCCACATCGGGCTCCCTGCTTGGCAGGGAGTCTGCTTCTCCCTCTGACCCTCCCCCTTCTCATGCTCTCTCTCTCTCTCTCAAATAAATAAATAAAATCTTTAAAAATAAAAGCTAGCAAGTTGTTAGATAAAAACGTTTTATTCCCACCTTGACAAATTCATTTTCATAATAACTTGTAAGGCCAGGTTCAAATTCAGAATAACTGGACTCCTGGGGTTGTTTCCTGGAATATGGCAAAGCGTGGTGAGCTGGCCTATTGTTGATAGTGTTCACCCTAGGGAGTCCAGACCCAGGGAAGAGTCCTATACAGGCTCTGGAAGCTGGCTCAGAATATTTGGACCAGGAATTACAGACTTCCAGGTACCCAGAGGGTGCTCTAGAAAAGAGTACCTGGCCTCTGGATATGCCTGTCTCCAGATTCTACAGACTTTTCATTCTAGAGAGATATGGCCAAAAGAAGGTCAGAATGGTGCCTTTTCAAGTTCAGGTCTCAGAGTAGAGCAGCCCCTTGTACAAGCCTGAGGGTGGTATGATTTGTCACCTGGGAATCACTGTTTATAATTTCTACTACTAATTCCCTGTCCTTGTCTTTTCTGGTCTATTGTCTCCCCTCAGAACACACAGAAGCTTCCTATTGTTCTGCTCAGATACTAGTTTTACTAAATAGGACACAAAGATGGTGTCTTCCATTAGTTCTGTCTTTGATTCCAATTCCCTCTACTAATTATCTGGGACCTTTTTTATTAGCAAAGTTTACCCATGGGAGGCCTGTAACGGAAGAAAGAGCGTGGGTGGCAGTAAGTCTTTGGGAAGAGACACTGTGTTTTCCTTTTACTGAGGTGAAGGCCTTTGGAACTGTTCCCAGGGTTTGTGGCAGGTTCCACCCCTTGGGTCGCGAGTTGGGGGAGGGAAGGCTGTGGCCTCAGCAGCATTCCCACTGCGTGATGGCCACAGCTGGGGAACCAGAAAATGGATGATGGACCGGGACTCTGAGCAGACCATTTTAAATAAAAGGAAAAGGAAAAATGAATGTCAAGACCATCGTCACATAAGTATGTATTTGGTGGGCACAGAGCACCACAGAGGGCCCCTGTCAAACTCACAGGGAGAGAGACTAAAAAGGGAATACACACCTCTCAGTAAACTGTAACCCACGAGGGTGTGAAGGTTCCGGTGAGATTCAAAGGAAACTGCCCAAAGCCCCTTCTTCTTCAGGGTTAAGCTCCACCCCCCCCCCCCCCCCCCCCCCCCCCCCCCCCCCCCGCTCCCCCGCCCCCCCCGCTCCCGCCCCCGCCCCCGCCAGGGATTCTGGGGCTGGGGGGGCAGGCCTTGTGCTTTTCCTTGTTCCTGATTGGTTCAATGGGTCTATCGTTTCATGGTCCCTACTGTGCGATTGCTGTTTTGCATCACATCTCTCCAAGATGCAGAACAACTTCTTTTCATTTTCTCTTCACATAGGTTATTAGCTTATGTGTTCGGCTTTGCTGAAGACTTGGAGGCAATGGGGAAGTTTTATATTTTCGTATTGCTTGGTCCTTTGTTTTCCGTTAAAGACTCCTCATTTTCCTGACCATGGGGCTTCCCTTTTATAATTTGATTTTCCTTATTTTATTACAGCCCAGGATGCATTACTGTGTCCTTCTGAATTATGGATTATCTGTTTCAGTTCCCATTCTGAGACTCAGAAGAAATGACAGAGGCTTGCAATGGCCACCACTCCCTTTTTCCAGTTCTGTGAGGGAAAGGAGGCAGCGAGAGGAATGTTTTCTTTGTTCTATGAATTATATCATCTCCTTTAAAAGGCAGCATCTATAGTCAGTTTTGGTGTTAAATAACAATGTTTTCTTTCTCAGTTTACACAGTGGTCCCAAAGAAATCTATAATCTCTCTAAATTCTTTTAGTCCCTCAGTTATGTTTAGTACCAACTACATTTAAAATAATAATAATAATATTATAAGTGTATTATAATAAGTGTAATTTTAATTACAATATTTTTTATATGATCAGATACTTAAAATAGTAATAATTATTACAATAATTATTACTATTGTCAGTAGATCAATTTCTCTTCAAGGATAACTGAAGGCTTTTGAGCAGGGGAATGATTGACTAGACCTTGGTTTTATTTATTTATTTTTTATTTTTTAAGATTTTCATTTATCTATTAGCAAGATAGAGAGAGCACAAGCACGGGGAGCAGGAGAGGGAGAGGGAGAAGCAGACTCCCCACTGAGCAGGGAGCTGGATCCAAGAACCCTGGGATCAAACCTGACCTGAAGGCAGACACCCAACCAACTGAGTCATCAGGTGTCCCTTATTTTGTTTTTGTTTTTATTTATTTATTTTTTTTTTGAGAAGGTTCTACACCCAACGTGGAGCTGAAATCACGACTCTGAGATCGAGACCTGAGTTTGACCAACGGAACCTCCCAGGTGCCCCAACTAGACGTTAGTTTTAGGCAAGGCAAGAGGAGTGGTTAGAGAAGAGAGGGATTGTAGGCAAGAGAACAGCTGGGGAGTTATTTTACAGTAGTTGAGGTCAGAGGTAATGAGCTAAGATTGTGGTTGTGGAGAAAAGGTAATGACTCAGCGTAGAGGTATTGACAATGGATTCAGACGTTAAAAAAAAAAACCCAAACAACTAGCCTAGGTTTAGGGAGGGACACTAGTAACGAGCCGAATCTGCAGTGTAATCTGAGTTTTGTGTTTGTCCAGTGGTGAGGATAACCCCTGGAATAGGCCGGAGCAATACCAACTCCCTGGGTTGTGTTTCTGTGCTAAGTGACTGCCATGCACTCTTTCTCAGTGTTAGAAGCTGTTTGCTGCAGGAGGGCCTGTAAATACTTTTCATCTAGAGAAGGAGAGGAGGAGGAAACTAAAGATCAAAAGGAAAGCTTTGGAGGAAGCAGGAAATCAATGACAAAGTGTACTGTACGGGTAGCAATAATCAGCTCTTTCAGCTTCTTTCAGGAATGAATCTCTGTAGTCAAAGGCCACATTGTCTTGTTGAGTCTGTATCACCTTCCATCTTCCTTCTTGGATAAGGTGAAGGACATGTGTCAGGCACAGAAGGATTTGGATTACTAAAGCCTAGTCTTGCTCATGAAAGCTCCCTGAGGGCGATGATTGTATCTTTGTATGCCTTGTGCATGGTGGGCACTTAAAAATAGGGACAGAATTCACTGAATTGTATTAATTCCCCTTTCATTGAGTTTTGTTGCTCCTGTAGAGGATCTAGACAAGGAGGCAAGTGGTCTGGTGCTATATTCAGTATCATTTACTGGCAAGTAAGAGCAGAGCTGCCAGCTGTGTGTGATCTCTGGCCTGAGGGAGGGGGAGAGGGGCACCGCCTGTGGGGAGCTAGCCCACTTAGAATTTGTGACAGGTCCAACATCCTAGATTAGCACTTGGAGACCTTCATCTAACTGGGTCTCATTATTCAGCCCCTTAGTTTGCCTTCCTTTCTCTTCCCATAGTCGATGCCTCCTTTTTAAATGTCCCTCAGGTTTTACACTTTTCTTTTAGGTACTCCTGTAGTACTTTACTCATCCATAGATCCCTCCCTAGTTCTTGGTCTTGTTCTACCCATTTCTTCTGACCTTAAGCTCTCATCTCTTCTTCAAATGGGAAGGTTCCCTAACACACTAGGGCAAGTGTAACCTGAGGTAACCTAAGTAATGGTGACATTTTTCTTCTTCTTCTTTTTTTTTTAAATTTATTCATTTGCGAGAGAGAGACAGATAGTGACAAGAGATAGTGAGAAAGAGCACAAGCGGGTTGGACAGGGAGAAGCAGGCTCCTGCTATGCAGGGAGCCTGACGTGGGGCTTGATGCCAGGACCCTGAGATCATGACCTGAGCCAAAGGCAGATGCTTAACCATCTGAGCCACCCAGGTGCCCCAATGATGACATTTTTCAATTCCAGATTATTTTCCAGCTGAAAAAACTATCATCTGTTTACTTCTCTATGAGGAGTTGCTATGATGCCCAGGCTTGTCCACAGACCATAAGTAATGTGGGAACTAATGCTCATCATTTCAGTAACCTGGAAAGCAATAGACAAAGGGTCCATTACTGAGAAAGATTCTGGTAGATGCCAATTTGATATAGTCACTCAATCCTAGAGCTTTCTGATACAGGGGGAAAAGCATATATTTATAATTTAGAAAACATTCTTTGTGTGTAGTACCTATAGAGTTCAACATGCACCATTAGTCACAAAAAAAAAGGGCAGTTCGGTGCAGTTTCTCATCTTCTATCTTCTGAATGTTCTGTCAGTTTCCAGTAGCCTGAATTTGGCCTGTCTCCCAGGGCTGACCTAGTCAGGGGACACAGCGACTTAGTCACTCCATTGCCCAGCCTCTCCTCATTGCCTCAGCCAACGTTGGCAGTCTAATTATTTGCATTTCCTCCAAAGTGGAGGCCTGTGAGATACACACGAGGCTGACCCACCGGGCGGGCGTTCCAATCAGGTTAAGGTTGCACTCGCTGTCTGCAAAGCCTCAGGAACAGGCTTTTCTTCCGCACCCACCTGTTGCTAGGCCTCTGATGGCCAAAGAAGCCCATTCTCACATCCTCAGGGGATTTGTCGGGACCAGAATAGGAACACGCCCAACCTTGCCAAGAGCCCTTTAGATAATGTCCTAACTTGGTTCTCCCGGGAACCAGCACTTGCAATAATTGAGAGCTGATAAGCCCTATTTACAACAAAGTACCTCCTGCAATCTTTAGTGCTCATAAGGCCTGGTGGCCCGGACTTTCTACCAGAGCTCCCCTAAAGCCTAATGCTAGGACCCTCTTAGAAGCTGCAGGAAGAAAAATGGTTCACTGAACTCTTCTCTCTTGCTGTTTTATTATTCCTAGGTTTTTTTCATTAGTTGATTAAATAGTTGACTTATTAGAAAATACCTGGGAAAAACAATTCAAGGCAACTGTTAGATTCCAACTGGTAAAGACAATCATAGTTTGGGATTTTACAGGAAGTCTTTAAAAAAGGAGATGATACAGGTTGGGCCTTGAATTCTGGGGAGAAAATTTATGGCCAGAGGTGAGAAAGCTGGATGGTAGCATGGTGGTGTGGTCTCATTGGCTTGCTAGTGCTGATTGCCCATCTCTTTTCCAAGTTCATGTTCAATGACGTAGTAGCATGAAATTTTCATGAATAGGCGTATTTATAGCATGGAAGTCGGTAAATGCTAAAAGTCGGGATTCTTTCCTCCTGGAAAGCTGCTTGTTAGTATTTACCAGCATACTGCTGGTGGTGAAGAATGTAGAACACAAATTGGCAAGCCATATTCTGGAGTTAGGACTAGGCTGGGGTCAGATTATATAGGATCTTACAGGGCAGACTAAGGATTTCTGACTTTATCCTATAGATATTGAAGAGCTGTTGATGGGTTTTTATTAGTTGAGATGCTTTTGGTTACAGATAATAGAAAAACTGAATTCAAAATGACTTAAACAATAAGGAAGATGTATCATGTCATATAATAAGAATTCCAAGGAGGACCCCTCAGGGTTGGCTAATTCAGCAGTTCACCCAAGACCCAGGTTGTTCTCATCTTTTTGCTTGGCCATCCTTAGTATGTTGTCTTGTCCCCTGACCAGGACAACAGTTCCAGATCCAACAACAGTCTCTTTGTTGGAGAAAAGAAGTCAAGCACATTTCTATTTATTTCTATCTCTTTGTAAGAGAAAAGAAGTCTTTTATTTATTTCTATCTCTTTGTAAGAGAAAAGAAGTCAAGCACATTTCCCTGAATCTCACATTGGTTAGAACTTTATCATATGCCTAAACCAAGCACAGACAAGGGGATTGAAACCTCATAATTGGCTCAGATCTCTCAGTGTTTCACCCATCTCCTTTCCATGCAGCCTCTACCTCTCCACTGCAGCCAATCTCTTCAGTAGCCTGTGGTCATGTACAGAAGGGTGGCCACTTGAACGTAATCAGGGTTCTATAAGCAAGGAGGAAAAAGGGGCACAGACATTGGTTAAGTAAAGAACAGGATGCTGCAGCTTTTGAAAAGAGAGAAAATATCAATGGAGTATTTTAGGAAGCATAATTTCGCAATGGTTCAAAGACACAGAGGTCCTATGAATATAGAGACCCAGTTATACTATTATGAGTGTGGCTGTGACTCTTTTTTTAAAACTAGGCTGCACACGCAGCGTGGAGTCCAATGTGGGGCTTGAAGATATAGACCTGAGGTGAGATCCAGTTGGATGGCCAACAGTTAAGCCCCTGAGGCATCCCTGGATGTGACTCTGTTAAAAGAGTCTGATATGTGCTACCAAAACAGTGGTTCTCAACTGTCAATTCATTCATTCATTCAATATTTAATGAATGCGTAGCATGGGTCAAGCACTGTGTTAGGTACTGTAAACAAAATGATGAATTTGTGGAGCTTCACAATCTAACAGATGAAGCAAATATCAGTAAAATAATCCACAAGTAAATGTGAATTTATAACTTGGTTAAGTGTTACAAAGGAACCCAGGATATTTGTTTTCTCTTTTTAAAATTGAGGTAAAATTCACACAGTGAAATGCACAGAACTTCAGTATACAATTTGAGGTACATGTGTAACAGCTACCCCATTAAGACAGAGAAGATTTCCATCACCCTAGAAAGTTTCTTCATGCCCTCCTACTTCCCCTCAACCCTCTGCCATAGGCAACCATGGTGTTTTTTTTTGTTTTGTTTTGTTTTAAAGAATTTATTTATTTATTTAAGAGAGAGAAAGAGAGCATGAGCAGTGAGAAGTGTAGGGGCCTACTTAGCCAGAGCGACTCCATCTCAGTTAAACAGCCATTTTGTTGTTTGTGCAGTAAAACTTAAACTGACCCTGTCCCCACCTCCCCCGAGGAACTTACTTAAAAGCAAGTCTGGGGAAACCAGTAAAATATGGTCGACCAGTCCTTGCTAACAGAGCCCAAATACAAGGATGGGTCAGGTCAGGTGGAGATAACAGAGCCCAGAATACAAGGACGAGTCAGGCCAGGTGGAGACAATCTCATTGGCCAGGCTCAACCACATGGCCTTTGCTCTATAAAAGCTAGTCGTGAAGCTGGGGGTGGTAGCTCTCTCCTTAAGAGACGTCCCTGGCAGGTTGGTTTGATTCTCCGTGCTGGCGCAAAATAAAGCTTTGCTTGACCTTCGCTTTGTATCAGTCTTGCTCCTTTGATCACGGACCCCATCAAGAAGGTCAGAGGGAGAAGCAGACTCCCCACAGAGCTGGGAGCCCGATGTGGGACTTGATCCTGGAACTCCAGGATCTACCTGAGCCAAAGGCAGTGACTTAATTAAACAACCGAGCCACCCAGGCATTCCTAGGCAACCATGGTTTAATTTCTATTTTCAAGATTACCTTTGTCTCTTCTCAAACTTCATATAAATGGCTTCTTTTGCTCAATGAATGATTTTGAGATTTATCCATGTTTAAAGGGAGTTCATTTTTAAAATATGTGTCCCATTGTTTGATCAATTTATTTGTCTATTTTTCTGCTGGTAGACATTTGGGATATTTTCAGTTTGGGTCAATTGTGAATAAAACAGTTTTTGAATATTCATGTATAAGCTTTTTGTGTACCTATGTTTTCATTTCCATTGGGTAAATACCCAGGAATGGAATTGCTAAGTAATAGGGTAGAAATGTGTTTAGCTTTATAAGAACCAGGTATGTTAGAACTAATAAAGGAATTCAATAAAGTTGTAAGATACAAAATCAATATACAAAAATCTGTTGCATTTCTATACACTAACTTATGACGTATCAGAAAAAGAAAGTAAGAAAATCCCATTTACAATTGCATCAGAAAGAATAAAATACTAGGAATAAATTTAGTCAAGGAGGTGAAAGACTTGTACACTGAAAACTATAAGATATCAATGAAAGAAACTGAAGAAGATACAGAAAAATAGTCCATGCTCAGGGAGTGGAAGAATTAATATTGTTAAAATGTCTATTCTATCCAAAGCAATCCGTAGATTGAATGCAATCCCTATCAAAACCCCGATAACACTTTTCACAGAAATAGAACCAACAATCCTAAAATGTGAATGGAACCACGAAAGACCCTGAGGTGTTAAAGTAAACTTGAGAAAGAAGAACAATGCTAGAGGCATCATGCTCCTTGACTTCAAACTATATTACAAAACTATTATAATAAAAAAGTAAGATATTGACATAAAACCAGACACATAGATCAATGCAACACAATAGTGAGCCCAGAAAGACACCCACGTATTCTATGACATGCAGCGGGGGCAAGGAGAGTCTCTTCAATAAATGTTGGGAAAGCTGTACAGCCACGTGCAAAAGGATGAAGCTAAACTACAATACACAAAATATCTTACACCACACACACAAATAAACTCAAAATGGGGTAAGGACTTGAATTTAAGACCTGAAACCATAAAACTCCTACAAGAAAACATAGGTGACATCTGTCTTGATTTTTTTGGCTGAGTCCAAAAGCAAAGGCACCAAAAGCAAAAGTAAACAAGAGGGACTACATCAAACTAAAAACTTATGCAAAGAGCAAAAGAAATCAAAGTCATCTATCCAATAACGGGTTAATGTCCAAAATACATGATAAACTTATACAATTTAATAGCAAAAAACCAATCTGATTAATAAATGGGCAGAGGATTTGAACATTTTTTCCAAAGAAGACATGCAGATGGCCCCCAGACACATGAATAAGTGCTCAACATGAGTAATCATGAGGGAAATGCAAATCGAAACCACAATGAACTATCCCTCACACACGTTATGGTGGTCATCATCAAAAAGAAGAAATAACAAGTGTTGGCGAGGATGTGGAGAAAATGGAACCCTTGTGCACTGTTAGTAGGAATTTGAATTGGTGGAGCCAATATGGAAAACAGGATAGAGTTTCCTTTAAGAATTATAAATAGAACTATCAGATGATCCAGCAATTCTATTTTTGGGTATTTATCCAAAGAAAATGAAAACACTAATTCAAAAAGATATACGCACCCCATGTTCACTGCAGCATTATTTACCATAACCAAGACATGGAAACAGCCCAAGTATCCATCGATAGCTGAATGGATAAAGAAATTGTGGTATATCGACATTCATATATATATATATATACATACACAAACATGTTTTATATATATAACATATATATAGGAACATTATTCAGCCATAAAAACATGGAATCTTGCCATTTGTGACAACATAGATGGACTTTGAGGGTATTATGCTAAGTGAAATAAGTCAGACAAAGAGAGATACTGTATGATTTCACTAATATGTGAAATCTAAAAAAAACAAAACAAAAACGACAACAGACAAACCCAAACAAACAAAACAAAGCAACAAAACAAAAAGGCTGAGCTTGAGCTCGTAGATACAGAGAACAGATTGGTGGTTGCCAGAGGAGAGGAGTGGGGTGGGGGTGGGCAACCAGTGAAAGGGGTCAAAAGATACAAACTTGCAGTTATAAAATAAGTAAGTCCTGGGGAAGTAATGCAAAGGATGGCAACTACAGTTAATAATACTACTGTATTGCATATTCTAAAGTTAAGAGAGTAAGTCTTAAAAGTTCTCATCACAAGAAAAAATTGTAACTATGATAATGGATGTCTACTAGCTTTATTGTGGTGATCATTTCACAATATACACAAATACTGACTCATTATGCTGTACAACCAAAGCTGATACAATGTGGTATGACAATTATACCTAGAAAAGAAAAAGAACTGTGGATATATTTATTTATTTACTTATTATTAAAGGTTTACTTATTTGAGAGAAGAGAGAGAGAGCATGAGAGAGAGTTTACTTATTTGAGAGAAGAGAGAGAGAGGGGGGCAGAAACAGGGAGAGGAACAGAATCTCAAGCAGATGCCCTGCTGAGCAGAGCCAGATGTGGGGCTCCATCCCACAACCTTGAGATCACGACCTGAGCAAAAATTCAGAGCTGGATGCTCAACTGACTGAGCCACCCAGGTGCCCAGAACTGTGTGTATTTTAAAAATATTTAGATTCCTGGTTTTCAGTCTCCCAAATTCTCAGTCAGTCTGAGATTGTTAGGCACATACAATATGCTGTTTTGAAACTCCACCGGACCACTGGTTTTAATTATAGTGGTGGTAGTGGAAAGGAAGTTATTTTGGTTTGGTGTTCTGTCCTACCACAAGAGCATATAAATGCAAACAATTGCTTTTTTTTCTTTTTTTTTCCTGGTTAGCTGCAAAATAGCTTTCTCTGAACATTTCCCCCACTCTATCCATTAGCTAGTATTGAAATAGTCGCTCCTTTTAGTTTTTCTGGTGCAATGCTCCTTTTAGTTTTTCTGTTTTTTCTGCTCTTGCTTAAAGTGAAGTGGAAGTTCAGGGAACTCCTTGGAGCATCCCTTCGAATTGCTAAGATGAGTAAACAAAAACAGGCCTTAGGTTGGAAGAGAACTTAGTACTGAATGGCAGATGAGGGTATGTGGCTGGTACACTTGTAGAATTTTCTCTGCTGCTCTCTTTCTTTCTTTTTTTTTTTTTTTTAAACTATTCTTTTACCTGGCAGCAAAAAATAATCAGCTGTGTTCTGGCAGCTGACAACGACATCAGACATCTGCTTCTGAACATTCAGCACTGTGACAGCCCAAACGGCTACAGATCACTACAGAAGAGGTCCCCAGTTTCTAGGCAGAGAAATTGACACATAGGAATAGGAAGGGAGTCACTTAATGGCTTAGGGGGTGGCTGAGCTGGGACCAGAATCCAGGTGGCTTGGCTCCCAGCCTGGCTGACCACACTGCTACCCACATAGCCTGGGCTGACCCAAAACAAGCGGCCCATTGAGCAATTGCACAAACAACAATGAGTGATGGATGGTCAGAGCAAGAAACAGGCACAAAGCAACTGCAACCCCATCACTTCCTGGCCCCTAAATTTCCAGGCAAGCCTGTAAATTTGTGGTTACTTAATTGAGTTTGGCCCTGCTTTCAAATATGGAAACTTTTTGTGGTCACTGCCAAAAGTAAAAGTCTGCCTTGTAATAATGAGGCTGGAGAGTGTCTTTGAACTCTGTACCTGGTTCTAATAAGGTGGTGGTAGTGGAGTTAAGACTGGAAAGACATAGTCAACAGATCAGCATTACCTCGTCCTGGGAGGGCTTTGGTGAAACAAGAAAATATAGATTTTTGAGGCTCCTCATCTGTGGACCTGTCCTCCTACCTCAGATTTAACTAGCAAGGGATGGTTGTGATCAATGGAATTCACTTAGAACCAACTTAGATGACCAAGTCTTATTCTACCCTCTTCCTCAAATTTGCCATGGAACAGTAGCCCAAATTTGCAGTCCCCCCATAGCTGAAGCCCAGGCCAAATGGCTCTGCTTGCCAACTTGTGCTGTTGGTCCTGGGTGTGCCTCCTGCAAGACACTCTGACCTTCTTGGCCTTGGCACGGCCCTAAATCAACTCTAAACCTTGGGTGTCCCCAGGAGATATAGCTGCCCGTCTAGGCAGTTTCCTGTTTCAGACGTCCATTTTCTAGTCCTGAGCTGGGTAATTCCAAAATGTCTATGCTCCACCCTTGCCATTTACAGACTAAGGATCTCAGGAAGTATTAAGGGGAAAAGTTGACTGTGGTACAGTATTCGTTCTTAAGGAGGCCTAATGGGCACAATTTAGACAATAAACATTTTGAATACGCAGATCAGGTGCCACGATGCTAGAAATCTAAATTAAAATTTAGGATTTCTTTGGTAAAGTTATAGCAAGGGCTGGCCCCATTTTGTGTTTGTCACAAAGAGGTATTGATTAAATGGCTCTTCTTAGTTCACATTCTCCTAATATTTATTTGTTTATTCAATAAATATGGAAGGTCTGCTATATGCTGAAGTTTATGCCCTAGCCCATTGTTCCTCACAGAGCACATATGTGAGCTGTGTTATATAATATAGTTTCACGTATTTTACTAAAGTGTAAGATCCTTTTTTTTTTTTAAAGATTTTTTAGATTAATTTATTTGACAGAGAGAGAGAGAGCGCGCACAAGAAGGCAGAGAGGCAGGCAGAGAGAGAGAGGGGGAAGCAGGCTCCCTGCTGAGCAGAGCGCCCAACTTGGGGCTCGATTCCAGGACCCTGAGACCATGACCTGAGCCGAAGGCAGAGGCTTTAACCCACTGAGCCACCCAGGCGCCCCTAAAGTGTAAGATCCTTGATGCCTGGAATTATGTCTTATTCATTTCTGTGTCCCCAGTATAAATGAGCACAGTACCTTGCACATAGTAGGGATTCAAGAAATATTTGAATTGAATTATGCTGTGATGCTGTTAAAACGCACTAATAAAACAGCGATACTTAACTTTTTTCTATTGGGCTGAGGCATACATGTCAACATTGTGCAAGTAAGTAAGTACTGAGTGTTAAAAGAGAAGGGTATGTTCACTTCA
This sequence comes from Lontra canadensis, assembly GCF_010015895.1. Classification (NCBI taxonomy): domain Eukaryota; kingdom Metazoa; phylum Chordata; class Mammalia; order Carnivora; family Mustelidae; genus Lontra; species Lontra canadensis. The sequence goes on along the minus strand of NW_022631136.1, from coordinate 342,504 downwards.
CGTGTGTTGGAAGACGACTGCAAAACTGGGTGGAGACTTGGTCTGTTAGAAGCACTGTTAATTTTCCTCTGGTCAGTCCAGAATGACCGCGAAGAGTAACTAGAATTTCAGTCTTCTAGTTCGAAAGTATTTTCACCCTTCTCACTTTTCCAGAACTACCCGCCTCTTTCTGCATCTTCCCAAAGGGCTGTATCCAACTGACTCTGCCCCAAAGTCTCAAGAGCCACCTCTGGACCCCTCCAGCTCCGCTTCAAGAACTCTCCAGATCAGAGGCCTCAAGAACACCGGCCAGGAAAACACGGGGTCACGCGCGGGGCAGGCGCCAAACTGGCCAGAGCCAGGGGAGCGGCGCTAAAGGCGGGGCTGCCATGGGGCGGGGCGGGGCGGGGCGGGGCCGGGTAGGAGGAGGCCTGGGGGGCGGCTTGGGTGTCACCACCAACCCGCTCCGGCCGGAAACTGGCGCTAGTTTCCGGCCGGACGGCCGAAAGCCACCGATCCTGAACCAGCCGCCGGAGTCGGAGTGTCGACGGGGTGTGGAGCAGGCAAAAAACCACTGGGGGAGGCCAGTCCTGATCAGTGCCGTCTGGCTCCAGCTCCTGATCCTGTGCGGAGCAACAGCCGCGGTCGCAGTCTCCGCCACCGCCTCCGCCTCCGCCTCCATCGTCGTCGGGGGAGGGGCCAGCCGGACCCCGGGGTCACAGCCGAGGAATGAGGAGAGGCGGCCGGGCCCCGCGCTCCGCCCCGGCCTAGGGCCTTGCCCCGGGAGCCGCGAGGGTAACGGAGCCCCCTGCCCTGTCACCCTCCTCCCCGTCTGCTCCCGCCCCTCCCGTCTCTTCAGACTCCCAAACTCCGACCCTCTGATCTCCACTGTCCCCCTTCTCCTTTCTGATTATATTTCACCCGGAGCCACCGCCTCCCGGCACCCCCTCCTCGCCCCGACTGTGCCTTGCTTCGTCCCAACCTTTTCCCCGTTACTTCTCCCTTTCACCTGCGTCCCGTGTTCCTCGCTCCCACCCCGGTTCCTGGCTTCTCTTCCTAAGCTGTGCTGGGCAGTTTGGACGGTCGCCCCCTTGTCAGCGAGACTTTCGGGGAGGGATGGTGGAGTTTTAAGGTGGTTAAGAGTGTGCGGACCCCCTGTCCTATCCCTGTAGTAGGATAAAGTTCATAAAAGTCTGAGTATAAAAGTGCAACGAAAAGAAAACAAGCTTGTTCTCCCCTGTAGATAGCCAAACTGAGGTGCGTCCAGTAATGGAGGAAGGGAGCGAAAAAGAAGTGTGTGTGTGTGTGTGTGTGTGTGTGTGAGAGAGAGAGAGAGAGAGAGATCGATTGATTCTAGGGCAGGCTTATGAACTTTAGAAAAAAGAAAAGTTGCCATGAGCCGATGGAAACTTTAGAAGCTGATGATGAGTAAGCCGGGGGCTGCGTGATCTCACTCCTCTTCTCATAATTACTAGGTTAACGGTGTGGCTCCGGTCGGGATGGAATGGGATTTGTTTACTGGGCCGGCGTATTTTTAGCTTGTCGGCTCACAAGGACTAGAGCTCCGAGTCTCTGAGGCTCCCTGAGTCTCAGTCTTTCTCCGTCTCCCTCCCCACCGCTCCCTCTCCCTCGACTAGGTAGTCTGTCTAACCTGGGTGGTTCCTCTGGGCACAAAACGGATAGGAAATTAAATTGGAAGAAGTGGACTGGTGAAATTATATGTAAGAGAGTCTCCCCCACACTCTTCAGGGTGTTTCCTTTTCGTAAATGCAAAAGCAAGAATTAGCAGAATTTGTTATTTTCCTCATATTTTTATAACTATGTAAAATGCTTTTTAGAACAACCAGAAGTTGGTAATTTTTCAGTCCTACTATATGTTTAGGAGGTCCTTGAGGAGGTTGGATCCCTTTGTCTTTCAAAATCTGTTTCAAAGGTGGAAAAGGGCAAGAAGAGGTAGTCGTGAGGCTAGTCCAAAAAGATAGCAAATCCTAAGTTTTTAAAAAACATTTAGAAAATTTCTTTCCTAGTGAACGAGACTGCATTTCTGGTGCGGTGGAGAAGACAGCAGGAACATACTGGGTGACTAGGGAGAACTTATAATTAAACGTTTGCTGTGCATAATTTACAAATGAATACATTATAGGCAAACAATTATACTCTTTGTCCTCATTGTTTTTCTGAACAGTTCTTTTTAAAGTTTAGGAACCAACCTGCTGTGCTAGTCTATTGATATTTTGAAGGCTGAACAGAACTGTAAAATAAATGAAATTGATGTTGCTCATCTGGAGTGTGAATGCCAGTCTTGTTCTAATTTCCACTAGCTACCCGGCATGCTTCAGAGCACCTCCCTGAGTAAGTGGCCAGTTACTATGTACTTAGTGATTGCAAATGAATACAAATATTAGCTCATGCTGGGAGTAATTGAGAAGGTAAATATGCTGAAAAGATCTTCCAAAACTGGAATAGATTATCTTTCAATTTTTTTTCCATTTCGGATTATCAGCACCTTTCTGCCGATAATTATCCATTAACATGAATAATTTAGAATTGAACAGATATCCACTTTGGGCATTAAGCATTCAAGCAGGAAGGAAAGATGGAAGGAAGATAATTCCCAAACTATTACTAATTTTTTGTTGTTGCCTGATTTGACTTATCCCTTTCATTTCTTTTCTGGCATTTCAATGCCAGAGACTCCCTTGTGGAAAAAAAAAATGTAAACCTTTGGCAGGGAAAGGGCTGTCTGCTGACTTGTATAAGGCAGGCTGACAGTAATGAATGGTAATTTTAGTTGGACTTGGTGGAGTTAGGTCACCAACAACGTGGAAATACTTCCTTAATCTCCTACTTCTGGGGACCCCTGTTGAAAAAAGATTTAATTTGGAGGGCAAGATCAAATTTTTAAAAATCAGAATCATCTTCCCTGAGTCTGTTGACTATTAATAATTGTTTTAATTTCTGAGTCGGTTGATGCTGATTTTTCTTTTTTAAGATTTTATTTATTTGACAGACAAAGATCACAAGTAGGCAGAGAAGGCAGGCAGAGAGAGAGAGAGAGAGAGAGAGAGAAGGAAGCAGGCTCCCCGCTGAGCAGAGAGCCCGATGTGGGACTCGATCCCAAGACCCTGGGATCATGACCTGAGCCAAAGGCAGAGGCTTTAACCCACTGAGCCACCCAGGTGCCCTGGTTGATGCTGATATTAGTGATGTCTGGGAAATTCTAGTTATATCAATGAGATAAATTAGGGAAGATTTTGGAATCAGCAGAATTTGAAATGGAATTGGAGGCTGTGGATTAGAGTCATAAAGAGGCATGACCTATGAAGTTAGATAGACCTTGGTTCAAATCTTGATTATGGCATTTACTATGTGACCTTGGACAATTTACTTCTCCATCCTTATTTATAAAATATGTATGAGCATTCAAGCAAATGAAATAGTTATTCTTTGTTAAGAGTATAAGAAAAGAAAAGTGTCCCCAGGAGGAAAGTATACTTATGTCTGTTTATATAAACTTCCTCTTACATTTATTATTTGGTGGCTGGTGGAGTGGGAATTGAAGCAGTTGAATAAGTAGGAATAAGCCTAGGGCAGCCTAATAGTCTGTCACTATTCCCATTTCTCAGAAATCGTTGTTTGGGGTTTCAAGATTCAATATATATAACCATATGATGGAGTAATAGTATTAAAAATAAAATTTCGGATTGATACGGGGGCACTGTGGGCCAGTTGTAAAGTTTTCGAGCTTCTCAAGCATGCTTAAGCATGCCAAGGATCCTGGCAGGTCCTTGTGAGGCTCCCTCTTTTACCCAAACATTCATCCCATCAAGGAAAAATTTTGAGAAAGTGCTTCGAATTGTGGCTTCAGCAGCGTCTTCCCTATGGAAACTTAGGAGCTGTGAAATCTTCTCAACAGCCCCTGATAAATTCAGATAATTAAAATCTGTGTAACTGGAATATAGATGCAGGACAGTTGTGTGAATGCCTGAACTCAGTTGATTTTTTAATATGAGAGAAGAAAGTTGTTTTTTTTTTTTAAAGATTTATTTATTTGAGAGAGAGAGAGCACCCGCAAGCACGAGCACAAGTGGGAATGGCAGTGGGGGAGAGAGAGAGAATCTCAAGCCGACTCCAAACTGAGTGCCGAGTCTGACACGAGTGCAGAGTCTCACACAGGTCACACATGACCCTGAGATCATGACCTGAGCTGAAACCAAGAGTCAGATGGTCAACTGACTGAGCTACCTAGGTGCCTCTGTGTTTTGTTTTTGTTTTTGTTTTTGTTTTTTAAGTAAGGAATCCTTGCTGAATAATGATTGAGCATTCTTGTGGATTAAGCTGTCTCCAAGCTCCAGTGACAGGCTTTGGGAAGATAGAAAGGATATAAAGACAAGTGTCCTTGCCTTTGGGACAGGGGTGGGGTTGTGGAAGGTGGTATATATAAATGGGAAGGCACACTGTTACAAGCTTTAACATTTAGGACACAACATATAAACAAAACCAGTTTAATGTGCTACAAATGGAATATATAGAGGCTAGAAAACTAGAAGTAAAAGAATCTATGAAATTAATTAGGGAAGATTTCTGAATCAGCAAAATTTGAAATGGACTTGGAGGCTGTGGATTAGAGTCAAAGAGGCATGGCCAATGGAGGTAGAACTTGGTTCAAATCTGGACTGTATGATCTTGGACAATTTACTTGTCCATCCTTATCTATGAAATACGTGTGAGCATTCAAGTAAATGAAATAGCTATTCTGTGTTAAGAGTAAAAGAAAATAAAAGATCTTCCAGGCAAAAAGTATAGAATGTACAGTGTGCAGTGGTGGTATGAATGACTAAGTTGTGTTTGTCGGGGTAATAAATGAGAGGGACTGGAGAGAATGTGGGTGGTCGAGTCATGGGTAGAGCAGGCAAGAGGGTGGAGGGGACTCAGAGGCCAGATTCTGTTGGGTGTTCATGGAAGGGTCAATAGAGTCATTGTAGGTCCTTGAACAAAGGATGAATTTAAAAAGTGTTGAGCCTTCTGGTCCAGGAACTCAGGGGCAAGGAGTCAGGCAGGCACCGGTACATTGTAACTCTTCGGTTTCTCTTCTAGACCATCTTGGCCTAAAGGGATCATCCAGGAGACAGAGGATTCTTGTAGAAGTTTCTGTCTTCACACTTTACTCACTATGCTGAGCTCTGTTTGTGCTTGTCTCACATTGTACTGTGGGCCTGTAGGCTGTGGCTGGCTTATCCTCAAGAGCTTATGGTAAGGACAGTATCATGTTTTAAGGGCATTAACTTCCAGTTATCTCTGCTGTTGTAGGGTACAGTAATATAAGTAATTCAGAATTTAATATGAAAATTTCTTGGTTTGAAAACGCATAATTTTCTTAAGCCAGATTTATTTTAATGTTTTGAGGATCATATTGATGTTGAAATGAATTTGCATTTCTAAGCCTATATTACCTGATGGTGAGGAGGGTATATACTGATGGTGAAGAACAGTCAAACTTGGTTTAAAGATTATACCTCAGAAATCCTGTAAATTGGGTAATTCATTTATGGATAATTAAGATTGGATTATATGAGTATGTTAATGAAGACCAGTTTCTTTTCAAAATCTGTGCAGGTCCATTGTGACCACTTAGGTTGTCTGCCTTATGCCTAAGCGATTTATAAATGATGTCTGTGTTATAGTCAGAGTGAGTGTTTACTCACAGTATCTGGAGGAATCCTATTTTGTTATGTTGCGTCGATGAAGATGAAGGTGGCTTTTTCAGAGCACTTGGGCTTTGTAGAGGCTCTTCTAGATAGTAACTCTGCTGAAAAAACTGTCAGGTTTTTCCTTTTGAAATTAAGTTGTTTGAAAATATGGCTAATTAAAAAAAAAAAAAAAGAGGAATGAGGAGCAGCGTTCACATTTAATAAACACAGGATCACATGCTTGTTCTTCAAACCTTGTTCTTTCAGTTGACTTGCTTTCCTTCATCCCTGCTTACCCCCTACCTTCTCACAGTCATTACCAAACTATGTGCTTATGATGTCATGAGCACAGGATTATTATTTACCTCTTGAGTCAGGAGATTGTAGCATTTTTGAGTGGAGATCAGAGGTGGAAGTCAGGAATCTTAATTTATATAGTTTAGTTCAGGATTATTTTCAACTGTGTTTTTTAGGTTTATGTCTCATCTTTTTATTTCTCTAAGAAATAGTTTTGGATAGGAAAAATTACTGAGCTATTATTTTTGGTGACCTGCGTTGAGTTCAATTTTATGTTAGGTACTGTGGAGGATTAGGAAAACTGATGATTTTGTGCCTTTGAGGAGTTTACAGTCTAGTTGGGAATAAGGAGTATAGGAAGGAGTGAATACCTATTGAACCTCTAATATGCCAGACCAAAAAAAGAAAATGAGAAATTATATTATCGATTGCACAGTATAGATCTCATATCGTATGTCTTTGGGGACAAGAGCACTCAGGTAGTTATGAGTGCTATCACGGAGGAATTGTAACTTCAGATCTTAAAAAAATAAAATTGTATGAAGTACAAGGGGTAAAGATGAAGCAGATAACAACAACAACAAAGTCATTTCATTTTGGAGCTGAGAAGGATCAAACAAAAGCCTGGACTAGGCTTGGGTGTTCCTGGGGCAGTGATGAGACTGACCTGAGCAGGTTGGTTAAGTTGGTTTGGATCTATGTTTTAGAGGGGTCTTAAAAGGCAGGCTTATAAATTGAGATTTTAAATTATAGAAAATAGTGAACCACTCTGAATTTTTGAGGATAGTAATAGCAAAATGATGATGGTAGAAAACAGGTGGGCCGGGAGGGAAGGGGGATTGTCTCCTTGGGTGTATGAGGTGATGAAACCTGAGCTAGAGTTGGGGTGTGGGTTGGGATAAGGAGAGAAAGAGGGAAAAAGAGATTGTTAAGTAAAAATTAAAGTCAGTGACGACTGGATGTAGCCGATGAAGGAGAGTGATCCATCAAGTATGACTATAACATTTTAAGCTTGGGTTTCTGAGACATTAAGATCAGGAAATTAGGAAGGATTCCTCATTTTTTAGGGGCATTTGATGAGTTCAGTTTGAAAGGTATTGGATGTGAAGTAGGAATGAAACACCCAAGAGAAAGCTGAGTTAGAGATGAACCTGAAGCTGGTGGAGAGTAGAGGCAGAGGTTAATATTTTTGGAAGCGCGGTTTTGTGGCTCCTCAGCATGGATGTGGGAGCTGTAGCCAAGGGAATGAATAAGCTCTCTGAAGACTAGAATTTAGGGAAAGAGCAAAAGGCCAGGGATAGTGGTAGAGTGATAGACACTATTCTACAGTCTTCGGGCCATCTTAATTGACTTCTTCTTTGTCCTTTCTCGTTTTCTGTTTCTTTCCTCCCAGTGCCATCAAACATCCCTTGAATGTCTCTTTCTGTCATAGGCACTGAGGAAACAGATGAGTCAGACAAGGTCTCTACCTACAGGGAGTTATGGGCCCAGGGGGAGGAGACAGATGCATAAATATATAGATGTCATGAAGTGTGGCTGTTGTTGCCATAGAAGTATGTAGGGGGGATGGTAGGGGCCTAAAGGTCAGTTCTGCTTTGGGCATGCAGAGGTTGGAAAGTGCCTCCGAGAAGAGATGACATTTGAGATGAGTCTTGAAAGATGAGTTAAGGGTGTACCCTACAGAAGACAGGGAGAAGTACACTCCAGGCTGAGAAAACAACATGAATAAAAGCTTAAAGGAACAAAACAGCCAGACTTCTTCAGGTAACTTTTAAGTAATGATTGTGGCTGGAGGACAGGGTTGGAGGGCAGGGATAAGGCTGGAGAAGTAGTTAAGGCTGATCATGGACAGCTTTAGCTTGTGCTCCAGTATGATGAGCATTTCAGGGTTTTTAAGCATCAAGTTGAGAATTAAGTTTCACGTTGTAGAAAGATTATTTCGTCAGTGGTGTAGGGCATACGTTGGAGAGGAACAGAGCAAAAGCCTTTTTAAGTACCTTTATTATGCTTAAGAGTAACAGTTCTTATTGAGTGCTGTTGTTTGCAGACTCATGGAATCAGAGAACTATAGGGACTGTTTTAGTCTCCCATTCATTTTCAGAGGACATTTACTCAGGGTCACAGAAGTAGTTTTGTGATAGCTTGGTCTGGAATTCCATTTCCAGTGGCTATAATGTGGTTGGAGGTTAATAAATATCGTTTCACCTTGCTGATCCTCTCATGTCCCATTCCAGTGTTTGTTACAGCCTGCTACACCGCATTGTGCTAGAAGACATTCCATCCCATTGTTGTTTTTACCAGTCCGAAGTGAATGGTGGCTTTTTCCCGGGTCTGAATGAGGAAGATCTGCCCTGAGAGTACCTCAGGGAATAGGGCTTTTGAGCTGAGGCAGTTGGGTGCCCTGTAGGGGGAGTGAATAGGATGTTAGGATTATTCATCTTTAATGATGCGGATGTAGAAGAATGTCAAGGTATTTGTTTTACTGAATGTGCAGAATTGTGCCAGTGAAACTTTGGTAGAAGAAATAAATTGTTTATCCACAAAAAGGATATTTATCTTAAAAAACAAGATTTGTTTATTACACTTGTATTCTAAGTCTTCCTTTCCTGTGTTTTTAATTTTATTGGAGATATATATATATATATATATATATATATTTTTTTTTTTTTTTTTTTTAAAAGCAAGCGCTTGGCCCAACCTGGGGCCTGAACTCATGACACCTAGATCAAGAGTTGCATGTTCTACCGACTGAGCCAGCCAGGTGCCCCTTCATTGGGTTTTCGTGAAGGGAAATTGTTTGGATTTGAAGTGCTAACTTTAAACTTGCGTTTTATGTTTTAGTCATTTTGCTGGAGAAGAACAGGACAGGATAGAAGGATATCTTAGAGATTCTTAGACTCCCCTGGGGAAAGTTGGGACACAAGGGGATGTGGAAGGATGGGTACCTTTCTTTCTTTTCTTTTTTTTTTTTTTTAAGATTTTATTTATTTATTTGACAGAGAGAGAGATCACAAGTAGGCAGAGAGGTAGGCAGAGAGAGAGGGAAGTAGGCTGCCCGCTGAGCAGAAAGCCGGATGGGGCCTGATCCCAGGACCCTGAGACCATGACCTGAGCTGAAGGCAGAGGCTTAACCCCCTAAGTGACCCAGGCGCCCTGGGATGGGTACCTTTCACTGATAAGTCTTCCTCAAACTTAGCTGAGTTATGATTTCTTTACTCTTTGCTCTGGGCTCTGTCCACATCTTTTCCAGAGACGGGCCTTGGTTTGGAAACTATCCACTTTAGCAGAATTGCCAATTCCTAATTCTTTCTCAAGTGGGCAAGGGTACATTTTGTTTTTGTTTGTGAGTGTTTTGGGGAGAGGAGGGGAGAGAGGAGGCACGGAATAACTACTCACAGTGAGTCTTTATCAGAATTCCTATGTATCTGGAGGTTTCCTTGGCTTTTTTGGGGGAGGTGGGGGGAAATGACTTGGTTACACTGGTATTTATGTTGTGTGGGATCGTGGTTGTCACTCCCCTCAGATATCTGATTTAGGATGGCAATAAGAACTTATTTCTTGTCCGTATCTGTCAGCCTTCACCCCACCCTGTTCTGAGTACCCTCTGTGCACTCTCTGAGTGCACTCAGAGTGCACCCAAGTGTTCCCTGAAAGTTTGGGGGAACCATCTTGCTCCTCCTGACTATTATTTTTGGGTTAGTGATTCCACTATTTTTCTCTTCACCTGGCCCTTTCTTAATTTTAAAATTTTGAATAATAAGATATTTTGAATATTTAGAAAAGTCCAGGGGAGAAAAAATCCCAACATTTTGAGCACATAACCCAAATTTAATGGATATTAACATTTTGTCATACTTGTCTTAGATCTCTAACTCTGTTTAAGATAGAATGGTAAATATAGCTAGGTCCTACTATGCTTCCTTTCCCCTTTCCTCTTTCTTGGGAAATGACTACTGGTCTGATTTACTATCTGTCATTCAATTTCATGTTTTATACTTTTTTTTTTAACATATTATGTATACACAAACAACATATAGTTTTGAAATCTTACATAAACAGAATTGTATTGTATGTATCCTTTAGCAGTTTTTTCCTCAACATTGTTTTTCAGATGTGTCTTCATGTAGATCTAATTTACTTAATCATCTAATCTTTAAGCCTCTTACCTCCATTGCCCTTTTCACTTGTCCTGTTAAAAAATATCCTACCTATCAAAGTCCCCGTTTAAGTCATATTGTCTATAAAAACTTTGCTGATTTTTTTTTTCTCCAACAGGATGTGATCTTTCCCACTTCTGAATTCTATCATTTTATTCATACTTGTCTGTTTGTAGTTGTATATTTTTGTGTTTTTGTTATTTGTGCTCTTCGGATGCCATTTCTACTACACTATGAGCTCCTGGAATTTCTTTTATCTTCTGTGTCTCTCCTGGGGCTTGCCACAGTAACTTATACATGGTAGGCATTTAGTCACTATTAGTGACTAAATGGTTAATTAATGAATTAAAAAATAAAAATCCTTTGCACTGATGAACTGTTAATTATGAGCATGATAATGGCCCCATTAAAATAGAGTTATAAAGAAACATTCAGCAATGAAAATTAAATAAAATGCACATAATTGTCGAGAATAGTCAAGACTAACTTCTTGCAAGAGATGAGCAAACATTCCCTGAGAAATGAAATGGGAATTGATTGGTGATATCATCCAATGAGGAAACTCCTGGGAATTGATCCTGATGGCATTTGTGAGGCACTGTTCTCCTGTGGCCAGACTCATTTCACTAGCTATCAAATTCTGCTGTTGTCATCAAGGTCTTGACACCCTCACTGGAGATGGGATACTGGTGTTGAGACAAAGCAGCCTCTCTGTTCACTTCATAAACACTGCTGGGAACCAGGAATTCTTTGGTGCCTAAAGAAGAAAGCCTAATAGACACATTTGTACATATGTATGTATATATGTATGTATATGTTTAACACTTGCTTTTTTTATTGAAACCAGATTGTATTTCAGCAGAATATTTTGAAGCTTTTCATTCTAGAAGGTACAGTCCCAATATAACCTCATTTTGGCCTCACAGAAGCTCTTCCCTCATTTGCCAAATAGAAATTAAATATTAAGTGGAACTATATGAAATTGCAGTTTTGTAGGCAAAAGCAGTCAAATACTTTTGTATTTGCAGTTTTGTATGGTTAAACCATATACATCTAGTCTTGATTTTCTCTTGGTGTTCTATAGAACATTATCATGGACCTTTTCAAGGTGGATAATCCAAAATCCATTTATAATTCTAAAATGCATTTCTGAACTTTAATTTGTAACCAGTTTTCTTTTGTAGTTATCTTAAGCTTCAAGTTTTCTGTAAAATGTTTGTATTTCTCAGCACATATTTAGTAGATACTGGAGAAGGTTGTTGGAACTGTGTAAGGATTGTAGGCCAGAGTACACTGTGGGAAATAAGCCTGTAATGAAAACTTTTGCTGTCAGTAGCTGCATATAATGGATTGAGTTGGCTTTAAGGAGCATTCAGTTTCTTTGAGTTATTGAACCCCCCAGCCCGCACTTCCTACCACCCCCATATCTTCTCTCTAAGTCTTGATAAGGGAGATCGGTGGTGGGGAAAAACTATGGAAGAGAAAATTACCTGTGACCCTTGATTTTATTTGGAGGCTTAACAGGGAAGATGGTATGAGCCCTAGCTCCTGGCACCAGCCTCTTACTTTATGGTTCTCTAAGCAGTTCTTAGGTTAAGGGGACCTTGGGGTGTGGGGTGGGGCTGGGGGTGGTGGAGAGTGAAACAACAAAGAGATAGTGGGAGTTAGCAGATACTGTGGAATAGGATTGGGGAAACAGGAATGGAAAATGGGGATAGGTATAAAAATTTAAGGAGGCTGTTTCTTCTCATCCTTCAAAACATGGCTTAGAAGTCTTTCTAACCCTTGTACCTTAATTATATCAAACTTGTATCCAGGCTACATACCTGTTTGGAAAACATCATATATAGAATTCAGCTTTGAAAATAGCAGTTTTGTGTTCTAAAATAGTTCTTTGAAAAGTCAGGGTCATTTAAAATGAGTTGGTCTCCTGTTGTCTTTTGAATCATTAATAACTCTGAGCCTTTAGTATTAGTAAGTCTTGGTCTTTATGTGAAGATAGTCTCGTGTGAAGAACTGAGAAAGACAATGGGAAAATATCACACTGCTAACAAAAATATTTTAGACAGCAAGTTCTTATTTATTTTAAAAACTTACCTGCTCTTATGAATTCCTTTGTGAGTGTTTGCTTTCATCTTCTTTGAACAAAGAGCTCACCTGGCCGAGTGTTATACTATTCATTTTCTGAAAATTTCCATCAGCAGTAAGGACAAAATTATCTGACATGAAGAATACTTGGTCCGTTTTTGATGACTAGGGATAGAAACTTCTCAAACTCCTCAGAATTCTGAAAATAGAATTTGAAAGTTAGACTTAATATTTGCTGCATCCTGGTTTCTTTGGTTGCCTAAAATAAATTCCTAGCTATTTGGCACAAGGTGACCTCTTGTTTTAACAACATTAAGTTCCTTCTCTCTCACATCATCTTTGAAGTTTTTTGTAATATGCTAGTTCATTATGGAAATTGAGATAAGAAAATAATCTACATAAATTTCTCTTGATGTTTGCTGCCAGCTTGAGACTGATTCCTCTCTACTGAATACCTGCTGTGTTCCAGAATTTGGACAACATGCTCTAAGGAGATGCTAAGGAAGTGCTACCCAGCAAATAAACTAAACAAGTAGTAGGAGAATTGGCCCCTTGGGAATTTGTATTCTGTGTTAAATGGGAAATAGTTACATATACATAAATAGATATATAGAAAAAAAGAAATAATGAGAAACAAATATAACTATGGAGTAGTATATACTATCTAGTATATACTAGTATATACTACTATATACATACAGTGTTTTAGAACTGAAGGGAAATTTACATATTGTCATCATTTTCTAGATAAGGAAAATGAGGCCCAGAAAGTTTGACTTGTCCAAGGTAGTAGTTACTCTCAACAGCAAACATTTTATTGAATATTTGCTCTCTGAAAAGTTAGGCTTCAGTATACAGAGTTAAAGTCATGAAGAACTTAATTAGTTGTGAAGACTGAATTATTTGCGTAAAAAGATGAATAATAATACGAAGTCATGGGTACAAAGTGTCAAGTGAGGAGTACAGTTGTCAGAATTACATGTTTTTTTTGTTGTTGTTGTTTTTGTTTTTGTTTTTTTAAGTAAGCTCTGTTACCTATGTGGGGCTTGAACTCATGACCCTGAGATCAAGGGTCGCATGATGTGTACCAACTGAGCGTGCCAGGTGCCCCAGGAATTATATAGACATTTAGAGGGAGTGGGTAGGGGAAAATTTTATACTTAGGCTAATCTAGATCTTAGAGAAGAGAAGAGACTGGGTAAGTTCAGAGGGCTAGGCCTGAGAACAGTTAGCATTCAGAAAGCATTTAAGGCATGAGAACAGTGAACTATGCCTGCTTTGTTTTGAGGGTAGAGAAAGTAGACAAGCAACAAGATTAATAAAGTTGGAGAGTTAGGTAAATAGGAGAGGGCCTTAAATCTCAGGCAGAGGAATTTGGTTTATACTTACAGTGAAAAATCAGCAAGCACAGAACTTTATGTGTAAATGAGTATTTTAGGAAAATGAATTTCAGCTGTGCAGTGTAAAGTGGAAGAAGAACAGGTAGAGCAGTTATGATAGTCCTGGGGGAAGGAGTCTCTACAGGGGTGATAGTCATGTAGAGAAAAGAAGAGTCCAGTGATTTGAAGAAAAATAAATAGAATTTGGTAACTGCTTTTTTTTTTTTTTAAGATTTTATTTATTTATTTGACAGAGAGCACAAGTAGGCAGAGTGGCAGGCAGAGAGAGAGGGAGAAGCAGGCTCTCCACTGAGCAGGGAGCCCAGTGTGGGGCTCGATCCCAGGACCCTGGGATCATGACCTGAGCCGAAGGCAGACGCTTAACTGACTGAGCCACCCAGGCGCCCCTCGTAACTGCCTTTATAGGAAGAGTAGATAATAACAATGCGTGTGTTCTCCATCTGGGTTGTAGCAGTAAAGGAGCTGGGTTTGGCTGGTTTCTAATGCATCTGCTCTCCAAAGGGATGCTTCGATGGAAACCTTTCAAGAGCCCTGAGTCTAGCCCAACATTCTCAGGTGATACTGAAATGACCGGTTTAAGTTTGCACACTTCCTAAGTTAGTAGAACTTGGTGTAGAGCCCATTCTTTTGACTCTTGGCCAGTGCTCTATTATATCTTATTGCTTAAGAGGAGGTGAGACAAGCGGTTAAAAACACAGAGGAAGATGCCTGGGAAATGAAATGGGAAGTTGAAGAGCACATCATGATGAGGTTTACCCACAAGCCGTTTCAGCTCTCATAGGTTTTCCTTATCTTCAGACAGTAAATGAGTATACTGTTGGGCTCATGAGGCAACAGTGACCCGAGTTCCTTAGAGCTGTCTTCTCACATTCAGTTCTTTGTAGTCAAGGAAAAAGATTCCTTCCGATTTTGGATTTAATTGCATATATTCTCTGATTCCCAATTTTGAAGTGAAATATCTTTTCCTCTGCATGTAAGATAGGTTGCTGTGGTTACAGGCTTTGGTGAGGTAGCCTCAAAAGGCCCCATCAGTCTTTTTGGAGTAAAAGGAGGAGGAGAGTTTTGGACCCAAATCTTTCAAGCTTATTTACCGTGTCAGCAGTTAAGAACAATTTAGTTACACAGATCTTATTACCTAAAAAGGTTGGTAAATACTGTGAATCAATAGAGTGTTTTCGCTAATGGGAATTTTTTGGAGAATTAAATAGCCTTCTAAAAAATCCTTTATATTTGGTTTTTAAATATATAGTCTGGTTTATTTAAGATGTAACTCAGTCTTCTTTTCCCTTCTGTTTTCTTTTCCTTCCCTTTTCTTGCCCTTTTCCTATTCTGCCGGGCTTATATCTGGTATTAACAGATAACCTGAAGGCTCACAATAGCATTATCTGGATCAACTAACATTTATTATGTACCTACTACAAGGGTCTCTTATTTAATTTCATCTGCCAAGATGAAATATTCCTAGATTTTATGACTAGGGCCCTAGTAGTAAACATTTTCCAACATTTGGGTTCTATAGTTCTTACCCCATTTTAATCCTTGCCACGACTCTTCTGTTATTAATTTCTGACCTGGCTGGGAAGTAAAGGGAAGAAAACTTTACTCTTTAATAGTGAGACCCTACCATGAGTTATACTAAGTACTTTATATATCACCTCACTTAATACTCATAACTGTTCAATGAGTTAGATACTCTTGTACCTATTTACAGATTAATTCATCTAAAATTTTTATTACTGTTAATAAAGATATTTACCAATTCAGCCAAGATATTTCAGTACTGTTGAAGTTGCTCAGGATATCACAGTGATTATGATGAGGTCCCTGCTAAGGCACAGATAAGTTAAATAACTTGTCCAAGGTCACACAGCAAGATAGTGACAAAGCTAGGATTTACATACAGATCTGATGAATTTCAGAGGGAATGTATGCAACTACTCTAACATGCTGCCGTTTATATATATTGCATGTTCTCTGTGATTATTTAAATAAATCAAGTTATAAAAATGGGTGCGACTCCCAGTATTTCTTTGTTTAAAAAATTTCTCCGTGGGGTGCCGGGTGGCTCAGTCTGTTAAGCTTCAGTGTCTACCTTTGGCTCAGGTCATGATCCCAGGGTCCTAGGATAGAGCCCTGTGTTGGGCTCCCTGCTCAGCAGGGAGTCTGCTTCTCCCTCTGCCCCTCTTCACTACTCGTGTGCTCGGTCTCTGTAACAAATAAAATCTTAAAAAAAAAAAAAATCAAGGGATCTTTACATAATTTAAAAAAAAAAAAAAGGCTCTTCATGAGTCCAAGAGAGATATCTGTTGGTGCTGACAAGCACACCTGCCCAATAATGCTTCTCACTTCCCCTCCCTTCTCCCCACTCCCTCTCCACTTGCTCATATCTGGGTATAAACTGGACAGTGTGACCTTCTTTGGCATGTGGATGTGTTTGTGTTTTGAGGATTGGGAGAGTTTTGTTTGTTTCCTTGGCTTCCTGAATGTTCCTTGCCCAATAATGCTTCTCACTTCCCCTCCTTTCTCCCCATTCCCTCTCCACTCACTCGTACCTGGGTGTAAACTGGACGGTGTAACCTTCTTTGGCATGTGGATGTGTTTGTGTTTTGAGGACTGGGAGAGTTTTGTTTGTTTCCTTGGCTTCCTGAATGTTCCTTGCCCACTTGCAAGTGCTTTCTTGTTGCCTGATGGTGAGTAATGTGTTGTTAACGTTGTAATGTGGTCATACCAGTTGGAATATTTTTTTTCCTTTTTCTACCAGTTATCTCTGATGAGTATGTGAGTAAGGACTCTTGGGTCAGACTTGTCTTCTGCAGTTCATTCAAATAGAGAAGACTTTCTGTATTCAGAAGACCAGAAAATAGTCTTGAGGTTGGGAAGACTTAAAATCCAGTGTCTGGGGTGCCTGGATGGCTCACTTGGTTAAGCATCTGCCTTTGGCTCAGGTCATGATCCTGGAGTTCTAAGATCAAGCCCCATGTTGGGCTCCTTGCTCAGCGGGAGTCTGCTTCTCCCTCTCCCTCTGCTCCCTGCCCCGCTTGTGTTCTCTCTCTTGCTCTCTCTCTCAAATAAATAAAATCTTAAAAAAAAAAAAATCCAGTGTTGTCTGACCAGCTGAAATTCAGTTTATGGGGCAGCTGGGTAGCTCAGTCAGTTAGCATCTGCCTTTGGTTTGGGTCATGATCTTAGGGTTTTGGGGTTGAGCCCCACACAGAGCTCTCTGCTTAGCAGTGAGTCTGCTTCTCCCTCTCCCTCTGTGATCTCTCACTTTTGCTCTCTTCTGAATAAATAAAATCTTTTTTAAAAATCCAGTTTTGTTAGTATTCTAGGTTTATTCATTAGCTAGTGTGATCCAAGAGGGTTACTTGTTTTTGATTATGTCCATTATCACCATGTGCCATATCTCGGATGAACGGTGTTTGTTTGGGAGTTAGGAGCTTAAAAATAGGCACACAGGTTTTGTGGTAAGCATTACTTAGTAGAAGCACTAAAAATGCTTAGGTCTGTGAGACTGAGAAGCTGAGTTCCAGTTGAGTTCTAGGGATTTATTAGGTGGGATCGAGGTAGTTAGTGGTAGAACTAGTGGGTTTTAGGGACCCAGGTCAGTAAAGGATTGGGATTTAGTCTTATCTGAGCATGACACATAAGGTTAATGAGGTGATTTATGTGGATGGGTCTAACCTAGTGCTTAGTACTTGATTGGTACAGAGTAAATATTAGTTAAATCTTTAAAGATATTTGAATGATGAGTGTTGTCAGCTTGTCATTCTAGGGCGGCTTTCTCATCATTAACTATTCCTTCTTTAGAATAATATGTATTGATCATTTAACTGTGGGGAAACATTTGGAAATGGGATTGGGGTATCAAAGATTTATATCAGATTCTTGCTGAAACTGTGGTCTTTAACATACACAAATTGAAATCAGTTAGACCTAATTTAAAGGGAAGTTTGTGATTTTGCTTTGTTAGGGTCAATTCTATGCTTTTTTGATAGAAATAGATTCTCGATCCTGTGGTAGAGTTGAAAGTGCTTGTTTTTCAATTCCAATTAAACTCGATTTGGTTTTTGATATTTGAGATATTTGGCCTATGATGTTTCCTTTTATCTTCTGCATTTTTTTCAGTGAAGTAATATATTTGAAGGTATTTTGTGAACTCCAAAGCTGGCATTTGTTATCACCACCACCACTACCAGAGAATGTGAAAATAAAATAATGTTAAAAATATCAATGGGATAGGACTCATTCTAATGATGGTTGGTTTCCTGGAGTAATTTCAAGGAGAAAACCTCAGAGGACAATGACTTGTGTACTAATTCATACCTTTTGTGCTTTTTGTGGAAGGGAAAAGGAAAAGCAGAGACTCGTCACCCTGAAAACTCGGCCTGGGGCTATGTGATCATGAAGGGTTGCCTGTAGTACTTAGATATACACTCTTGTGGCAACAAAGTTAAACAGGATTTGTCATATGTTTGACATAGTCCATTCTACTGGAAGCATCTGTCTATATAGGAACCAACTCCTTCCAGTTCACTGATGAGATCAACTATATTCTGTTACTATGGATCCTATATTGATAAAATGTACCAGTCTAGGACAGTAATGCCTTCTAGAGTGGTAAGATTAAGGAAACAGTGCCTTTGACCAAAATACTTGGGTAGGTGTTACCATCAAAATCCCTTACAGTCAACTTCTGATGATTGGCATTCTTGGAGAAGAACATGTGATTTCAATAATTCAGAAGAGCAAGTTATTCAGTAAAATTTTTTAAAGTATTTTATTTATTTATTTGACAGAGATCACAAGTAGGCAGAGAGGTAGGCAGAGAGAGGGGGGAAGCAGGCTCCCCGCTGAGCAGAGAGCCCAATGTGGGGCTCGATCCCAGGACCCTGAGATCATGACCCGAGCTGAAGGCAGAGGCTTAACCCACTGAGCCACCCGGGCATCCTGTTCAGTAAATTTTGAAAAGACTCTTACTTTTAAAAGTTTACTCTTCATCTTTTTCTGTCACCAGTGCCTGGAACTCAGTAATCTGTGTTAAATAAAGGAAGTTAACCAATACCTATCTTGGGGTTTTCTCTGGAATCAGCCTGTTAGATGAACTTCTAGAAAGCAGGGACAACTTACTGGTTTATGCATCCCCTTCACTTAGCAGCCTGCCTGGCTTGGAGTAGGTCCTTACTAAGTGCTTACTGAATGATTGAGTCAGGAAGTTCAGGTTTCATTAGGGGAGAATTGCAGTGACCCGGTGCTATTGTGCTGATGGTGGCCCTTCCTAAGAGGAAGAAGAGATGTAGCTTTTCTACAAGTGAACATGAATCAAAGTGAATGTGAGGAAAGTGATTGCTTTGATGCTGCGGGCATTTTATTTACTCTTTCGGACAGGAAGAGGTCATGTGTTAAAAGTTGATGCTTTATTTCTCTCTTGGTTTTTATTTTATGTTGGATTCTATTTAAAATTTAGTAATTGCTGTGATTCCATAATGGCATATGAGAACGATATTATAGCTTCAGACTATCAATAGAAAAGAAAAAGAAAAATCTATCCCTTTGTCACACTTAATTTTATCCTACCCTCTTGCTACACAACTTCAGACCTTGAGTATAGTGCTAGAAGAATATTTCCAAATCCAGTTTATATCGTTAGTGGTGATGAGTCAAACAAAGATGGGGATTTGATTTTAGCATGCCCTCATGATCATCTGTATAGATGATTTCCCTTAAGTTTGCTTAAGTGATTAAATTTCCTAATTATGCATCTTTTTCTTTGGTACACACCTATAGAAATAAGAGATTTATCTGGATGGCAGGAAGAAAGGAAGTTTTCATAGATAAATCCACAAAGTAGATCACACGGAGAACTGAAAGTCATCGATACATGACAAGTCAGGTAAAGATTGCTAGAATTGGAGTCAGGAGGGGTGCCTGGGTGGCTCAGTCCATTAAGTATCTGACTCTTGTTTTTAGCTCAGGTCATGGTCTCATGGGTCAAGGGATTAAGCCCCGCTTTGGGCTCCATGTTTAATGGGAAGGAGATGAACGTTTGCTTAAAGATTCAATCCCCTCCTGCCCCTCGCCCCACTCTTGTGCACGCAGAAGCTCTCTCGCTCTCTTTAAAATAAATAAATCTCTAGAGAGAAAAAAAAGAATAGTAGTCAACAGATTTATGTTCTATTACACAGTTCTAGCACTAGTTAGCCCTGTGACTTTGGGCAAGTCACTTAATCTCACTCACCTGGTTCCCAGGGTTCTCATCTGCAATTTGAGAGTATGGAATGAAGTAATCTCCTGGTTCTAAAGTCCGTAGTTCCAAATAAAGTCTATAATTCCAAAGTGCCAAACAAGGAAAATAGACTGACTTTCTGCACCTCACCACCAGGCTTGTTCCACATTAGACCGAAATGTAAAAATAGAAATGTTCCCAGTCTATGTTCCCAGGTAGACTAGAAGTCAGATTATATTATATGCTTATAACTAATTTTATGTGCTTAAATATAAGAGGCGTGGTTGCTTTTATTTATTTTAAATTTTATTTATTTGTGAGAAGAGAGCACAGGGAGGGGAGCAAAGGGGGAAGGTGAGGGACAAGTAGACTCTGCGCTGAAAGTGGTTTAAAAGGTTTTTTTTTTTTTTTTTAGAAAGAGAGAGTGCACGGTGGTGGGGGTGGAGTGGTGCAGAGAGAAGAAAGAGAGAGTCTTAAGCAGGCTCCGTGCTGGGTGTCTCAACCTGAGATCATGGCCTGAGCCGAAGAAATCAAGAGTCGGATGCTTATAACTGAGCCACCCAGGCATCCAAGGCTCGGTTGCTATTGGGATGCCCGGGTGGCTCAGTCGGTTAAGCATCTGCTTTCAGGTCAGGTCATGATCCCAGGGTCCTAGGATCGAGTCCCACATCTTCTGCATCGGCCTCCTTGTTCGGCGGGGAGCTTGCTTCTCCCTCTGCCTCTACCTGCCGCTCCCCCTGCTTGTGTTCTCTCTCTGACAAATAAATAAACTCTTTAAAAACAAATAAAGAAAAATTATTAAACCACCAATGGCACAACCTATACAGATGAAGGAGACCCAAAATTATTCAGGTCTCAGGATATCCTGGGCTGGATTTTCATTTTCATTTTTTTTTTTTTAAGATTTTATTTATTTATTTGACAGACAGAGAGAGATCACAGTAGGCAGAGAGGCAGGCAGAGAGAGAGAGGAGGAAGCAGGCTCCCCGCTGAGCAGGGAGCCCGATGCGGGGCTCGATCCCAGGACTCTGGGATCATGACCTGAGCCGAAGGCAGAGGCTTAACCCACTGAGCCACCCAGGCGCCCCTGGGCTGGATTTTCTAATTCCTAACTCTAACCTAGAAATAGAAATGTATGTGTATTGGTGGAGTTGGTGGGGAGGATGGGGTTAGTAGTGTGGATGAATATGGATAGTATTTTTAAAAGCAAAATAATAAAGAATTTCTTAGTCTGTGGAGTTTGCATGGGTAGACCAATTTGATTTTGTCATAAGTCCCTGTAGAACTAATATAAACCCTGTATTTAAATTCAGGATACCTAGGTCCAAGCTCCTTGTTACCTGGGTATCATTTAAGGTTTGTAAGCTTCTGTATGTATGTATTTTCCATCAGAAAAGAGGGGGTTAGAAATCTCAAAAAGAGTATTTAATTTTTAGAATTCTTATTAAATGAGGCCTTATTTGTGAAAGTGCTTTAAAAACAGAAATTGCAGCAAAAGAGAAGCTATTTTTAATGAACAGACAGCTTACAGATATATTTGCATAGACCTTGATTATGTGTATCCAGGGGGTGAATGATGACATTTGAAACCAGTAAATAATTCACAAGCCTATTTTAGATATAGATTAGCTCTCAGTCATCCATACACATGGACTAGCTTGAATAATTTAGAATGATAAATATTTGTTACACATCTACTATGTGCCAACCAAGTTTTTAGGCCTGTTTAGAATTTTTTTAAGTATAAAAGAAAGGTGCCAACCTCAAGATCTTAATTCTTTTTAGAATGTATCTTGATTTCCATCTTGATGATCTCTTACACATCCTTTAAGATCCAGTTTGAGAAACCTTCCTAGCCCATCCAGGTAAACTAGTTCTTATACCTCTTCCTACCCCACTGGGCATGAATAACATGTTTAAATTTCTCCCAGCAGACTGGAGTGCCCCGAAGGTAGGACTGTAGGCTTCTCTTCATTTGTATCTCTAAGGCCCTAGGGCAGTGCCTGGTACATGGTGGACCCAGTAAATTTTGATTTTGGGTAAATTTTGATTGAATGACGGATAATCAGATTGAAGAGATAAGATGCTAATATCAGGAAGGCCAACTAATATTACAAGGCAGTATATGATAACAGGAAGTGAATTTTGTACATACAGGGCCTAGAGGAGTTCAAATGAGGTCTAGATATGGCCACGATAGATGTAACTATGAAATTTGCAGATGGAGAATTTTAAACATAATAATAATAATAAAAGATAGCTTTCTTTGAAAGGAATTATATAATTTTATAAAAGACAAATTTCTTTTTCTAATTGTTTGGGGCTCTTAAAAAATTAGTAGTTGTGTACTGAAGGAAGTTAATTTACCAGAAGGAGTTTACACAATGAATTAATTTCCTATGGATAACTAATAGTAGATAGTTCATAATTAGAATTTTTTTTTTCTTCTGCTATTTCCTTGAGTAGAAGTTCTCTAATTGACAAGAAAATGACAAGTATTTAAGAATCAAGAAGGGGAGAGAAGATTGTCTTCAAGTAGGGAATGTTGGTTGATTCAGAGAATGTGTTTTACTATTAGACTAGCCTTTGTTGATTTGTAGTATTTATTTTTTTCTCCCATGTCAAAAGTTTAGTAATCAGAATCTTTATAAGGGCTTAAGTAGAACTTTTATTTTTACAGACCATTCTTTTAAAAGTTGAGTGTACTAAGACTCAAACCTTGAACTATCTTTGACCCTCACTGAAAGAGAAAAAATTCGTTGTATGTGGCAAATAGAAATACTGGTCTGGATCTAAAAAAATAAACATTAACATGACTTTTGTTTCTATTCAAGTTACTGTTGTTGTGCCAATTTTATAATAATAGACTTTCTCTCTGACTCTCTCTACCCTTATTTTTCTAAAGGTCACTTCTGTTGTACACATCATCCGAATTATTAAATTTCCCAAGTAATTGTAATCCAAGGAGCCTTTTGTCAGTAGCACTGAGAAGACAAATGCCAGTTCATAAGGAGTTCTCTGTGAACTTCTCCCTGATCTTTATGTCAGCATTTGGCTTTTAATGGATTTGTCTGTTAGAGATTCATTTTGCTATTGGTAGGCCTGATTAAAAAAACAAACAAACTGGAAATTCTTGAAAAATAGTTAAATCTTATTCTGGCACATGCACATACTAGTGGTAGTTATAAAACCATGAAGCCAGTTCTTGAGTCCTTACTGGGTTGTATCCACAGTAGCATATAGTAAGCTAATAAATTGTTTTGGAATGGTAAATTATATGATTGAACTTTTTGGGTTCAGTTTTTCTCTTAAGTTTGATTTAGGGAGAGTAAGTGGCTCTTCCTTGAGCATATAGTGTCGTGGAGGTAGAAGACAACCCAGAAATTGTGCAGGGTATGTAGGAGAAGATGGGAACATTTTTTCCCAAGAAATAGACAACATGCATGAGATTAAGAGAATATTATAAAATCTTTGAATCTGGAATGAGTAGTGTAGTAAGGGATAAACATGGGGAGGTAGGGTTGGTAGATTAAGACATTAGAATTTCAATAAATATGTGTCAGTTTGCTATTTCTGGAAATTTGGGAATGAATGGGCTATTTAGCTGTGTCTGTACATGGAGGAGAGGGCAGACAGTTTTCTTTTGCTCTTATTTTTGAGGGACCATCTGGTAGAAGGTACAGCCCAAGAAGTCCTTTCGCAACATTTTCTTGGAGGCTTAACGAATTTGAAAGACACTGGAATGGAAATGATGGACTGGGTCCTGTGTGCATGTGTTGACGGTGCCTTTGCAATGGCTGTGGGCCCGGAGGGTTTTTTGGGGATGAGTAGAGGGTGCTTTCGGAGGAAAGGTACAGGGCCTGTACTGGGTACTAGAGGAGCGAGGTGGAGTGTGTTGAGGGAGTTAGGCAGAAGAAAGGCAATTGACCTTTTTTGAGGATTTACTTTGTGCCAGGCACTGTCCTAATGTATCTTCAGTTAGTTAATGCCAGCAAAAGGTCTGAAATGCAGATATTTTCTCCATTTGATATGTGAAGAAATGGAGGCACCGAGTGGTTATATTATTTACCCATAGTTCAGCCCTTAGTAGGTAGACTGGTATTTGAACCTAAATTTGTCCAAATCCAGAGCCAGTTCTCTCTGTCTCACTGTCTCTCTGTCTCTGTGTTGAAAGCAGTTGCAGCTGGGAGGGTAGACTGGCACATGGGTGGATGGCACATGCTTTTGCCATTCGCCTCCCTGGACTAGGGGTGCTGTGGTGCAAGGGTCTGGCCTCTGGTTTCCAGTAGGCTGGGTTCATGAAAATCCTGGCCCTGCGGCTTTTTTCCATTTGTAATCTCGGGTGGATTACTTAACCTTTGTGGGTTTTAGCAATCTCATCTGGTGAGGTAGGGTTAATGATACAAACAAATCTCTTAGAGTTACTTGGAAGTTAAAATGAAATAATGTCTGAAGCTTTAACACATATTACTTCCTGTCACTTCTTTTTTTCCTTTTAGACCCATCTTTCTGTCTCTTGGTTGTAACATAGGTCTACATAGGTCTCTTTGGTATGGAATTTGGTCATATTCTCTCTCTTTTTTTAAAAGAAGGATATATTTTGCTTCTTTCACTTGTAAGGACCCATTTTAATTAAGAACAATCTGCCAAGAGAGTCTTTCATTTTTCCCTCCCACCCAATCAGGAATTGTGTGAAATTTCTAAGGGTTTTTGTCCCTCCTCTTTCTCCCTGTCTGGATTCCTTGGGACTGACATCATAGACATGGAGGAATCTCTGACCTTTGAAAATTCTTGACAGTCTTGAATGTTGTGGTTTTCCAGTGAGTTTTGGGAGGAGTTGGAAGGGACTCAGACACTGCTGTAGTGCATCACTAGGACTGGGAGAGGGTATAGTGTGAGAATGTGGATGCTTGGGGATGTAGTAGACGAGAAAATGTAGGGTCAGTAGTTTCTCAGGCATTTTAACTATTATTATAATAGTTATCCATAATCAGTGTTTAATTTTGGGTCATCTTTCTCCGTTACTAAATAGTTGGGTATGCAGAGCATGCAGACTGATTGTAATGTTAGTCTGAGTTAATGTTTAGGAAAAGAAACTTGTTGCAAATAATGTCATATAACAATCTTAAGCAAGTGTCTTTGAGATGAGCCACTGTTTGAGACCTGCCTGTTTACAACACTGATTATCTGATTATCATCGATACTGGTGTGTGTGTGTGTGTGTGTGTGTGCGCACGGGCACGCGCGTGTGCATGGTTGGGTACTGTACAAATACAATTCAGTTTATCTGAACAAAAACTGAGTGGTGCTTGGGTTTTAGGGATACAGGATGAACAAGACAAAATTCCTGCCTTCAAATTGCTCATGGTTTAGTGGGGGGAGAGAAACATGTAAATAAACACAAGTACTCTGTGGTGTGTAAATAAAATCACAGAGGTGTAATAGCAGGTGCAGCAGCAAGGAGGAAGAGAGCAATTTAAGTTGGGAACCCAGAGAAAGTTTTTTACAAATGAGGTGGTACTCAAGGTAGTCTCATAGAAGAGGTAAGAAATCACTTGCTAGACCACAAGTCAATCCAGGCAGCGGGAACAACATGGGCAAAGGAACTGAAATGTGAGCACATGGTGTACCTGGGGAATTACCAGGACAGAAGGGGGAATGGTGGCAGGTCAATGAGGCTGGAGAGTTAGGCAGAGCCAGATTGTGAAGGGATCTGATGCTTTAGTCATTAAAGAATTTAGAGCCAGGAGCTATAAGGCCTATTTGCATTTTAGATTGATCAGCCTCCACAAGCATCCAATGGCTGGAGAGAGGAAGAGGGAGAAATTAGGAAGCTATTTCCTGGAGTCCAGGTAATGAAAACCTGAGAGAATAAAATAGTTGTAGCTTATGAAGAGTGTGGGATGGATTTGAGAAATTTTAAAGGTGAAATGAGTAGTCCTTCATAAAGGACTGTTTGTGAATGAGGATAAGGTAAAAGATAATTCCAGGGTGGCTCCCCGGCTTTTGTGACTTGGCTAAGAGGACGGATGATGGTACCTTTTGCTAGAATAGGCAACACTGGAAGAGGGGTAGTTTGAAAGGGGGAAGGACAGAGATGAGAGAATGAGCTCATGCTTTTAACATGCTGAGTTTGAAGTGCATATGGGATTCCTAGGTGAGCTGGAGAGTTTGGGACTGTGAATACATTTTGAAGTCATCACCATTTGGTGTTCAGGGGCATGAATGAAATTCTCAAGGAGATGATATAAATTAAGAAGATGGAAGGCCTGAGGTAGAACCTTCAGTGCATTAACTCTTGGTTAGGAAGAGGAGTCCGCAAAGGTGACCAAGACATGGAGCCAGAGAGGCAGGAAGAGTGGTAAGTATCACGTGCTACAAAAAGATCATTTTAGATAAGCAGTAAGGATAATTGTGATCTTATTGTAAGTCAGTGCCATTCTTCTTCAATAGAAGCCCATTTTGGTAGGATGAGTACTGCATTTAGGTGAAAAAGTAACATGTGAATGTTGATTTTAGGGAGTTTTACAGGGTAGAGGAGAAGAACAGCTGGCAGGTAGGAACAGGGGAGTCAACCTAAAGGAACTCCTCTTGCTTTGTTTCATATTTTTTTCTATGAAGTTGAAGGCAAGGTCACACGCCAGGAGTTAAGGAGTGATAAGAATTGGGTAGGAGAATACTGAAGGTGTGGCATAGTAGCTGAGAACATTGGTTGACTTGTCCCCAAGTCAAGCAGAAGGCAGCAGTGTTCCATGGAAAGTAATGAGGCTGACTGCCATTTATTTATAGTTGGGTTCCTCTGCATGATTATTTGATCTTATCTTGCTCAGTAGGCCCAGGTAGTAGCAGAGAAGTTGAATGTGAGAGCTATCAGGTTGGGCAGATGAAATAGAAGAATAGTGGAACTAGTTTTTTACTGGAAAATAAGTGACCAGTCAGTGGGCTCACATTCAGTTAGGCAAGAAGGGACAAAGTGGCATCTAATCCACTTTTTTCCCCTCAGTCGTCACTGCTTTCCAGCTTGCCATCGTGTCCCCTAGTCTAGCTCACCATCATGTTGTTGAAATAATTTCCACTTGTGTTCCTTCCACACTCTTCTCACTACAACCAGGGGGATCTTTTAATATTTCATGTGTGATCATGTCCTGCCCCTGCTTACAACAGTGACTTACATCAATGGCTTTTCATTATCTTTAGGATAAAATCCCCATGTTTAGTAGGGTCCACCAGGCCCCCCTCTTAATCCTCATTTTGTACCATTCTCACCTCTGTGTTTTTTCCTGTCATAGAACGTTGATAATATGTTTCCTCTGCTTGGAACATTCTTTCCCAGTTTGTCCCTCCAATTCCTACTCATTCTTTTGTCCTTAGATGTAATATCACTTCCTTGGGAAAGCTTTTTCGGACTCCCTGTAGGAGATCACACCCACCTCTCCAGCATTTCTTTATTACAATTTTCTGTGAATTTTTTTTTTTTTCTCCAGACTGGAATCTTTGTGAGGATAAAGATTGTATCTGTCTAGTTCACTGTTGTGTTTCTAGTCCTGGTCATAGTGCACCTAACACATAGTAGGCACACCGTGATTTTTGTTGAATTGTGAACAAAGTAGTTAAGGAATTGGATGACTTGGTCTGAGGTGAGGATATATTGAGTTAAGATAGCAGGTTTAGGGGCGACTGGGTGGCTCAGTGGGTTAAGCCTCTGCCTTCGGCTCGGGTCATGATCTCAGGGTCCTGGGATCAAGCCCCGCATCAGGCTCTCTGCTCGGCAGGGAGCCTGCTTCTCTCTCTCTGCCTACCTGTGATCTCTGTCAAATAAATAAATAAAATCTTTGGAACAACAGAAAAAAAAAACTTAAAAAAAAAAAAAAGATAGCAGGTTTAGTAGTAGAGCAGGAAAGCTGGAAGAAAGATGAGACTGTAGCCAAAGTAAAATTTTGGATGTTGAAAATATAGAGGTGTAGTAGTTTTAGGAGATGGCAGAGTCCAGGACTGAGGTGCTGGAATGGAGATGAAGGTCTTTGCATTTGATGAGATTATGAAACTCTTACAGCAGAAACATTGGATGGATGGTGTAGGTAGGTGTTGAAATTGCTGAGGAAAATGGTAGGATTTAAAATGAGGGCAATATAAGGCAGGCATCTAAATCTTTAATACATATAAGAGATAGGCACAGCCCTTTCCTATGTGAAAGAATTCAGTGGGTAAGAATCAGTCCTGTTTTGGGGTTCAGTAATGCCCTAGTGCCTTTGGAGGCAGTGTGGTATAGTAGAGCATGTGTCCAAAATATCTTGGTTCAGACTTTGGGCAATGCATCTGACTTTTCAAGCCTTATTTGTTTCTCTGTTTGTTAACACATTTTCTCTAATCCTTGTCTATGCAAATACCATCATTCTTGGGTGTGGTTTTATTGTTCTGGAGAAGAGAACACAGGCCATTATGTGGAAGTTACAGATCGGGGTGGGCTGGTGATTTAATTTAGAAAAGTATTTTGTAACGATTAGATTTGTTTAAAGTAAGACGGACATGGTGGCAAAGGAATGAGTCCTCCATCAAGGCTTGTATCTATGTGAAGACTGGATGATTTCTCTGTCAAGAGATGTAAAAGAAGGATTTCTGCTTGGGGGCAGACATTGAATTAAGTAATCACTAATGTCTCATCCAGTTGGAGGACTGGAGGGTTTTGCCTCCAGTTGAGATTTGTCTAAACACCATTCAATTAACAGATGTTTGAGTGTCTCCTCTGTTTTGTTTGAAAGTTTAAAAGCCAGTATTTTCTTTTTTTTCTTCCTGTGTGCTGAGACAGCCAAGGACTGTGTGTTTTAGTCCATGTTATGGCTATTTCCCGTTTGGATTTTGAGAAGTGCCAGCCAAGTGTTGGTGGTGACGTAACAGAAGCCACTGTCCTCCCCTGCTGGGTGGGGTTCGGGTGGAGTCTGTGGCCTGCACCTGGAGGCATCAGATAGAAGAATGAATGTGCTGCCAGGAAGTTTGGTTTAGTGCTTTGAATTTTTTGGCAAGTCATTCTAGATAGTTTTGGATCTCTGAATTACTTCTCCAAAATAATTTTTTGAAGAAAGACCTACTGTATTGGCAAATGAGGTCTGTGATGCCGTGACGTTGATGGTTTTTTTATTGTCCTGTGTCTGGCTGGGAGATTGTCTACATGCCCATGGCTTAATCAATTCTTCTCTCTTCTGCTGAGCATCTTTTTGCTGATTGCTATTTGTCTGCTTACTGTATACCTCCCACAGTCTTCCCAGAAAGTTATTAAAGTGGCTCTACTGAGTTCCTTTGAATATTTTTTTTTTTAAAGAGAGAAGATTGAAATTCATTTTGAAGCTATGCTCTTGGTCTTGGATTAGTCATACTTTCAAGTTATTTGGGCTGCAGCCATCTCCTGTGACCTCTAAGAAGTGACCGAAATGGGCTTGGAGAAGAAGTTCTTGCTTGTATTAGGGGAGGGAGAAACCACTCATTCATTTATGAATTCTGAAGGAATTTAATTCTTAAGTATAAAATGTAAGGAACTAGTTTATTTTATAACTTGACATTTTGAATTTGAGGTTGTTAGGCCAAAAGTTCCCTATGTATTGGCAGCATTTTCTGACAATTGGGATATTGAAATGGAAGGAAATTAGATATCGATAATACACAGACTAAAAGAGAATGTCAGGATCATGGTTTATGAGGCTATAGTGAACTGGAGAAGTTCATTTTTTAAACCTGGGAAGGATCTGAGAGGTCATCGAATCCAAGTCTAGGATAAACAAGAGGCACCTGAAACCCTGTAAGTAATTGGACCAAAGCCATCTGGCTAACGTATATAGGTGTAGGTAAAAATCTTACGATACAGGGATGGTGGAACTAGTGACAGTACAGATGTCTCTTCAGAAAAGAGAGTTTCTGGGGGCTCCCGGGTGGCTCAGTGGGTTGAGGCCTCTGCCTTCAGCTCAGGTTATGATCCCAGGGTCCTGGGATCGAGCTCTGCATTGGGCTTTCTGCTGGGCGGGGAGCCTGCTTCCTTTTCTCTTTCTCTGCCTGCCTCTCTGCCTACTTGTGATCTCTGTCAAATAAATAAATAAAATCGTAAAAAAAAAAGAAAAGAAAAGAGTTTCTGAAACTTGGAGAAATGGATTGGGGCCAAGGTAGACTCTTAGAAATTGAGGGGTGATAGGAAGTCCAAAGGACCCTGGAATTTCTCATTTGCTAAGTTAAGCCAAAAATGGATTGGTTTGGTGGTGGCTGGTGTGGAGGTTCACTTAGTCATTTAATCATTTACTCATCAGGCATTTATTGACTGCCTGCAGTGTTGTAGATGCTGTGCTAGGTGCTAGGTGTTGGGTCTACAGATATGACTAAAACACATCCCTGCACTCAGATTAGTGACTTCCTGGTTTTATGATCCACAAATCATTGCTCTTTATTTGCTTAATATTTCTAAGGAATGCAGAAAATCAGGATCTGATCTTACCACCAGACAAGCTGTGTCGTGGGATTGGAGGAGGTCTGAAGAAAAGGGATCTGAGTCACCCTTAGACTTTAGGTTGTTTAGGAGGAGCTGTTTCTGCAGTCACCTGAGTCACCTTTTACCTTTGAGAATTCTACTTTTGGTCTTCTCTAAAAGGCGAGGGATTGGTGGTTGTGGTGGGGCAGGTGTGTTATGGTTGCTTTAGGATCAAGCCCTCTTTTCCAGAGAACCCGTCTAATGTGGTAGAATTGGTCAGAGATTGTTCTTCACTCTGTTATTGCTTCCTCAGCTGGGCCTGCTAACTTTAGAGGAATGTGGATTGGTGCCAGGCTATCAGGTCAGGGACAGAGTTTCTGCCAAAGTCAAGTCTGAAAGAAGAGATCTTTTTCAGGTGAACTTACTTGGCTCACTTGTCCGCAGTGGAGAAAGGCATATTTCCTGGGTTCATGAAATTAGTGGGCAAAAATTAACTTTCGTGTACCTTGGAGATCTCCACTCTGCTTTGTGTAAAAGCTTATTTTATTTTGAGTAGTTTAAGCTTGATCAGCTTGCTCCTTCCATGTCCTCAGCTAGCCTCAGAACACTAGTCAACTCTAAAATTTTTCAGTGTATAGTATTCATTTGTTCATTTATCCATTCATTCAGCACGTATTTACTGAGGGCCTGTATGCCACGCACTGTGCCAAGTGTTACATGCTGAGGACACAGTAATGAACAAGACAAGCATTGAACTTTCAAGAAACTGACGTATTAGAGGGGGAGCCTAGACAGCAACCTACTAAAATAATTTCAGGTTAAATCAAGTGCCAACAAGGAAATAAACAAGGTGGGGAGTTCTTCAGGGTTGTAGTCTGCTGCTTTCTTCCATTAGCTTAGATAAGCAAACTGATGGATGGAAACAGAATACTCTAGAGAGGTAGAAGAAAAGCATTATACTCAGAATGACATTAGGTCTGTGATTAATTTAGTAGTTAAGAAATTAATGAGAGGGTCACTGGGAGGCCCTTGTGGGTTAAAGCCTCTGCCTTTTGCTCAGGTCGTGATCCCAGGGTCCTGGGATCAAGCCCCGCGTCGGGCTCTCTGCTCAGCAGGGAGCCTGCTTCCCCCTCTCTGCCTGCCTCTCTGCCTACTTGTGATCTCTGTCTGTCAAATAAATAAATAAAATCTTAAAAAAAATTAATGAGGAATTAGGAAACTAAATGTTGCTCTTCATAATAAATTCAGCTGAAATGAATGAGCCAGGATCGTTTCTCCATTTGGTAAGGAAGCTGCTGAAATTGGGCTATGATCATCCTATTTCAGTGTAATTTGAGACTTATGTGTTTATTTCCTCCTCAGGTGGAGGGCTGAATTTTGATCTATGTCCACCCTACCTCAGCTGCTTGAAAGTACTTAATGATCACATGACCCTGGACATGGATGCTGTCTTGTCAGATTTTGTCCGTTCCACAGGCGCAGAGCCTGGGCTGGCCCGAGATCTCCTGGAAGGTAAGGAGTCACGAGGGGAAAGATGAGAAGAAAGAAAGTAAAATGCAATGTTTATTGTTAGGATGTCTTGGAACATTTAAAAGTGATCAGAAAGATACTTTGTGTGTGGCAGGCCTTACATTTAAGTTGCTTCTAATAATCCACCTATGTGTGACTCACCATAATTTTAAAATGCAAAAATCCCCTTTCACCTTGAATTTTTGGTATAGCTTTCTCCACTGTGAATGTATGCTCAGGTAATGCAAGTGAGATTTTATATTAATCCACTAAAAGTACAATTCTGTATCTGTAAGTCTTTTTCTTTCTATATAAATGACTTTAGGATCATTTGTGGCTTTGTTTCTTTCCTTCCCTAATTTGTATAGGTGACTCTGTGTAGAGTGAATTAAGTTAATGTTTTTATTTTGCTACCTTTGTTTACTTAAATCTGTATGTACACATAAGTGTGAACGTTCTGATTTTAAGGTCTTTAAGGCTTGGAATCAGGTCAGTAGAATTCTTTGTTTAGAGTCATAATTAACAGATGTTTTTTGAGGATGGAAATATATAATGACACAGATCGCTAAGCCTGAAGAGAAATGGAAGATCCGGGTTTAGACTCCAGTTTGCTAATTCAGTAGGACTCTGCCCTTGACTGGCATTTTTGGTTTTATTTCCTACTACCTTCTCCTCCTTATGCTTCGTCCAACTTGTCACCTTTCCCTGGTCATATTAAGTTGTTTTCTAAGTCTGCAGTGTTCCTTCCTTCATTATTCTCCTAAAATTCTCCTTATCCTTCAGGATTCAGCTCAAATGCTTCCTCTTCCTCTTGTCACGTGTGTTGAATGCTGTATGTGTGAAGTACTTGAGATGTATTATTTTATTCTTACAGTCACTCTACAATGTAAGTTTTATACAGTTTTAAAAACTGAGGTTCAGAAAGTTAAGTGGGATTTGAGCTCAGGCGATCTGATTTCAGAGGCTGGCTCTTAACAATTATGTTACAGTTAATATTTGTGTAATCTTTTTCTCTCACACACACATGTGCATACATTTCTGTGCTATGAAGGAAAGGTTGAAGGTACTATACGAGTGTAAGAGATAAACCTAATTTAGATACAGGGTGCAGAAAGGCCTTTCTAAGGAAGTGACATTTGAGCTAAACCCAGAAGGGTGGGTGGGAGTAGGAGCAACACTAAAGGGACAGAGAAGAGAGTGTTGATATAGAAGCTTACACAGGGACCTAAGGTGAAAGAGTTTGGCACTGGGTAGGAAGAGTGAGGCAAGAGTGGTAGGAAATGAGTAGAAAAGGCAGGAAGCAGAATTTGGGGCCCTTTGTAGACTGTGGTAAGGAGTTTAAATGTCATTCCGTGTTTAGTTGGAAGCTGGTTAAGGCTTGTAATCAGGGGAATGATGTGATGGGATTTGAATTTTGGTTGAAGGATATGAAACAGATTGGATTGTGGCCAGAGAAGTGATCAACCCAGTTAAGACAGTTGAGGTAAGAGATGGTGGTGGCCTGAACTACTGTAGTGTCAGAAGAGAGAAAAGTGGATGGATTTAAGATAGAACTTAGAAGGGAAATCAAAGGGCCTGATCTTCATTTTCTCCCTGCTTCTGTCTTTATCTCTTGCTTTTCCCTTTAAAGTTAACTTTGGTGTAAAGAACGAATTTGAGAGGGGACATGCTAGGGGAAGAGAGATTAGCTGAACCTCTCCCAAAGACCAGGGAACAATCTTGAGGGCCTGCATGGGCACAGTAACAATAAAAATGGACAAGAAAGAACAGATTTGAGAGAAGTTTCATGAGTGCAAACATTGACTAGATAGTGAGGGCCGAGAAGTAGTTGGGTCTGAGTAGTGAGTTGCTGAATTTTCTGATGGAATTTTCTGGCCTGGAGGGCTTGTGATACCATTACCAATTTGAGGAATAGAGAAAGAGAAGACAAAGCAAGTCCTAGGAAGGAGAATGATGGACATTCAGTTTTGGACAAGTTGGCTGTTAGGAGCTGATTTTAAGGAGTTTACCACACAACTGCAAATACAGAGCCAGTGTTCAATACATGTTCTGTTATTTCCAACTGTGTGGTAAACATTCATTCATTTATTTGTTGAGTCAGGACAAAAGTCCTTCATTTTTCAACAGATATGTATTGAGTACCTACTGTGTGCCAAGTTCTAGGTGCTGAATAAAACAAAACAAACAAAAATCCCAGCCCTTATCTTCTAGCAGGAAAAACAGTCAATAAATAATAAACATGATAACGAAATCATTGTAAAGTGTGTGTTAAGGTGTGAAGTGCTATGGGAAATGATGAGGCAGGTTGTAATTTTTACTTGGGTAGTTAAGGCGGGCCTTGTTAAGAATGTGACATTTGAACAAATATCTGAAAGAGTTGAAGGATTGTCTGTGTAGATAAATTGGGAAGAGAGCCTTCCAGGCAGCGGGGAGATTGTTGGAAAGGCCATAGCTGGGAGCAGTCTTAGCATGTTTGTGGAACAGTGAAGAGGCCAGAGCCACTGAAGTGGTGTGAGCAAAGGGAGTTGGAACAAGTGGTGAATGTGATGGCTCAGAAGTAAATTCATCAGGTATTAATGATTCATACAGCTTAACTGGAAAATCAGAGTAATAAGATATCACAGCAACAGCAATAAAGACTTATATAAAACTTTATGTGGGGGCGCCTGGGTGGCTCAATGAGTTAAAGCCTCTGCCTTCGGCTCAGGTCATGATCCCAGGGTCCTGGAATCAAGCCCCACATCGGGCTCTCTGCTCCACAGGGAGCCTGCTTCCTCTTCTCTCTCTGCCTGCCTCTCTGCCTGCTTGTGATCTCTGTCTGTCAAATAAATAAAATCTTAAAAAACAAAAAAACACTTTCTGTGTATCAGTGCTTTTAATTCATTTGATCTTCATAACAGTCCTACATAGAATCATCTCCACTTTCACAGCCAGGGAAATTGAAGCACAGAGAAAAGGCTGGAGAAGTAGGCCAGGTCATAGAAAGTCTTGAATGTCAGACACAAGGGCCTAGAATTTACTCTGTAGGCAATGTTAGGCCGTTAGCAGTTTTGATTCTGGAACTAAAATGAACAGAACAGAACTGAAACGGGACAGAACTGTGCTTTAGAAAGATTAATCTCATGGGATACTTTAGAGTGGATCGGAGGTGGAACAGTGGATGATAGGAATTGAACTGAGGGGGTAGCAGGTGGAATAGAATAGAAAGAAATGTGAACAATCATATAATATATTATTTACTGAATAATATAACTGGAGAAAGCAACAGAAAAATCCAGTAGGACATTTAGGGTCTTCTCTTCAGTAGAGTAGTGATTCTTAAATTTGGGGGCAGTTAACAGTTCCTTTTGGTAATCTGATGACAGCTGTCAGCTCTTTTTCTTTAGAAAAATTCATGTACTTATACCTTTGTATATAGTTCTGTATGGTGTAGGACATTATAGTGCATGCATGTCTAGGCTAAGCACTCTCTGGATCTCAGAATCAAGAGACCTGGGCTTTAGTCACACTTCTCTGTGGTGCAAGCTAGCTGTGCATTTGGGCAAGTCACTACTTCTTTAGGCTTCCTCTGTTTTATCTGTGGCCTCTGTGGGCCCTTTCAGATCAGAGACACAAATTTTCAATGCTCACAGAACTGACTTAGGAAGGACAACAAGTAAATAAAGAAATTGTGGTATTGCAGACTGAAGTATTAATGAAGAAAATTAGCAACAGGAGAATGGTGGAAATGCGCATGAATTTTGCTTGTTAGTTTTGAGAGGGTGGTTTGAATGATTGTTTTATGTCTTTCCCCAGTTTCCCTGTACTCTACCCATTTCATTTTTTGCTTTGTCTCCTGCCAGGAAAGAATTGGGACGTGAGTGCCGCCCTCAGTGATTTTGAACAGCTACGTCAAGTCCATGCTGGGAACCTGCCCCCACCCTTTAGTGAAGGGAGTGGTGGTTCCAGGACACCTGAGAAAGGGTTTTCGGATAGAGAGTCTGCCCGCCCTCCCCGACCCACCCTGCAGCGTCAGGATGACATCGTTCAAGGTACTGGGGTAACTGAGGGCTGTTTCTGTAGGCGGGAGTAGAAAGGAAGTGAGGGGACTGCTAAATGGAGCCATCCTTTGGAGATGCTCCTGTTCCTCTCCCTGCTCCCTTGACAAACTGTTCAGAGGTGGCTTCAGTCTGTTTCGGTGCAGGAGCCCTGCACTCTCCCACTGTTTCTTGAGTATTCCCCTCTGTGAAGGCCTTTTTCACTACTGGGAGGGAAATGGATAAAGGAGAACAATCTAGTTGTCGAGATAAAGTGCATAAATGTAGAATTCACAGGATCATGCCATCTACCTCTGAGGTTAATATTTGTCATTATGTATCAAAATTTTGAAATGCATGTATACTTTGACTTAGCAATTTGATTTCTAGGAATTTATCACATATGTGTATGTGCATGTGGAGATACAAATATAGATATATATATATCTATCTCCTTTAAATAAATAGACCTCAGTGGGCACATACACATATGCAGCATAAAGCTTAAAAGTTAAAGCTTGAAAACAATATTTAATGTCCATTAGTAGAGGAGTAGTTAAATAAAATCGTTTATGTTGCGGAGTACTCGCAGCCACTGGAAAGAAGTAGGTAGAACCTGATGTGCTGTTTTTGAAGTCTCTAAAATCTATTGAGAAGGGTAAGATGCAGTGCAGTTTATATAGTATGTTCTTATTTATGTTTTTAAAACATAAATCATTTTAAAAATGATTTTAAAAGCTGTATGGGCTTTCTTAAAAATATTTATTTATTTATTTTAGAGAGCAAGAGAGAGAGAGAGAGAGAGAGGGTGTGCACAGGGGGAGGGGCAGAGAGAGAGTCTTAAGTAGACTTCACTTCAAGTGCAGAGCCCCATGCAGGGCTCTATCTCATGACGTTGAGATCACAACCTGAGCTGAAACCAAGAGTCCGTTGCTTAACTGACTGAGCCATCTGGGCGCCCAAAACTATGTGTGTTTCTATGTGTATAAAAAATTCTAGAAGGATCCAAAAGTTTGCCTCTGGGGAAGGAATCAGAAATTTTGAATAAAGGGGAGATTTCTTTGTAATACTTTATATCTTTTGATAATGTTTTGCTTTTTTACCATGGGCTTATGATACTTTTTAAATACCTAAAAAAATCGTTTAAAAAATAACATCACTATAAAATAACTTTAGACAACTCTTGACTTACTTTGTATGTCATCTCTGGCAAGTACTGGATTAAGAACTACTTCCCAACACAATTTTTAGCTTTTGATAATCTTTATATATAAATTCAAATCATGCAAATGGATTGTAATATGACACTGGGCAGATTATGATCACAGACTATCTCATGGGGAATTATAAGTGCCATGTAATCAAAACAAATAAGGATGCCTAGGTGGCTGAGTTGGTTGGGCGTCTGCCTTTGGCTCAGATCAGGATCCTGGGGTCTGGGGATCGAGTCCTGCATCCAGGACCGAGTCCTGGATCCAGGATCCAGGCTCCTTGCTCAGTGAAGAGTTTACTTCTCTCTCTGCCTGCCCCTCCCGCTGCTTGTGCTCTCTCTCTCTAACAAATAAAATCTTAAAAAAATAATAATTTGGGGCACTGTGTACATTACTGTCTTTCTCTAGTATATTGAGAATGACTGTACCTATACATTTCTGACAAATATGAATCCAGAGAAGTTCTAGTAAATAATGTAAATAAATGCTATTAATGGTAGATAAGAAAGTTCCAGATGTGTAAGATTTATCATTAATTTTTTTTATGATTATTTATTCGTGAGAGAGAAAGAGGCTGAGGCAGAGGGAGAAGCAGGTTTCCTGCTGAGCAGGGAGCCCGACGCAGGGCTCAATCCCAGGACCCTGGGATCATGACCTGAGTGAAAGGCATACGCTTAACTGATTAAGCCACCCAGGCACCCTTATCATTAATTTTCTATAATGGAAAGTCTTTCCTGTATTCTCCAAAACTGTGAAAATTATCAGAGTGATTATTTGATGCAGTCTAGCAAAATGAAACCCCATTTCCCTTATTGCCTCTTTTTCCTATCAGTGACCAAGTTGCCAAATGAATGAGTCCCTGTTATGTTGGGAAATGGAAGTGAAAGAAGACAGAGTCATGGGGAGAAGTTCAGGCAAATTATTTATAAAGGGTAGAAAGAGGAATGTATATTTGGTGCTAATATAAGTGCCTGCAAAAATACTACTCTCCGTATTTCCCCACTTACATTTGGATTTAGAAAGAGGGTTGGGAAGTTTGGTAGCTAGTTCGACTCACAGTTTTTCCCTGCCTTGTCAAGGGGTAATCATCACCACATGAGTGGAACGTTCTCTGGGCTGTGTATGTTCTAAGGTAACTCCGTTTCTCATTGCAGAAAAACGCCTGTCTAGGGGCATCTCCCACGCCAGCTCCAGCATTGTTTCCCTGGCCCGGTCCCATGTCTCCTCCAATGGTGGGGGTGGGGGGAGCAGTGAGCACCCCCTGGAAATGCCCATCTGTGCCTTCCAGCTTCCAGATCTCACTGTGTACAATGAAGACTTCCGCAGCTTCATAGAGAGAGACCTTATTGAACAGTCCATGCTGGTTGCCTTGGAACAGGCAGGTCAGTGAGTGCTGTTTTTCATGGGCTTTTCCCTCTGCTCTGCACTGGTAGGCAGCCACATGGAGGGGCTGGCCTTGACCAGTAGCTTCTAGTTTAAGTCTGGGAGCTGACTGCAAAGTCATGAGTTGGTCAGATCAACATGTACTGAGCTAGGTGCTTCTTTTTGGGACACAAATTGGACACTTCTTTTAAAAAATTATTTTTATTAACATATAACGTATTATTTGCCCCAGGGGTACAGGTCTGTGAATTGCGAGGCTTACACATTTCACAGCACTCACCGTATCACATGAAATTAGACACTTTACCCTGGAAATTTCCCATTTGATGGAAGGGAAACCAGATATACACATGAAAGGCCCAGGAATCAATACCTAAAAATCCATACATGGGGAAAAAAATAGAAATAAATTATAATTGGCTCTGGAACACCCTTGTGACCAGAAAGAACCAATACTACAGATGATGCACAATGGTGATTAATTTAAAAGTCCCATTTGTTTACATGAGCTTTCCCCAAAGATTTATCTACCTTTACAGTTATATTTGTCTTAAATTACTGTTAAAATTAGTTAATATGGTGGGGCGAGGCTGCTTGAATTCTGGGAAAAGCTAATCAGGTGTTAAACTTCTTAGAAGAAAGGCTGGGGGCTGGTAGGTGGGGGCATGGGAAAGAAGCTTGCATTTTTCCTTTGCACCCTTCTATAGTAACTGTGTGCCTCTCTATACTTTTTTAAAAGTTAGCAAGTTACCTGGCTAGTGAGATTATAGGCCAGTTTTTCTTTCTGTTGACTTTTCAGTAATTCAAGGAGACTTTGAAGTGTGATTCACAAAATATTTTCCTCATGTGAATAATGGGAAGATGGATGACTGTACAGAATCGAGGCTCATTTTCTAAGGTGTTTCATGTGCTATCTTGTTGCGCATGTCTTTAAAGTCCTACCACATACAAGCCGACATGCTGTCATATGTGCAAATGATACCTATGTGACCCTGTGAATACAGCTTTGGGTTGTTTTTCTTTTACTGATGATGGATTTGTGCTGAGCTTCATTGTTATGATGTTTACTGGTCTCCTGAGCAGAGTGAAGGAGTCAGAGCCAGACCAGGTGACCAACACAGATTTTAACCTATGACCTGGGCCCCATCATCTAACCCAGACTTGCTCAGTCTCAGCATTGTTGACATTTAGGACCAGATAATTCTTTATTGTGTGAGCTGCCTGGTACATTATATTTTGTTTAGCAATCTCTCTGGCCTCTACCCATTAGATGCCAGTAGCATCCCCCCACCAGTTGTATCAACCAAACATATTTCTAGATATTGCCAAATGTCCCCTTGGATATTGGTTAGATCAGGGGTCCCCATGTAAGAATTGCTGATCTCACCAGTCATGTTCTTCAGGTTCTGACTGACTAGGTGTAAGTGAAGAAGATATAAGGAGTAGCAGTATTCTGGGTTAGCTTCCTAGAGGAGGCAAGTTTGGAGTCTGTTAGAGAGCTAGGGAAGTGGGAAGGGCTTTATGGATAATCTGCTCCTCTCCTTTTCCTCCTGTTTCCGTAGGGCGTTTGAACTGGTGGGTGAGTGTGGACCCTACCTGCCAAAGGCTGCTTCCTTTGGCAACTACTGGGGATGGAAACTGCCTCCTGCATGCAGCCTCTCTGGGTGAGTCTTGAAAATGGTGTTACGCACCCTCAGAAAGAAAGCAACAGAATTTAGATCTCATGTGCAGGACTTAATCCACTAACCTTGATCTTAGGCAGAAGTGATCGTACAGCATGCGTGTGTGTGTGTGTGTACATGTGCATGTGCATGGGCGTGGGCATGTAGGAGGGGATGGAAGAGAGCCCTGCCCTGGCTTTTCAGTCTCTTGTTCAGGGATCATATGTAGAACATAGGATTTAGCGGGGGTCCCACTTGGAGAGCTACCCTGCAGAAGTATTGAGCAGCAAGTATGTAAGCAGGATAAAGCTATATGTGTATATCAT
This sequence comes from Lontra canadensis, assembly GCF_010015895.1. Lineage (NCBI taxonomy): Eukaryota > Metazoa > Chordata > Mammalia > Carnivora > Mustelidae > Lontra > Lontra canadensis. The sequence goes on along the minus strand of NW_022631136.1, from coordinate 302,117 downwards.
TCTCCTTAATATTTATTCTTTTGGTATTTAAAAAAGATGTTTTCATCAGTTTTTGTGAGATTTGTTTAATTATAAAACTTATTTATAATTCAATATGTTTTTTGCCTTAGATTTTAAAAAAGTCCTCATTTTCCAACCATCCCCCCAGCTTTGATGCTGATTGTCATGTGCCAGACCCATCTTTTCTGCTGCTACTCTGTATTTTAGTTTGTTAGACTTGCATATTAGTAAGGGGCTTTCTGTCAGGAGTTTGTAGGATGTGGTGTATCCCCCACTTGTAAGTTCCTGAAGTTTCTGAACCTCCAGAGTAGGAACATCTTTTCACTTCTCCCCTAAGTCACAGGGGTTTCTTTGAACCTGGCCTTAAGCCTGATTTCCTTGCTGTTAGGGTATTAATAAAGGTAAGGTGTCCTACTGTATGTTTCCTTGCCACAGGCATGTGGGGTTTCCACGATCGGGACCTGATGCTGCGGAAAGCTTTGTATGCACTGATGGAGAAGGGAGCCGAGAAGGAGGCATTAAAACGGCGCTGGAGGTGGCAGCAGACACAGCAGAACAAAGAGGTGAGGGAGTTTGGGTGGGAGCACCTTGTCCTCCAGAGTTGGCTACAGGAAATGCTCAGTGCGTACCAATAGGCAGTGTCTCCTGGTGCTTAATTGGTGGTACTCCCCTTGTAATCCTGGAAGTTGTAGGAAATGCAGAAGATACCACAGGGCCCATGCCTTTTTGATAGAGTCATGAGAACTAGCATGGAGAAGCTGAGACCCATAGAGGAGGCAGCTAACATTGTGCTTCTCGTCTGATAGATGCTCAGCAAGTCTCCAGTAGTAATCTTTTACAAAATAAGATATGACAGGTCCACAGGATTTTTCTATTGTTTGGGGGTGTTTTGCTTATAATAATGCTAGACCAATTTTTAAGGACTTGTGTTTTCTATTCTTTTTGTTTCTTTAAAGATTTTGTTTACTTATTTGACAGAGAGAGGCAAATCACAAGTAGGCAGAGAGGCAGGCAGAGGGCGGGGGGCGGGGGAGGCAGGCTCCCTGCTGAGCAGAGAGCCCGATGCCAGCCTCGATCCCAGGACCCTGAGACCATGACCTGAGCTGAAGGCAGAGGCTTAACCCACTGAGCCACCCAGGTGCCCTATGTTTTCAATTCTTAGAGAAATGCTAAATGCTTAAAAATTTCGTTGGCTATATGTACTATTTGCTTTTCACATACCCTGTTTGTTTAAAAATTTTAAAAACATGCCCGTTAAACTGAGTTTGAATGGTACTTCTCAGGAATTTAGCAGATGTTGAGACTGCTTTTTTATAAGAAAGTAACAGTAGACTGTTTGAACTTTCCATCCCCGTAACAAGGGTTGAGCTAACTATGGCCTGTGGGACAAATCCCACCAACAGTTTTATTTAAAAAAAAAAAAAAAAAAAAAAAATTTTATTAGAACACAGCCCTGCCCATTCATTTATGTATGTATGTTTACGTTGAGTGCTTGCCTTGTGGAGACTAGAAGAGCAGCAGAGTCAAGTAGTTGCATGTGGCCCAAAAAGCCTAAAATATTTCCTAGCTACGGTTATGACGGAGCAATAAAAGAGTTTGCTGACCTCTCACCTTAATAATGACACTGTCCACTTACATAAAGATAACAGGTCTCCCTCTTTTCTCCTCTCGCTCTGTCTTCTGTGTTTATCTTGTGCTCTTTTTGAGTATCTGGTGGTTTTTTGCCATGTATATGGCTGGGTGCTCTAGTATAAATATGGGACTGTCTCTTCAGAAACTTCCCTCTTTCTTTCCATCTTCTTTCTTGTCACCTTTTATTGCTCTGTCATAATTGGCCATTATATAGAACTAAGAGGGTTTTTTTTTTTAAGTTATTAGAATTTTATATCCTGAAGATTAAAATACGAAGGTAGAATGTGTCCTGTTTCTATCTTAAAAACAAAGAACCCAGTTGTTAAAATTGGGATGGTATTAAGCTCAGAATGGTGTCTTTGATCAGTTAGTCTGCTCCAGAGGGTTCCTGAGGGGAAATAAATGCACAGGGGCAAGGCCAAGTAGATGGCATTCTTTAATATTGTCAGGTCCCATGGCATCCCTGTGAGCTGACCTGGACCTTGTGGAGGGCTTCTTTTGCTTAAACTAGAGCCAGCTGAAAATTTACCTTCTTCACTATTTAACTCACACCATCCCTAACCTTACATTTGACCACTCCACAGTCAAGAAAAGACCAAACTAGAGCATTCAGCTATTAAGTCGAAGTGACTGCAACAGTCAGAGAATGGGCATGCCCAATTCCAGCTCTTAAGCTATTGTAGTAATTTTAAAAGTGGGGTTAGATTATTATGGGTTTAGCTAGGAGACCTAGAAATACCCAAGTTCTGTTCTTGGTCACTTGTTCCCCCTCAAAGTCCCCAGTGGAAATACATGCATAGAGAATAGTGGCTATCAAAGGAACAATATTTTACTCCTTTTGCCCAGCACATTAAAAGTTCCATACTGGAAATGTGGCCTAGAGAATTGTTTTAGTTGAGACTGTTTATGGCATTATACTGCCCCTTGGGCATGAGAATGGAGGGAGGCATGAGGGACTGTGGGGGGCTTCTTTTAATAAGGACCAAATACCACACGAACTAAATTGGTTTTGATTTCCCAGGCCCTCTTGTTTTTTGTTGAAATTAGTGGTCAAGCCCAATGAGGATGGGGGCACCTCCTGGCTCAGTAGATAGAACATGTGGCTCTTGACCTGGGAGGGTCATGAATTTAAGCCCCTCGTTGGGTGTAGAGATTGTTTAAATAAATAAACAATAACAAAAAAATCAAACCAGTAGGGAAAGTTTCATGTTGGCAGGGTGCGCCACCTAGTGGCTTTGTGTATGAAAACAGGAAGCTGAAATAAGTGAGAGGAAGAGTGACCAGAGTGCTTAGTCAGTATATACTGACCAATCAGTATATACAGTATATACTGCATATTAATATACAGTATATTTCAGTGTATTTCAATATTTAATTGAAAGGCTTCGATACAGCATTTTACAAAGAGAACATAGCTTTGTCTTTTTTTTTATTATTAAAGTAAAATGTGGACACCTGGGTGGCTCAGTCCCTTAAGCATCTGCCTTTAGGTCGTGATCCCTTGGTCCTGGGATCAAGCCTGGCCTTGGGCTCCCTGCTTAACAGGGAGTCTGCTTCTCCCTCTCCTTCTGCCCTCTGCTCATGTGCTAGCTCTCAAATAAATTAATAAAATCTTCAAAAAAAACATAAACTAAAATGTGCTTACAACAGCCCTTTAATTCTTCTTAAATTTTGCTGCTCATGCCCCTCATGTTTTCAGTGTGATTCTTTCTACTGTCAGTGTGTGTTTAAGCCTTATAAACTCATTTAAATACCAATGTAAGCTGAATACAATGAATAACATAGACTTGTCTGTCATATTATCATATACATCCTAAAGGCAAATGATATTTTTAAATTGTTTGTACTTCTCCCATTCCTTTGATAAAAATTATAGTTTTACTCAGCATCTATTTATTAATTACTGATCACATCGTAGACATTAGCATATTGCCTGAAACATGGTCCTGGCCCTTAAGAGTAGTAGGAGGAGATGGACATGTACATACATAATCGTACCAAAGTATAGGTTAAAGTGATAAATAGTGATAAAGGCTGTATAGCAGATGAGGAAGGAGAGCACAAAGGAAAGAGTGGGTCTATCAGGAAGATTTAGGAAGGGCTTCATAGAAAAAGATACTTGAGGGATTCCTGGGTGGCTCAGTGGGTTAAAGCCTCTGCCTTCGGCACAGGTCATGATCTCAGGGTCCTGGGATGGAGCCCCACATCAGGCTCTCTGCTCTGCGGGGAGCCTGCTTCCTCCTCTCTCTCTGCCTGCCTCTCTGCCTACTTGTGATCTCTGTTTGTCAAATAAATAAAATCTTTAAAAAAAAAAAAGAAAAAAAAAAGAAATACTTGAGTTCTGCCCTGACAGTTGCAAAATTGGTCACCAGGTGGATAGGGGGTGGGTTGCTCCATGCAGAAAGAACAAGCTAGACAGAGGCTCAAGTATAAAGCAACGCAGGGCATTCAGGGAACTACAGCTAAGTAAATGATGTATTAGAGAGGTGGGTAGGGCCAGGAAGTGGACTTCATATGCTTTGCTTAAGGATTTTGAACTATATTTAATAGGTCATGATGGTTCTTTTTTAAAAGGTTTATTTATTTGAGAGAGAGAGGGAGCATGAGGTGGGGCGGGGGGCAGAGGGAAAAGCAAACTCCCTGAGCAGAGAGCCTGATGTGGGACATGATCCCAGGACCTTGAGATCATGACCTGAGCTAAAGGCAGACGCTTAACCAACTGAGCCACCCGGCACCCCAGGTCATGATGATTCTTAAAATGATTTATAGCAGGAAGCAAACATCAGATTTTAATTTTAGAAAAACCTCTTTGGTAATATTGTAGAAAATAGAACAGTGGAATGCATGACTGGAAGTAGTAAAACCGGTTAAGGACCATTGCAGTAGTTCATGCTTAATAATTGTTGACTAAGAGATCAGGTGTGGGGTGGGTAAAAGGAGAGGAGTCTTTAGTAAGTCCCTCGTTTCTGGCTTCGATGGTGGGTGATATTCAGTGCTCTTCACTAAGGCAGGAATATAGGAAGAAGAGTGGGTTTTGCAAGAGTTCTTTTTTTTTTTTTTTAAGATTTTATTTATTTATTTGACAGACAGAGATCACAAGTAGGCAGAGAGAGAGAGAGGGGGAAGCAGGCTCCCCGCCAAGCAGAGAGCCTGATGCGGGACTCAATCCCAGGACCCTGAGATCATGACCCGAGCCAAAGGTAGAGGCTTTAACCCACTGAGCCACCCAGGCACCCAAGAGTTTAGTTTCAATTGTATAGACTTTGAGGCAGTCAAGGGCAGTTGGCAGTCTTCAGTAGACAGCTAGATGTGAATATAGAAATTAAGAGGAGGCCTGGGATGGAGAGGGAGATTTTAGCATCCTGAGTATAGATGGCAGTGGATGAGATTATGGCAGTAGAAGAGATCACCCAGAAGGAGCTAAGGCTGCTGATATTGTTGACACAACCCCAATATTGTTAGGGTTGGACAGAGTTGAGAGAGAGGAGAAGTTAAAGAAGCTGAAGGAGAAAAAAGTTTAATGAGGAGTTGAAATGCTACATGAAGACTAAGAAAGATGAAAACCAAAGAGTCCACTGAGTTCGGCAATTAGAAAGTCATTGTTCTTTGCCAGAGTCAGTTAGGTGAAGTGGTGTAAGTGGGGTAAGGTGTATAGGCTGGAGGACAGAAACAAGCTGGACCGAAATGGGCTGGAAAAGAATGGAAGAAAGAAGTGTGAGAGAAATCATAGATTATTCTTTTGTGGACCTTGACTAGGAAAGGGAGAAGAGACTGGACTTTGTAGTACATATTACAAGCCAAGTGCTAAGAAGATAGGGAGTGGGGCAGCGTGAGTGAGTTGGAATTGCTGCTGCCTTGTGAACCTGGTCTTTAACTGCTTGTTCTCCCCTGCTTGTCTTTCACACAGTCAGGGCTAGTGTACACAGAGGACGAATGGCAGAAGGAATGGAATGAGCTGATCAAGCTTGCCTCAAGTGAACCCCGCATGCATCTAGGTGCCAATGGAGCCAACTGTGGTGGGTAAGTGTGGCTCAGCGGGGGAGTAGGAAGGAAGTCTTTCTTTCTTTTTTTTTTTTAAGATTTTATTTATTTATTTGACAGACAGAGATCACAAGTAGGCAGAGAGGCAGGCAGAGAGGAGGAAGCAGGCTCTCCACTGAGCAGAGAGCCCGATGCGGGGCTCGATCCCAGGACCCTGGGATCATGACCTGGGCCGAAGGCAGAGGCTTTAACCCACTGAGCCACCCAGGTGCCCCAGGAAGTAGTCTTTACTGAGTCCTCAGCATCCAAAGAATTTCATGCCAAGAGGATATCAGAAGGAAAGAGAGGGGCCGTGGCAAGGGTACAGAAGGGTGTAAGAATGGCATGCTATGTTCTGGGAACTACAAGTAGTTGGGCATTGCCAGAATACAGGGTACATGGTCTAGAGTGCTAGACAAGACTGGATAACTAGAGTCGTGTGTGCCATGCTGAGGGTTCGGTTGTACCCTGTCCTGCCCAGACTTTGAGAAACTGCAGGACATGACTCAGTTTTCTCAATAAATATATTGCAAGGAAAATAATAAAGGAGAGAGAACCTAAGTTTAAACACTCTTAGACAAATCAGCCAGTGGAAACATACGGTCATTTATAAGACAGTTGGGGAAACATGAACAATGTCTATATGTTTAATTATTGTTAAATTTTTTTAAAAGTCTGATATTAATGGTTGTGTGGTTGTTTTTAATAGGAGTCCTCTCTTTTTTTAGAGATAGACACTGAAAAATTTATGGATGAAATGATGTGATGTTTAGGATTTGATTCAAAATAATCTGGTGGGTTGGGGTGGGGGTTTATAGTAAAATAGATCAAGGTCTAGATGAAACGACACTGACTATGTGTTTTATAATTGTTGAGGCTGGGTGATGGTTACATGAGAGTTTAGGTATAATATTTTTTATAGTTTTGAATGTTTAAAATTTTGAAATTTTCTGTAACACAGTTAAAAATTATAACCTATCCAGACTTCAGTGTGCATAAGAATAATCTGGGAGGCTTGTTAAAGTGTGGATTTGGGGGCCCCCACCCTAAGGAACTTCAATTGAGTTGGACTGAGCTATGGCCTAGAAATTTGCATTTGTACCAAATACACTGTATTGAATCATGTTGCTGCAGGGGGCAGGAAGCCACTGAATTGTGTATACGTGGGTGATAGGAGCAAATTTGTGTATTCGAACACACTGCTAGCAGAGTGGCTGATGAAGAAGAGGGCAGTGAGACTGGGTGAGGTTGTAGTAATCCAGGAGATGGGCCATGGGTGTGATCAAGAGTTGTGGGTTGCAGACAGGCGGGAGGAGAGAGACACAAGAGACAGGTAAGAGAGAGAATTGGTCAAGCTAGGTGATTAATTAAGATGAGAGATAAAGAAGAGTAACTATTTCAGACGTGTGATTAGGCTACTAGGTAGATATGGTGAGGTGTGAGATGCTCTTTTTCACGTAAGGGAACGTAGGAAGAGGAATTTTTGTTTCCTTTTTTTTTTTTTCTTTTTTTTGTAGGACTTGATGCATGTGATGTGTGGGCGGTTGTGATGGGTAAAGTGAGGCTACACAGTTGTGTCCTGAGCTATAGGATAAAGCAGATTGGGGAAGGCTGTTGAGCAAGATTGGTTTTAACCAAGGGATTACTTCCAGATTCCTAACACTACTTTAGCCCTAGGGCCTTCAAATCTTTCTTGGATTTCTTCATCTCTGAAACAGGAATAGAAATAGCCATGGTAGCATAAAATAATCAGCTATGTCCATGGCAGCCTTAAGATTAGAAAACCAGGAAAGGACATTCCTCTTTTTCCTCTTTGCGGGACTGGTCTTCAGGGGTGTCTTGTTTGATTTTTCTCCCTCTCCCCTCCGCTGTACCCCTTCCACTGTCTCCCCTCCTGCAACTTCAGGGTGGAGAGTTCAGAGGAGCCTGTATATGAGAGCCTAGAAGAATTCCACGTCTTTGTCCTTGCCCATGTGCTTAGGAGGCCCATAGTCGTCGTGGCCGACACCATGCTGAGGGACTCTGGAGGGGAAGGTGAGTCAGTCCAACCTGCCCTGAGCACATTCTGTTTGCAGAGCCTTGGCCTAAGCACTGGGAGGAGGGAAGGAAGGGGCTATATGGACCCTTGGGGAGAGACAAGATATACATTAGAACGATGCAAAATTCTCTATAGAGATTGAATGCAAAGCAGTTGGGGTTAATTGATGAGGATTCTTAACTTAAGAAAGAATGATTAACCAGGGGTTAGAGTGAGTGAAAGGGGAGCTCCCTTGGTAGAGTGGGGCATGGGGATTGCCCTCTAGGCAAGAACACATCCTGAATAACAGTCTTTGTGGTTTGCTGCAGCGTTCGCTCCTATTCCCTTTGGGGGAATCTATCTGCCCTTGGAGGTCCCAGCGAGCCAGTGTCACCGCTCCCCTCTGGTGCTTGCCTATGATCAGGCCCACTTCTCTGCACTTGTGTCCATGGAACAGAAGGAGAACGCCAAGGACCAAGGTGCTGAATGCGGTGTTGTCTTTGGGTGTGCTTTATTTTCACTTGGAAAACCTGAAATGGGAGAGAGTGTAGGAGGGAAGAACTAAGTGACATGCAAGCCCAGGCAGTGCATACTGATAAGGTTTTACTAAGCCAACGATAGTCCAGGGTGTTTAAATTAAACATAAAAACATTTTGACAAAGAACTTTGGGGAAAAAACAGTAGCCTGCCTGTATTTGCTGCTTCCTGTTCTGGAGTGAAGAGTGTGTGTATTAAGATTATAAAACCTTTCTAGTGATGCTTTGCTGTGTTTGTCTTAATAATGACTTTGAATTTTTTGAATCCACATTAACTGGCAAGAATATCATGAGTGTTTGTTGACTGACTGGTGGGGAGTCATGGAGATTAGTGGCCTAAATTGTGTGTTGGCTAGTAAGGGAAAACCAGTCTGTCTGTTTTTGAGGTCAGTGTAATTCACATGTGAAAACTGAGGAGTGAGCTCAGTTTGAGACCTGTGATACAATCCAGCCTCCTTTTTAATGAAGTCAGTTTGTGTTCAGTTTCCTTTCTCTCTTCTTAAGGAGACTCCTTGATGACGTGTTTCTTCCTCTTCAGCTGTGATCCCACTTATAGATTCAGAGCATAAGCTGCTGCCCTTGCACTTTGCTGTGGACCCTGGAAAGGGCTGGGAGTGGGGCAAAGATGACAGTGACAACGTCCGATTGGCCAGGTGAGGCAGGCGTAGCCTTCCCATCTATGAAGTGTCTTTTCCACATTCAGCATCCGTTTCCCCCGAGACTCTTCTCAGCTTAGAGGCAAGACAGTCACATCCTAGCTCCGGAGTTTTGGGAAGATGGAAACACGGGGGACAGATTGGGCACCAGGATTCTTGGAACATGCAGCTGCTTTTTCTCCCCATGAAAGAGAGGGAAATCCTGGGACTGCAACTTGTTCTTTCCTTATAATATGAGGAATGGTCGTCTACTGATACATCCCAGAGTCTCCAAAACAGTCATCAGAAAATCAAGATAATCAAGGCACACTTTTTAATCCCAGCCCAAGTGAGAGGGTTTTTATTTTATTTAAAATTTTTTTTTAAGATTTTATTTTTTAAGTACTCTCTACATTCAACATGGGGCTCAAACTCACAACCCCAGGATCAAGAGTAGTGCACTTTGTCAGCTAAGCCAACCAGGCAGTCCATGAGAGGGGTTTTTAAGTAATTGACCAAAATAGTTAGTTTGCTTTGGATTTTTGCCTTTCTGAATTTAAATAGCAAGAAACATTTGTTCTTTCTGACAGCCCCCCTCCCTGCGGCCTCCCAAAGCAGGTTTAGTCTTTCGCCTTTGCCTTCCACGGCTTCCTACAAAGAGGGTATGGGTATAAAAGCTCCTCTCTTACCTCTTGTCCAGTGTTTCCTTCTCTGGGCTCCTGACATTGGGATCTAATGGAGAGGGTTTGATTTAAAAACTCAGAATTTATGGCTTTCAAAATAAGTTCTCCCCTAAATATCAAAAGTTCCATCTTAATAATATTTACACCAACAACAATAGTGGCTACTGTTCAGTCAATATTTCCTGTTTTCCAGACATTATGCTGGGTCCCTTCCAATACTGTTTTAATCTTCACAACAATACAGGGTAGATATTATCTATGTCCCTTACCAACCCCAGCTGAGTTTCAGGGAGGGTGAAGTGACTTGCCTCAAGGTCATAAAGCTTAGTACTAATTGGTGGAGCTATAATTCAGACCCAACCTTGTCTGAGTCCCAAGCCATGTAGCTCTTTTCCATCCTCCCAACTGGATCACATATTTTGTTTTTTAAAGGTCATGGGATTTTTTTTTTTTTTTTTAAGATTTTATTTCTTTGACGGAGAGAGAGAGAAACAGAGAGGGAACACAAGCAGGGGGAGTGGCAGAGGGAGACGCAGGCTTCCTGCTGAGCAGGGAGCCTGATGTGGGGCTCGATCCTAGGACCCTGAGATCATGACCTGAACCAAAGGCAGACACTTAACAACTGAGCCACCTAGGCACCCCTCATGGGATGTTTTTAATTCTTCCTTTTTCTTCACAGTGTAATCCTGTCCCTAGAGGTCAAATTGCATCTGCTGCATGGCTACATGAATGTGAAGTGGATCCCAGTGTCCTCCGACGCACAGGTGAGGACTTCTCCCACCCCACCCTGTCTGGCCTTGATTTCAGTGACGGGTTAGCAAGGTGATTTGGTGATGGTCTCCTTCTAAATCGCTTCTGATTGATAGCTAACCATTCAAGGTTAGGAATAACTGGAAAATATCAGATGAGTTCCAAAAGACACTTTTTTCTGCCTTTTTACCTGTTAGTGCCCTCCATTTTCCATAGCTCCTCTCCAGCTCTGCTTTTTGATACTAAAACACATTCTTCAAGAAAAGCTTTCTAGACTTTTTGGTGAACTTTGGGTCGTCATTACTTTGTTCCAAGCCTTACATATGTAGACTTCTGTGGCAGGTACCAGAGAGACAGAATTGCTTAAGTCTCCTTAACAGACTGATCCAGTAGGTTCTGAGAAGGTCATCATTCTTCATAGAACAGGAACACAGGAACAGGACAAACAGCCAGACCCCAGTGCTGAATATCTAAAAGTGGAGGGTTGCAGAATGGTTAGGCTTGGTTGTGGTTAGTTACGTCTTCCTGGAGATTAATTTGGGGCAGAATCTGGCATAGAGAAATTTTTTTTTTTTAAAGATTTTATTTACTCATTTGAGAGAGAGACAGAGAGAGCACAAGCAGTGGGAGAGGTAGAGAGAGAAGCAGACTCTCCACTGAGCAGGGAGCCTGACATGGGGCTCGATCCCAGGACCTGGAGATCATGACCTGAGCCAATGGTAGACACCCAACCATCTGAGCCACCTCGGCACCCCAGGCATAGAGAATTCTGTAATGGGGCACCTGGGTGGCTCAGATGGTTAAGCCTCTGCCTTCCGCTCAGGTTATGATCTCAGGGTCTTGGGATCAAGTCCCGCTTGATCCTCTGCCTGCCACTTCCCCCTACTTGTATACTCTCTCTCTGCCAAATAAATAAAATCTTTAAAAAAGAGACAAATTTATAATAAAGAATATTCTGGTATCTATGGAATGTTCTTCCTCTCCATGTATTATATAGTTGCCCGTTGCTCTAGAAGAATGTCAGGCTTCATTTTTTTATCTCCTTATTACAGAAGGGAGTCAGATTGCATTTTAGGTATTAGGTACATCTTTCCCTGGTCCATGGGAGAGCTGACTGGAGCTAGGGAAGAACAGTGCCCTCCTGGGTGACCCTATCCCACCATGACAGCCGCCCTTCACTGGAACTAGGCAGGCACTCCAGAGAGGGAGTGCACAGGGGTGATGTTATTGGTCCTTTTCCACGGGACTAGAACCATTAATCCTGTTCTTACATCCTCCAGGCTCCCCTGGCACAACCTGAGTCCCCCACAGCCTCAGCTGGAGATGAGCCCCGGTCCACTCCTGAGTCTGGAGACTCAGACAAGGAGTCAGTTGGCAGCAGTTCTACGAGCAATGAGGGCAGCAAGCGGAAAGAGAAGTCAAAGCGAGGTCGGGAGAAAGACAAGAAGAGAGCAGATTCTGTGGCCAACAAACTGGGCAGCTTCGGCAAAACCTTGGGCAGCAAGCTCAAGAAGAACATGGGAGGCCTGATGCACAGCAAGGGCTCTAAGCCGGGAGGGGTGGGGACGGGGTCAGGGGTGAGCAGCGGCACCGAGACACTGGAGAAGAAGAAGAAGAACTCGCTGAAGAGCTGGAAGGGTGGCAAGGAGGAGGCAGTGGGGGATGGGGCCGTGTCTGAGAAGCCCACGACTGAGTCTGTGGGTAACGGAGGGAGCAAGTACAGCCAGGAGGTGATGCAGAGCTTGAGCATTATGAGGATTGTGATGCAAGGGGAGGGGAAGTTTATTTTTGTTGGCACCCTGAAGATGGGTCACCGTCATCAGTACCAGGAGGAGATGATCCAGCGCTACCTTTCTGATGCTGAGGAGAGATTCCTGGCAGAGCAGAAGCAGAAGGAGGTGGAGAGGAAGATCCTGAATGGGGGGTTAGGGAGTGGGCCTCCTCCAGCCAAAAAGCCAGAGCCAGATGGCGGGGAGGAGTTGCTGCCGGCACCCCCAGCAGAATCCAAGCCAGTGGCGTTCTCTGCTGGCTATCCTGGGGGCTTTACCATCCCTCGCCCTGCTGGGGCTGGAGTCCACTGCCAGGAACCCCGGAGGCAGCTGGCAGGAGGTCCTTGTGGGGGGGGCCTACCACCCTATGCCACCTTCCCCAGACAGTGCCCTCAAGGGCGACCCTACCCCCATCAGGACTGCATCCCGTCTCTGGAGCCAGGCAGCCACTCCAAGGACGGGCACAGGGGCGCACTGCTACCACCCCCCTTCCGCGTGGCTGATTCCTATAGCAACGGCTACAGAGAGCCCCCTGAGCCAGATGGATGGGCTGGAGGTCCCAGGGGGCTTCCTCCAACCCAGACCAAATGCAAACAACCGAACTGCAGCTTCTATGGACACCCGGAGACAAACAACTTCTGCTCCTGCTGTTACAGGGAAGAACTGCGGAGGAGGGAGCGTGAACCGGGTGGGGAGTTGCTGGTGCACAGGTTCTGAGGGGGAGCCCTGGAGGGCAAGGGGGGCTAAACAAAGAGAGTTAAGCTCAAAGAATTAGCTCATCAAGACCCAGCCCCCATGCGGATGGGGCAAATGCAGTGATGGTGGGAGCCTGGCTGGAAACTTTTGAAGTGTGTGTGCGCTGGAGAGCTGCCAGGCTGGGCAGAGCAGGTCAGGGCTGGACGGTGCCTGGAGGGCCTCGCTCATCCTTCCTCAGTCCTGCTGGGACTGAGGAGGTACAAGGGGGAAAGGCGATGCTTCTGTCTCATAACTGCTTGGGTACACCCCAAGACCAAGGGAAACGAGGGGAAGGTTTAGTGTGTGGGGGTGGGGAGGCAGGCAGAGGTCTAGGGCAGGAGCAGCAAAGGAGGTTCTCAGTCAATAAAAGAGAAAACAGACCAAAGTTCTTGGAGGTTGGAAAAAAGCACATGACGGTGGAGTTGGGAGTGTGGAGGGAAACTGGGGAATTAGATTTGCTATTGAATTGAATTAAGGTAGAAATTAGGGTTGGATCAATTCTTCCTCCTGAAGGATCTGGAAAGACAAGGCAGTAATGTGTGCTCAATGGGTGCTTATTAGGAGGGGGGTTAGTTTACATCCATTTATTGAGATGGGAAAGGGAAGAATTTAAAAGGGGAATCCTTTTCCTCTCAAGTTTTATTTCCTTCTAAACAGCCATCTGTCATCTGTTCTAGTTTGAGAGGAGATTGCTGATTGCCCTGTATCTTTTGCTCATCCTTTTTGAGGGCTGAGCTCAGCTAAGTTAAGATTGTGATTTTTTTTTTTTTAATGACTTTAATTTTATTAAAAAAAAATGTTCCCTCAGGGGAAGGGAAGAGTGATGAGAAGAACAGCTGTGTGGGCTGAATCTTCTCCAGGTGACTGGGTGCACAGGGGATCTTTTGTAACTACTTAGCAATAACCACACACTGGGGTGTGAGTGCACCCTGGGAGGGGCGGGAGCGGGACAGACCTTTGGCCAGACTGTTTCAAACAAAACCAAAAACCTAAATAGAGTACTACCATCCTCTGCTGCTGTGTTTCTGTAGGAAGCAACTTAACTATTGTTTTTTTTTTTAAGGAGAAGAAACAAAACCCCAGTGAGCAAAAACATTATAAAAAATGATTTTTTTTTTCTTCCTATTTAAATGATTCTTTCTCCTTCCTATCTACTTTTGGAGAATGAACTTAACATCCCGGCTTCTTTTGTTAAGCCATAGCTGACCTTAATCTGTGGTTAGTTTATTAAAATAAGACAAAAAATACTTTGTAAGAAGACATATTTTTGATAATAGGATTGATGTTGAAACACAGGGGCAGTTTATAAAAAGGTAGAGAAATATATTTTAGTGAACTGTAACCACAGATCACAGATTACTCCCAATGAGCTGATCTGTCTTTGGGTTTCCCCCTTTCCCTGACTCAGGCCTTTTCCCCAGAGGGTGGGAATGGGCCTATGGACACAGAAGGGGGAGCACCTTTGCATTTTGCACAAAGCACAAGTCTGGACAGCCTTTACTCTGGCCAGCACCACTTCTAAGAGCTTTAAACTGGAGGACCTATCCTGGGCCAATTTTCCTTTTTCTTTCTTTCTTTCCTTCCCCACCCCCCCAGGGGGGGCGGAAATCAACTATGCAATTGTATACACTCCTGGGTAACTATGAAGAAGGGGAGTAAGTATACTTAACTGTTCAGAGTGTTAATTGGGGCTGTTTTCCTGTATGTGGATTTCTCTTTTGAGGTATGTACTCCTAACCCATCTCATGGAATGTCATCCCCACATTTGCTCTAAACTGGATGTGGGCTGGTTGTGTGTGTGTGTGTGTGTGTGTGTGTGTGTGTGTTGGGGACATTTGTAATTGCCATATGTTGCTTCTGCCCAATCAGGAAAGTTGTCATCCCATTTCCCCCTTGGTAACAAATCCTGTCAAGACTATCCTCTTCATTGGAACTGCTCAGAGTTTAGAAAGGTTCCTCTCTCCTCAGCAGACTCGAAAGTCACTCATTTTTCAAATCTGATAGTCTGTTGATTTAATCATTTCCTATGGCTATTAATTCTTGGGCTTTTATTTGAAAATAGAATGGTTTTCAGGAAGCACTGAGGTTAAAGGAAATCGGTTCCAAAGGAGAGGATGTACGTATTTCTGGACAGGGCTGGGACTAGTACAAGATGAGTACTTCTCTCAGGTACAGAACTTTAAGGGGTACTGAAATCTCAGTGATTAAGATAAATACTGTTTTAATGCAGTTTTAAAAATACAATGCAAAAAAACTGCATGATGAATAAAATATCAAAATCTTAAGAATCAAATGGGACTGAGACTAGGGTGGGGGAAATAAGCTGAACTGACCAAGTGTGGGGTTGAATCCTGTCCTTACAATTTTGATAGCTAGTTCATTGTGGATGTTTTACATTGGTTTTGATGTTCAAAAAATACTGCGTTAAAATGGTATATTGGTTATTGAGTTTTGGGGCACCACTTAAATTTTGTGCCCGAAGTGAGTGCCTTGCTCACCTCACTCTGGGGCTAGAACAACACTGGTGAGACCATCACCTCTGAGCCTCCATCCCCATCCCCTATGTGCACCCAAACAACAGGGGACCCCAGCTCGCACCTGGTACAGCTCACTGAGCTTTCCCATCGGCGCCTGTCTCCTGCACAGGATTCTGGCCTGGACCAAGAGGAATGGGAACAAACCAGGGGTTTTCCCAGAGAGTAAAACCAGGAAAGTTCTAATTCTCCTTTGGACTGCTGTGTTTGGACTTGATTTGTTACTAGATTCTAGTTAATAGTTTTGTTTTTAAAAACTGAGGACAGATGAACAAAAACAGAAAACTTGTGTCATGTTTGTTTTTGTTTTGATTTCTAAACTAACCAATCCCAGTTTATTTGACCTCTTTTAAAATAAAAGTAGAAATTCTGGGGGGTTGTCTAGGGGTGAGTATGATAGAATAGGGCTTTATTTAGGCCCTATAGCTTTTTATTCAGAATTAAATTATTTTTGTTTAATTTGGGAAGGTAACTATATATTGAAGCATTAAAAAAAAAAATTCTCCATTCTAAGGATGAGGGGCCCTGAGTCAATGGATGTTTTTCTGTAGGGATGAGTAAAGAGTGTTTTGCTTTATTCTTTGAGGGGTTGTGTGGGATGGAGGGTGAAGGAATAATGCCTGGGAAATGAAAACAGACTCTGGTTGGTTTGTGGTATTTTGGGAAGATGAGGGGGTGGGAGAGGCAAGCCCATGCAATTACTGTGCTGGGGAGAGGGAAGGAGAGGGTACATGGTGTGCACCCAAAATGAGCAAGAATTCCTTGGTTAAGGAGGGGTATTTGGGTGAAGGGGAAGGCAGATCCTGTAATCCTGGCTGAGGGATGGGATCTCTTGGTCTTAAATAAGTGCACTTAGTTCCTTTAATCCAGGGCATTGGGGTACCTACCGAGGTTTTTATTGGAGAGGGGAAATATTTGGGGTTCTTATTTTTCCCCTTTTAAGACAGTGCTGTCCTTCCACCCTACATTCTCCACCCCAGCCTTGATGGAGCAGGTATTCTATAGGATAGGTCTCCAGTTTCCTACCTTGATCTGTGCTCGTTTTATTGGGAGTTACAAGGTTTAATAAAAAGTTTTTCCCCCATACTGTATTCTATCTACAAAATAAAAAGATTATATCAAAACTTTTTTTTTTTTTTTTTTAAGATTCAGTCTCTGTATGGAGTGGGGATGGTGTGAAACTTGGTGCTGTACAGGGCCTAGAGGGAAGCATTCTTTGGCTCAGTTTCTTCTCAAGAGAGACTAAAGGGCGCCTAGGTGGCTCAGTGGTTAAAGCCTCTGCCTTCAGCTCAGGTCATGATCTCAGGGTCCTGGGATCGAGTCCCGCATCGGGCTCTGCTCAGCAGGTAGCCTGCCTCCTCCTGTCTCTCTCTGCCTGCCTCTCTGCCTACTTGTGATCTGTCTGTCAAATAAATTAAAAAAAAAAAAAATCTTCAAGAGATACTAAAGCTCCCAGACCAATAAAATAAAAGTTAGCAATGCCTTCGTATTGTGTATTTGGGAAGTGATAACAGAAGTAGAAGAAATAGGAGCTGGTTCCGAATGGTCTCCTTTCTAAACAGCCACACATCCAGGATTCCAGCCACATTTGTCTTTCCCATGAAGGCACTTTGGAGATGACAGTCTCTGAGTTACTCAGACACCAGTGACTCTAGACTCTGGGTCATCTTTCTCCAGTCAGTGCCCTAGACACAGATGGGATGACGGCATTGGAAGCCCTTCCCGGCCTGGAATCACCTGCACCCCAGATTTTTCTAATTTTTTCCCCCTCCAGGCCCTTCAACTGCAGATTCAGTGAGTCACACAGGCACTCCTGTCTCTTTCACTTTGTCAAATACCCAGCCTGCAAATCTCAGGGTGTTTTGGCCCTGTACTTAAGTAGCTTAACAAAATACTATGACGTCTTCATGGAGACTTTCTCCATGCCACCGCCCTTCACTGGCTACGTGGGTTAGGGGCGGTAGGAAAGAGGAACGGAAGCTGGCTGACGGTAACCAGAGCGAGGTAGGGGTGGGGAGGACGATGGCCTCTTTCTGTGCTTATAACTGGATCTGTGACTCATCTAGTGAGTCACTCAGCTCCGCCCCCCCCCCAGCTGCCCCTCCCAGCAGCCTTCACTCTTGGCACAGACCTGCAACCAGACCTGGATCCTGAAAATGGAAAAATCTGATAGAGCCCCATGCTTCTGCATCCTTCCTTCCATCCACTTAAAACCTCTGCTGGTGTGGGGGATACGGAGAGGTGGTCCTCCCATTAGCCCTCAGCTGCTTCTCCCCCTGCTCATCCAAGTTACCAACTTTTTTCTGGCTTCCACCTGCCCGCCCCCATTCCCCTGATTTTTTTTTTTCCCCTCTAGATTCCTCTGCTGCTGCTATACCTCAAAATATGAAGAATAGAATGAGGCTTTTGAAGGGTGGTGGGGAGAAGGAAAATGGGGAATGGGATTTTAAAATTGTGGAACACAGCTCTTCCTATGGCAAGAGACCTTGGGAAGTGTTTCTTCCCTTAAGAGATTGAGGACCATGGAAAGTAGGTGGGGTTAGGGGTGCTTGGGAGCTTTTAGGACTTCTAGAATAAGGCTTCTGGGCCACCTTCCTAGCAGGTGTATGCCTCTTTGTTCGAAGTTAACTTCCTGTGTCCCATTATCTTCACTATTTCCACAGTAGCAGCCAAGACAGGGAACTTTTACAGCAGAGGCCGGAAGGGTGTGTGCTAAGGGGAGAGTTGAGTGTCACTTTGGAAAACTGGGGCCCCCACCTAAGGTCTGCTGCCTCTGTACAGACTCAAACATCAATAAAACAGCAGCTCGTTAACCCTTATTTTGTATTGCATTTCCTGTCTTTTTCTGCATCTAAATGCAAACTTTAGCCTTCTACCCAGTCACCATTAACTGCAGTTCCTTTATTTCCCTCCTAGGGTCCTCCCACCCACCTCTGCTCCTCTGGTTGCAGGAGGATGGGGCTGTTGAACTGATAGAGGTTTTCAGCCCTCAGCTTTGCAGGTCCAGAACATGAATCATTAATTTGGAGATCTGATGTCTGGGTTGGAGGGAGGGATCATGTACCTGGAGTGGGCTCTGGTTTCCCACAGGGTGTGTGCGTGTGTGTGTGTGTGTGTGTGTGTGTGTGTGTTTTGGAGTAAGATCTCTTCCTTGGGCCTCCCTCTACTCCCAGAACTTGCACATACCCTCCTGTACTTGTCTGACCCAAGAGATATTTCCATTTCTCTCCCCAGTGTTCTCAGGGCACCCTCCACACGAGGTATGTTTCATGCTCCCCGGAGAACTATATACAACATGCTTTAACTCTTCTCCCTCATTTCTTGGGCCTCCCCAGACAAAAAGTCCCCTGAGTCCCAATTCCCTACTACTTCTAACAGGTGTGTCAGGGGAGGCAGCAAGGAAGCCTGAACTGCTTTTGCATTCCTCCCACTGCACCACCCCCTTCAAGAAGACAAAAAAAACCAAAACCAAAAACAAAAACAAAAAACAAAAAAACCCCCAAATTACTCCGGGTTAATATTCGGTATTACTGCTCCCCTCAAATACTTTCCAGTGCTTGTGAACAGAAAGAGCATAGGATCTAGGGTTGGGGAAAGAATCTGGGTTTTTTTACCCCCAGTTATCCATTTTTTCCTCACCTTTTCCAGGCTCCTCCACTTTTCCAAAACTGTGTGTATTCCCCTTTAAGGGGCTGGGCATTTCTCCCGCCCTCTCCAGAGTCGACTGAAGTTTCCGAGGAGCCTCCTCTAGCTGGGTTGGACACACCTTTCAAAAGACCCCTAATCGTGCTCCGTGCACCTCAAACGCTCCTTTCCCTGGTGCCCCTCTCCCTGTCTTCCCTTTTCTCAACTACAAGATTCAGCCTACCCCTAAGGGGTTTGAGCATCTTCAAGGTCTCCCACCCTTCACTGCTCCGTCCCCGGATGGAGCCAGAGAAATGTGGTGGGGGGGTCGGGGCCAGAGTTTCAACATCGCCCCCCAGAAGGCGGAGCCAGACATGGGGGTAAGGAGGGGAGACTTGGGCTTGGGAGGGAAGGGCACCATGGGCAGGACGGTGTGAATGAGGAGTATATGGAGATAAAAGGAGCTAGGAAAGGAGCTAGAAGAGGAGGAGGGTGTGTCCCATATCAACTTTGCTTGACAGATCTTGGTCTGTCTTTTTCACAGTCTCAAGTTCATTGTCTCATTGTCCATTAACCAGCCCCTCCCTTTACTGTCTGCCAACTGGGTCCTAAGCTCCTCACAACCGCTGATCTCAGTTTCCCCTGAGTCTGAGTGTAGGCCTCCAACCGTGGCTGCTGAGGTAATCCCGGATCCCGGGATTGGAGAGGCCTGGGGATTAACCCTACACCCTTCACAGCTCTCTGGACCAAAGTCTGTCCAGAGGACTGGGATGCTGGAGTCCAGGAGTTGTCAGCTTGGCCGTCAGCTGGCCACGGGATGCCTCCCAGGTAATAACTTCCTTTCCAATACTTCCAATCTCCAAAGACTCTTCCAGGTTTCATCCTGCTCAAACTTTGCTTCAAACCTCACCAAAGATACCTCTGTATTACTCTACTTGCTCAAAGTGCTTCTGGCTGAGGCTTGCTCTCTTCTCTGTCAGAGTTGGCTAGGAGTGTGGACCTTGATGGTCCTGACTCTGTTACTCCCTTTCCTCATTTATTTATTTAAGAGTTATTTGAGTTCCCTACTCTGTGCCAGGCACTGCTCTAAGCTCTAGAGTAAAAGAATACAAATGACCTCCTCCTAAGCTTTTGTTGTAGTGGAGTTAGGGGAGGATCTTAATCTTCCTTCTTTACAGACTTCTGTCTCAGAGGAATAGGTGTATACCAGTGTGGGTGACACTGGGAATAGTCATAACCTGGCTTCCCCCCTTCCCATGTAGGGGAGCAGATCCTAGCATGGGCCCCAGGGGTAAGGAAGGGGCTTGAACCTGAATTGCCTGGAACCCTGATCTGCACCAACTTGAGGGTCACCTTCCAGCCCTGTGGATGGCAACGGAGTCAGGTGAGATGGTTAGGCCAGTGGAAAGCACAGTTAGTGAGAAATGGATTGGTGAGTCTAGGAGGATTTAGATAAGTGAGACAGGGAGACTTATGCTTAAGGGGTTGTCTCTAGGGAGGTTAGGGATTGCCAAGGTAGGATAATGAACAAGATTTCAGATGTCTTTAGCATCAGTCATGTGCTTCCTCTAGGAGACTCCCCTGAGCAGTGAATATGATTTTGTCCTGGTCAACATTGGGCGATTAGAGGCTGGTGAGTGGGGGAATGTGGGGTGTGAGGTGTTGGTGAAGGGGCTTACTGGGGGCTCACCCTTCCTCATCCTTCCTCTATTCTCAGAGGGCAGCAGGGATGGAGTGCGATGGGCTGGAAGACTTCCTTGTAGAGGGACCCTGATCCATGGCTAC
The DNA here is from genome assembly GCF_010015895.1 of Lontra canadensis. NCBI lineage: Eukaryota > Metazoa > Chordata > Mammalia > Carnivora > Mustelidae > Lontra > Lontra canadensis. The sequence continues at coordinate 281,397 of NW_022631136.1, read as the reverse complement.
ACTGCTTTCTAACTCTTGATTTCAGTGAGTGGATTGTCCAGAGTCCAGCTCCTCCATCCAGGGTCCCCACTTAAATTTATCCCTGAGGAGATTCTCATTCATGGCCGAGACTTCCGGCTGCTCAGAGTTGCTTTTGAGGCTGGAGGACTAGAGCCTCAGGCCTTTCAGGTAAGAAGCCTTCAACCCAAAGACTCCTCCTCCCCTTGGGATCCTTTCCTTGGCATTCCTATTACTCCCCTATCTCCTAGGACCCCTCTCATCATTCTATCTGCTTCTCTCCTCAAGGAGAGGCTAAAAGGCTAGGATAGAGGATACTGTAATGAGAGTAAGGGTCCTGAATTCTAGCCCAGCACTGCCAATTAGGAGGAGTATGACAGCTTCTTCCTTTGAAAAACAGGATGAGATTGTTTCAGAAATTCCTCCCAGAATTGACATTCCATGATTCTGTGGTTCTGGATGTGTTCTCCTAAACCTAGTCCCCACCACTTGTGGAAGCTCCCTTCCTTGGGACGGTATTCTCTGTTCCCTATTGGTGGCAAAGACAGTTGAGGAACACATGGGACCAATGTCCTCCTCTTCACTTCTTCAGTCTGAGCCAAAAGGCTGGGATGCCCTTTCCTCCACAGGTGACCATGGCCATTGTCCGAGCCAGAGCTCAGAGCAGTCAAGCCCAACAGTATGCAGGGATATCCCTGAGCAAGGCTGGTGAGTGAGGGTGCTTTAGGGTAGGGAAAGGGTAAAGAATCGGGAAGAGCAGAGGCTGGCTGAGGACAGTAAAGCTGAGAAGCTCTCTCTGGTTCCTCTTCCCTCTTTTCTGGGCTTCACTCCTTCCCTAGGCCAGAGTTCAGGGTCCAGAAAACCCTCTATCCCCCTCTTGGAGACATCAGAAGACTGGGAGACTGAGCGGAAAAAGCAGGGGGCCAAGGGCTGGAGAGTCAGCACTGTCAATGAGAGGTTCGACGTAGCCACCAGGTGATCCCCCAGTCCACCCCAACTGCCGCTGCCCTCCCAATCTTCCCACAGTTCTCAGATCCTCTAAAGCTAGGACTGCCCACAAACCCTAGCCTCTTATGAGATCCATAAAGCTATCCTCCTTACTGCCTAGATCTCTAAACCTGGGGTCCCTTGAAATAATTCCCTCCTGAGCAACTTCCTTGTAATGACAGGTCTGCATTATAATGAGCTCATTGAGCCAAGCTGTGACTATAACTCTCAATTCCATAGCCTCCCCCGTTACTTCTGGGTCCCGAAGCGAACTCTGGACAGTGAGGTCAGGAGAACATTTGGCCACTTCCATCAGGGCCGTGGACCGGTCAGTGTGGGGACCAGGGTGATGGTTGGGGATTAAGTGGTTATGGGAGGTCAGAGGGGGTCGTTGTAGAGGGAGGTCAGGATGGGTGCGGGATAGGGTGGGGCTAAGAGTTTCTTCCATGGTGATCCTAACCTCCCACCATCTGCAGCGCCTGTCCTGGCATCACCCTGGGGGCAGTGATCTTCTCCGCTGTGGTGGCTTCTATACAGGCAGCGACCCTAACAAAGAGGATATCAGGTGAGGGGAGGTTTGATGAGCAGAAGCAAGCGTTGGAGGTTTTGGACACACTTGTTCCTTTACCTTGTGACTTCTTCCTCTCCAGAGCAGTGGAGTCAATGCTCCAGGCTGGGCATTCAGATGTTGTGCTGGTGGATGCCGTGGATGAACTGCCTAGTCTTACAGATGTTCAGCTTGCCCACTTGAAGCTGAGGGCCCTCTGCCTGCCTGGTGAGATGACCTCTGAGCCCTACTCCCACCCCTAGGTCTGCTCACCCTAACCTGGTTTACCCTTTTGCCTGTCACAGTATGAGTAACCCTTCAGGCCAAAGATCCACAGTTTTCTATTCAACTCCCATCTCCCACAGACTCACTGATTTCTTGTCTTCCTATCCCTAGTGTATTTTTTTAACAGCTTTATTGAGATACAATTTACATACCATAAAATCCAGCCTTCACCCATCTTAAGTGTTCAGTGAATTTTATTACATTTACGTGGTTGTACAACTGTCCCCACAATTTAATTGTAGTAGCCTTATGACCATTTACAGTTACTGTTTATTTCTATCCCCAGTCCTGAGTAACCCTTACCCAACTTATTCTTAAACCTCAGGCTGCAGACCCTGAATCATAAATTCTGAGTTCTCCAGATCTCTTTGTCCTTCTGACCCCTCTCCTCTCTCTCAGATTCATCTGCAGCTGAGGAGAAATGGCTCTCGGCCTTGGAAGGAACACGATGGCTGGATTACGTCAGGTACACCTGCATTTTCCAGCCACAATTTATATAATTCAACCTACCCCAACTTTCTGTTAACTTGAATTCCTAAATGGCCTTCCATTAGCTTTTTTGATTTTCCAAGAAGACTCTTATTTGCTGCTCCTTAGAAGAACGGGCAGAATTTTGGAGTCTGCCTCTTTTCCATCCCATGACCTATCACTCCTTTCTTCCAGGCTTACCATTCTTCCCTCCTCTTCCTCATCTGCCCCCTCAGGTCTTGTCTTCGAAAGGCCAGTGACATCTCAGTCTTAGTGACATCCAGGGTTCGCTCTGTAATACTCCAAGGTGAGTTTCTCGGGTTAACCTATTCCATGCCTTCCTTTTTCCTTTACCCACCCAACTGGGAGGAAGATCTTTAAGTCTTCCTTGTCCCCAGCTAGCACTACAATCCTCCTCTCCTGTCATTAGGAACTACCCATGGGCCTTAACTCATCCTTCAGTGCTACCCTGCCTCCCAGTAGCAGTAGTATTACTACTAGCTGTAGTGTTACTACAGCTTGTGGTCCCTAATAGCAGGGTTCTTTGCCTACTGTTCCTGTCCTTCCATCAGTAGATGATGACTGGGTTGGAGTGGGAAGGACAATGAGGAGGCTGGTTTGAGATTTACCCCCGGGGTTGCTGCTGCCTGGATATCTGGGACCCCAGATCAGGCTGTGGAGACGCTGCTACCTGAGGGGAAGGCCTGAGATCCAGGTGAGGAGGGAAGACAGGGATAGGGATTAGGAGTGGGAGAAGGGAATTGACTGCTAAACCAAATGTTCTGGGAGAAACCAGGTGTGTCCAGGAGCTGGAAAACCAAGGGACTTGGGAGGATTGAGGTTGAAGTACCATTCTTGTTGGTATCAGAGTAGATAGGTTTGGGATTATGTGTCTATGTATGGGAAAGACTGTTTGTGATTCAGATCAAGTAGAACCTAGGGCATAGTTGGAGGGGGAAAGAGAATTAAAGATGCCAGAGGTGATGCGAACTAGACTTATCACAGGGATCACTTTGTAATATATAAAAAGATCAACTTTTTGTATAAAAATTGCATAAAAGTACAATTTTATAAAAGTATAATTTTACAAAATTTTACAAAAGTATGAAGAAATCACTAGGATGTGCACCTGAAACAGGATACTGTATGTCAATTGTAATAGTAACAATAATAATAAAAAATGATGGTAGAAGTAATGGACAGCTCTCATAGAAACAGGCGACTAAAGCTATAATAATATTCCTCTCTGCCTCTCTTCACCCCAGAAAGGCCTCTCAGCTCCCACAGTCTCTGGCCTCCAGGATGAGCTATCCCATCTTCAGGAACTTTTAAGGAAATGGACACCAAGAGTATCTCCTGAGGATCATTCCAAGAAAAGAGATTCACATACAATTCTCTCCCAATCCAGTTGAAATTGCTGTCTTTTGTATGGGTCTGGCGGAGGGTGGTCTGGGGTGAGGGAGGGTTCTTTTTAATTCTTCAATTTTTATTATCTGGTCTTGCTGTCTCAGCTTTTGACACTCCAGCCCTCAACAAGCTCACTGATCAACTTTCCATTGCAGATGGTTGGTGCTAACCTCCCAACTCTTGCCCTGTCCTGTTTTGTTGCTCAAGATGTTTCCTAGGATTTGAGGAATTAAGAAACAAAAGCAATCCTTACTATGATAAACTTTGTTTTTTTCAAGGCAATTCTATCCCTTTGGATATCCAGCTGTTAAATGTGAGATGAGAGATGCTGTTTGTCAGTTCTAAAAAGATGGCCTATAGAACTCATTCTCACTTCCTCCTGCTGCTTAATCCCAGTTTGTTTCTTCCCTTTCTTTCCTATGGGTATGTCGTGGGTCTGGGAGGCACCCTGTCTCTGACAACTGTATATTTTGTAGTGACATTTCTATTTAAGGAGTTCATTAAAGCACAGTTATTTATATATGTTGCTGGCATTATCTCTTGTGTCTGAATAAAAGATCCCAGGTAAGAAACTGCTAGGTATAAACCAGGAGAGGATGCGACCCACCACATTATTCTTAAGGAAATACGGGGATAGGCCAGGCGAAGTCCACATACATCTTTTTAGATCAGCAAAGAGCATACCGTCTGAAACGTAGGTTGCTGGGCCCGGGGTGTTCTGGCGGTTGAAACTGAGGCCTCTGGGCTCCAATATCAACCACCCCTCGGCTTTTATCACACTTCCTCTGAGTCTCAGATTTCCATCACCCCTCATGCAATAGGACTAGGTGAGCTTGGACATGAACCCAGCTCAGATGTTCCGCAATCCTCCCCCTGGGGAAAAACGAAACGCCTCATGCCCAGGGTCTGTTGAGGCCGCCGCTTCCTACAGACTGCGGGCCAGAGTGGAGGGCTACCTCCATGACCTAAGGTAGCCGCATCCTTGAGATGGGGGAAGGGGAGGTTTCCAGAGCACACCCTTCTCCGGGGAACAGAAAGAAGGATCTTTTGCCAACACAGTATTTTTAAAAAAGTAAAGTTTCGTTGTTTTAGCTGTCGAATTTACATTTTTGGGAGAACAGTGGTCCTTTAACGTCTAGCATTGCCTTAAGAGGGTCTGGGCATTTCCAGTCCGCCTTCCTCGCTTTAATCCGCCGCAGCGGCGACTCTGAACAAATCCAGGGACAGAATAGCCTGCCGCACAAATCGCGTACTCCCCGCGGTTCCTAAGATGGCCGCGGCCTCTTCCGGCTCCTCCTCCGTTACGGCCCCGCCCGCCGCCCTCAAGACCGCCTTCGCCCCGGAAGTGGAAGTAGTGACTAAGGTCAGGGGGTGGGATCGCTGCCTGGAGACAGCGGGAGCTCTTTCGCCATGGCGGCCGGGCCGATCTCCGAGCGGAACCAGGGTGATTGGAGGGGACCAGCCGGGAATGGGCCCAGGGGAGCTGGGAGGCCTCGACTAGAGCCAGCAGTGTTTCCGCCGGGGTTGGGAGATCGGATCCCCCCGGAGGGCGGGAGACCGGCCCTCGTGCCTTCCGGGGGCGGGGAGCCGGGTGCAGACTGAGGCCTGTAGGTGTGATGCTCTATCCAATTCTCTTTGCCTTCCCTTAAAAAAAACAAAAACAAAAACAAACGAGCAAACAAAAACCAGAAACAAAGCAATTCGCAGAGAATTTGTAGCAGAACCTTCAGGTGGACTTAAGGTTCTCTAGTTCTAGAATGAGGGAGATGTAAGGGCTTAATCTTTCCTTTTTTCTTTTTTGCTTTTACACCCCATGTGCACTCCCAATTCCCCCGCCTGTCACCTCTTTTTTCCTGTCATTATCTCACCCCTCCCCTAATCTGCTCCTGTCTTCTAGATGCCACTGTCTATGTCGGGGGCCTGGATGAGAAGGTTAGCGAACCGCTGCTGTGGGAGCTATTTCTCCAGGCAGGGCCGGTAGTCAACACCCACATGCCAAAGGATAGAGTCACAGGTCAGCACCAAGGTGAGTACATGACAAGAGGAATGTTTACCTGTTGCCAGACAGACTGCCCCTGGAGGGTTCCAGCAGTTTTCGTATCTGTTTTGGAATAAATCACCTGCAGATTCTTCTCTTTAAGGGTAGCTCACAGTTTACTTCTGGGACCATTCCCAGTTGAAGTGAGGTTGTTATTTCATGTTCTTTGTGCTTTGGGAGGTGAATGAGTTATACCCCATTTTGAATCACTTCACTTAAGTTGTTAATCTCCACCCTTCTACTTCCCAGGTTATGGCTTTGTGGAATTCTTGAGTGAGGAAGATGCTGACTATGCCATTAAGATCATGAACATGATCAAACTCTATGGGAAACCAATACGGGTGAACAAGGCATCAGCTCACAACAAGAACCTGGACGTGGGGGCCAACATTTTCATTGGCAATCTGGACCCGGAGATTGATGAGAAGCTGCTTTATGATACTTTCAGCGCCTTTGGGGTCATCTTACAAACCCCGAAGATTATGCGGGACCCTGACACAGGCAACTCCAAAGGTTATGCCTTTATTAATTTTGCCTCATTTGATGCTTCGGATGCAGCTATTGAGGCTATGAATGGGCAGTATCTCTGTAACCGCCCTATCACTGTGTCCTATGCCTTCAAGAAGGACTCCAAGGGTGAGCGCCATGGCTCAGCAGCTGAACGACTTCTGGCAGCCCAGAACCCACTCTCCCAGGCTGACCGTCCTCATCAGCTGTTTGCAGATGCACCCCCTCCGCCCTCAGCCCCCAATCCTGTGGTATCATCATTGGGGTCTGGGCTTCCTCCTCCAGGTAAAGCTTTTATTCAGAATATTTTTGTCTTGGGTTTGGAGTGTGGTGAGGGTGGGGCAGGAGGAAGGAAAAAGAACAGATAAAGGGGGACGTGGGGTCAGTAGATGATGAGACAAGGAGTGAGGGGTGACAGTTGTGGTGGAGAAGAAAGTTGTTCAGAGTTGTCTAGTATTGCTTCTGACTTTTGAGGGCTGGGAGGAAGGGAAAAGAGCTTATCCAGCCTAAAGAAGCTGCATTGAACAGGTTCTCTGAAGACATTCTCTCCTTACTTTCATTAACTCTTCTTCCATTTCCTCTGTAGGCATGCCTCCTCCTGGGTCCTTCCCACCTCCAGTGCCGCCTCCTGGAGCCCTTCCACCTGGGATACCCCCAGCCATGCCGCCACCACCTATGCCTCCTGGGGCTGGAGGGCATGGTCCACCATCAGCAGGAACCCCAGGGGCTGGACATCCTGGACATGGACACTCACATCCTCACCCATTCCCACCGGGTGGGATGCCCCATCCAGGTGGGTGTTCTTTGCTGGGGAAGGGAGGGAGGGGAGGAACCTGGTGAAGGAGCTCTATTGCTGCTTATGGTGCTGCCCTTGTTGCTCAGCAATAATAGTAATAGATAGTTCCAGAGCTCTACTTTTCTTCAGACATTAGTTTATAAAAACATACAAAATACTGCTCTCTGTTTACTTTAACAGCTACCACTCTGTCTCCATTTCTTATTTAAACTTATCCAAAGAGTATAACTACTTGCTTTTTTTCCCCTTTAACTTTTACTAATTTCTCTCCTCTGACTTCTACCCCAAAGCAGTAACCTGATTGCCAGATCTAGGGGGTGCTTTCATTCCTTATCTGGTTTGCCATTTGGTGTACCTGAAACTGGGCATGTCATCCTTTTTGAAAATCTTGTTCCTTGGTTTTTCTGCAGTCTTCATTTATGTCTGATTCCTTAATCTTAGCCACCTTAATAGGCTTTTCTCTCTCTCCATCTATCTAGGTTTTTGTATTTAGTTCTCTTTTCCACATAGGGCCATTACTTGTACACTGATGCCTCCAAGATATGTATCCCTGGTCCGTGACCTTAAGTCAACTACTGCCTGACAGACAGCTCCACTGTTCTACCCTCCCCTTCAAACCTGTTCTTCCTCTAGTATTCTGTTTTCAGATGCTTAATTCAGAAATCTGGAAACTATTTTTAACTACTTCCTATCACCCCACTGTAGATACCAAGTCTTACTAATATTTCTGGCATTGGCTCCCACTGCCAGTGCCCTCGTTCAGGCCCCCTCATACTCATATTATTTCACACCTAATTTATTATAGTAATTTTCTAACGTTTTGCCTCCAGTTTCTCTTCTCTTTGATCCACTTGCACAGAATTATTTTTCTAAAACACAGACATTTACACACCCTTGCTCAAGATTCTTCTGTTGCTCCCTTTGAACTACAGAGTAAAACCCAGACTTGTCACCATAGCATTCTAGGCTTTTCGTGATCAGTGCCTGCCAGTTACTCCCCTGACTACATGCTGCTCTTTCTTCCTGAGTTACTGGTTTTCCCTGAACATACTAGCTGTTTGATGCCCCTGTGAATTACACATGCTAATGTTTCCTGCCTGGGTTATTCTAGTCTACTCTTGTCCACTTGAAAAATTCTTACTCATTCTTTAGAATTAGATCTTTGCTTGGACAGGGTCACTGCTACCTTCCCAAATCCTGTCAGTGGAATAATCACTCGACTTGTTACAGACTTCCGCAGCACTGTTAGAGCATCTAAATCGTGGAAGGAACGAGTGGAGTGGGTGACCGTTGATTGGGGGTAGTTGACTTATTTGTACCCTTGGAATGGGGTTGAGGATAAAGGCACTTCATACCAGCCTTCTCTTCGGGACGTCCTGATGTGACTTCGTTCTCAATTTTATTCTCTTCCTTTCTCCATCTTCTGTGCTCTCTGTATTCCTTTTGTCTCCTTTCTCTTTGTGTCTGTTTTGTTCTCACAGGGATGTCTCAGATGCAGCTGGCCCACCATGGCCCTCATGGCTTAGGACACCCCCATGCTGGGCCTCCAGGCTCTGGGGGGCAGCCACCACCGCGACCACCACCTGGAATGCCTCATCCTGGACCTCCTCCAATGGGCATGCCCCCTCGAGGGCCTCCGTTCGGATCTCCCATGGGTGAGTAGGCTCTAGCCACCTCCCTCATCCTTGAGTATCAGAGTCCTACAACTCCCTTGTCACAGCCCTGTCCCCTGCCCTTTCTTTTATTTGCATTTCTGCTCATGGTCTCCCTGTCAGTGTTCTCTCTGCGTTCACCCCACATCAACACTTCCTATTTCTTGCCTTGACTGACTTTTCTTTTCCTTTGTGCAGGTCACCCAGGTCCTATGCCTCCACATGGGATGCGTGGACCTCCTCCGCTGATGCCTCCTCATGGATACACTGGGCCTCCACGACCCCCACCCTACGGCTACCAGCGGGGGCCCCTCCCTCCACCCCGGCCCACCCCCCGTCCTCCAGTTCCCCCTCGTGGCCCACTTCGAGGCCCTCTTCCGCAATAATTTTTCATTGTCTTGCCTCCTGTTCTATCTTCCCAATATCTTCTCAATTCCTTGGACCAATCAGAGTTGCTGTAGCTCCCTAGGGCTAAGGCACTAATCCCTCTCAGGCCTTTTTTTTTTTCCTTAGGTGTAATTTTTTTTTTTTTTAAACAGGAGGTTTTATTTTTTTTTTTCTATGTTGGTCCTAAGTGTTTTGCAAATGCACAGAGAAAATAAACTCCTTGTTTATGCTTCGTGCTATTTTCCTTGGCAGAGTAACTTTCTCTCTTTTCTCTAGGAAGTATGTTGGGAGAAGAATGGTAAGGTAGGAGTGAGGGTGCTTACCACATTTTTAAAAGGCTCCGTTTAGTTTATAAGCTGAGACCCAGTAGCCATGACACAGGTTATTGTGACCATGACGCGAGGACAGAAGTGAAGTTCCTGGGGATAGTGCTGGCAAAAATACGAGGTAACGTGCGCAAAGCCACCCATCCCAGCCCTGTATGTAATGACATAAGGCTGGAAGCAAATTTTCTATCGGTAGTAAGGACCTGGTTGAATAAACTGGTAAATCTGTGTAGCAGCAGCAGAGAGGAGTGAGGAAAGGCTACATGGTGTTTTGGAAAGCTCTCTAGCATACATCAGGTGAAGAAAGTACCAGAACAGAAAGTATAGTATGCCACCACATTTAAGAGGTGGTATGTGATCTATACCTTTATTTATATTTTATTTTTTAAAAGACTTTATTTATTTGAGAGAGAGAGAGAGTGAGAGAGAGAACCAAGCAGGGGGAGCAGCAGAGGGAGAGGGAGAAGCGGGCTCCCCGCTGAGCAGGGAGCCAGATGTGGGGCTGGACCCCAGGACCCCAGGACTGCGACACAAGCTGAAGGCAGGCGCTTAACCAACTGAGCAACCCAGGTTCCCCCATTTGTTTGTATTTTAAAAACAGATAAAATGAATGGAAATTGATCCCACAGCAGGGGTGGGGGGGGAATGATATGGAAGGAAGCCAGATTTCTTTGAGCATACTGTGTTAAACTCAGTTTCCTTTGACGCCATATAAATAAGTGTCTTACATAATTGCAAAACTGTTGAAATTGGGACTGTAGGAACTCAGTAAACCTTCACTTTCTTACATTGTCTACCTTTAGACATCATAAATAAGGGATTTGGAATTAACCCTATTTTTTTCTCCCCAGTCCTTCCAGACCTGACTTCCATCCCATTTAAATCTGTGCTCAAAGACTTTCAGTAATTAGACCAAATCCAAAGGCCTTCTTTCTGTTCTTTGCTGCATTTAATCCCCTGATATCGCACCCTTCCTAAAGCTCTTTTTCTGGTTTACGTGATCATGAACTTTCCTGAAGTCTAGGTAGAAAAAGGTGAGCTTGGCCCTCGTTCTCTTGCAGTGTTCTCGTTCACGTGACCTGATGGCGACGCGACCTCCGCTGGTGCCTTCTGAGTAAAGCACAGACAAGCAAGTCAGTTCTGTTCTGCTCTTTACCAAGGGAGTAGGCTGACACATACGAGATTGTTATGAAACAAAATATTTTGAGAACACGAGAAAGGGTATCTAACCGAGCATGAAAGTCCAAGAAAATTCCTGGGAAAAAAGTGATATATTTGCATGTAATCTTAAAGGAAGGGCAGAAGTTTCCCAGGTGAAGAAAGGAAAGCTCATTCCAGATGTATGGAATATTCCTGAGTGGAAACAGAGATTGCTGAATGGCACAACAGAAAACGCACTGGATTCAGTGTTGGAACTAGCCGGGGTGGGGGGGGGCTCCCACGAATCGGTGCTTCTCTGTCCTTTCTCACATGGCAGAGAACCATTTGAAACAGCGCACGGACAGAGAAGGCATCTTCGGGCCAGAAGCTATTATTGGCTCAGGGATTCTTGCCCTCAGGCCCTGTTTAGCAGCCCAATATGCTGAGGGAATTCCCATGTGAGCACCCCTGTCACTCACACAGGTTGCAGGAAGTTGCTCTCCATGAGTGGAAGCCACAGTGGGGATTTAAGCAAGGGAGGGACAGATTTGCATTTTAGAAACGAGGTAGTTTTGAGGGAGATGACTGGGGGCAAGGTGCCAAGCTGGGCATTTGGCAATAATTCAGGTGAGAGACGATGTCCTAAACGAGGGCTGTGAAAGGAGCCGGGATGCAGAGGAAGGGATACACCGGGGAGGTATTTTAAAAGGCAAAGTAGCAGGATGAGGTGTTAGAATGGGTATCAGGGAGAGCGGAATCAGGATGAGGGTATGCAGCAGGAAGAATTTTGGGGAGCGAGATGGAAATGGTAAGTTCAGTTTCAGGTATGTTGACTTTGAGGTGAATGGACATAGGCAAGTGGGGTCATCTAGTGGACAGCTGTCAAAAGCTTGAGGAAGATCCGGCATGATTATTTCACACTGTGGATGACTAAGGATGCCAGGCTTCTAAATCCCAGTGGGATAAATTGACCTCTTCATTTCAAACAGAGCTTTGCTACACAATTGCTTTGCTGTGGCCAGAAGCTGAGGTCTTGGCTGCGCTGGGAACCCGGCACAGCTAGCAGCTGGCTCCTGGCCCCAGGCTCCCCAGGCTGGCACTCCAGCAGCCCCAGGTGGTGGGAGGCTTTGTCTCAGCCTCTGTGTCCTTTCTGCCTCCACGGCATCTGTCAAATGAACCGACTTCTAACTGATCATCCACGAGAACGTCAATGACGGTTACCCTCGTGCTGATGATTACCAGCTTGTTTTTTTTTTTTTTTTTTTTTTAAGATTTTATTTGTCAGAGAGAGAGAGGGAGAGAGAGTGAGCACAGGCAGACAGAAAGGCAGGCAGAGGCAGAGGGAGAAGCAGGCTCCCCACCAAGCAAGGAGCCTGATGTGGGACTCGATTCCAGGACTCGATTCCAGGATCATGACCTGAGCCGAAGTCAGCTGCTTAACCAACTGAACCACCCAGGCGTCCCACCAGCTTCTTTTTTCATATAAGCTCCTGTGTGGCATTTCCAGCTGTTACCTGATAGATAGGTGGCATGTGGATGAATTCACCACCCTCACAGAGTGAATTCTTGCCTTTGCTGAATTCCCTGCTTCCCTCTTTGGAACTACTGTTTCCTCAGGCGCTCACTCTCAGAATCTCTGTGCTTTCATTCAGTTAGTGCTAATTTTGGAGTGCCTCCTCCAGTCATTGAGTTTAACTACCCACCCCCTACCATTACAGATGCCAGTGCTCAGCAGTTTTCTGTGCAGAACCAGTGTTGTTCCTACATTTCCTTACTTCACTCCACACATGTTTGTTACTCACCAAACCAGGGTTTTTCAACAATTTTTTTTATTGCCCCCTCCCCACCACTCCCACCAGGAGACATTGTTTTCAAATTGGTCTCCACCCCCCTGCATGAAATTTTTTTTAATTCATTTTTTTAAAGATTTTATTTATTTATTTGACAGAGAGATCACAAGTAGGCAGAGAGGCAGGCAGAGAGAGAGAGGAGGAAGCAGGCTCCCTGCCAAGCAGAGAGCCCGATGCGGGACTTGATTCCAGGACCCTGAGATCATGACCTGAGCCGAAGGCAGCGGCTCAACCCACTGAGCCACCCAGGCACCCCTGCATGAAATTTTAATAACACAGATAAGCTGTGTATCTGTTTATGTACTAGGGCCCTTTTCGGGAGAATACAAACCATTGTTATATCTAAGATTCCTGCTGCCCAAACCAGTTTTTGACCCCTTGGGGTCAATTGAGAATGTATGCATGCTCTAGACCCTGGGTCCTTAATATTTTATGGGCCACAGGCAGTCCTTTGAGAATATAACAAAAACTGGACCCTACCCAAGAAAAATACGTATTTGCATATATATCCAATACCCTGAAGCAAAAATTCCATAAGATTCATGGATCCCAATCTAAGTATCCCTGTATGACACTGAACCCTTAAGGAATCTCATTCTATTAATCTGTTCCCTGAGAATATTGAAAGGTACCTGGCCTATACAATAATAATCGTAAAAATAATAACAGCTAATATTTACAGAACTCTTACTAATACGTCAGGTACTGTCCTAAGTGTTTTATCTGCATTATCTCCGTTAACCTCATAACAATCCCGAGTTAGGTTTTGTTATTACCCCCATTTGAAGACCAGGGAACTAACTGATATTAAGTTACTTGACCATGGTCACATGCTAAGAAGTGAGAAATGCAGTAATTGAACCAAGATCTGCCCCAGCCCTAGAGCCACTTTTGTAGTCATATTATATTACGTTTATTGACTACTTGCTGAATGAATGAATATTTTCCTTTGGTACTTATCAGTCGTTTTTGTTTTTTTTTAAGTTTATTTATTTATTTATTCATGAGAGAGAGAGAGAGAGGCAGAGGGAGAGGGAGAAGCAGGCTCCCCGCGAAGCAGGGAGCCCGATGCGGGGCTCCATCCCAAGATCCTGGGATCCTGACCTGAGTCGAAGGCAGACGCTTAACCGACTGAGCCACCCCAGGCGCCCACTTACACTCTTCTTATAAGACATTCCCTTTTAACTGGTTTATAAACTCCTAAAGGATGGGAGCTCTTTTTGTGCTTTTAGCATCTGTTCTGGAACTTTCTGGTATCTTAGAGGTGCTGTCATTGACCCTGTTTTGTCCCTCTACTCTCCCCATCCTGACAATCTCATGTACATAGAGTATGGTGGGGAGAAGGCTGACGGAATGCAGGGGGGTTGCTAATGTGAAGGAGCCAATTTGTAGGTAAGTGGGCAAAGAAACTATACCAGGAAGCTTTATATAAGGCAGTGGTTAAAAACCCTGGGAAGCTCTAAGACCCAGAACAACGAAGCCAGACACCTAGATACTGTATGAATCTACTTCTATGAGACTCTAGAAAAGACAGATCTAATGTATGGTCACCAAAAGGGGATCAGTGGTTGCCAGGGATGGGGATATGGACTGCAGAGGGTATTTGGGGGGGATAAAGGAAAAGTTCTTTATCTTGATCAAGGGGGCGCTTACATGGGTGCAGACTTTTGTTAAAACCCATTGAACTGTATGCTTTAGGTGGGTGCATTTTGAAAGCATTAGGGCTTTGAGTCAATATTGCCTGGGTTCTGATCCTCGTTTTGCCACTTCTGAGTTGTGTGATTAAGGTCAAGTTGCTTAGCCATTCAGGGCCTCAACCTCATCACCTGTAAATGGTGATTATCTCATAGGGTTAATGGGGAGGTGGGGTGAGTTCATCAATGTTAAGTGGTCAGAAAATTGCCCATGTCAGGCTCTAACAAGGTTAACCATCATTACCACATACCCATTCACCACCTCCTGGGCCATAGTCTTATTTCCCCCACGTAAGCCGTTTTGGAAAAGAGACTAAAAATGGGGCAACTCTCAGTAGGCAATTAACTTATATTCCTTCAGATTCTTTTTTTTTTAAAGGTTTTATTTATTTATTTGTTTGTTTGTTTGTTTGTTTATTTATCAGAGCGAGAGCACAAGCAGGCAGAGTGGCAGGGAGAAGCAGAGAGAGAAGCAGGCTCCAAGCTGAGCAAGTAGTCCAATGTGGGACTGGGATCGTGACCTGAGCTGAAGGCAGACGCTTAACCGACTGAGCCACCTACGCACCCCATCAAACAAATTCTTTATCTATTAGTTCAACACCTATCACTGGCACTAAAGGTAATTGTCTTTAACTTATTTGGAATGTTCTTTCATTACATGTTTACTTGATGGATACTGGGGTATAGCCAGCCAGTAAATACGCCAGATGAGGTCCTTGCTTCCTTAGAACCAACAATCTACGTAGGAGAAGACAAAACACTTAAAAAATAAATAAAGAAAAATAATAATTTTAGAGAGGGATATCTTGTAAGAAAAAACAATAAAGCAGGGTGATAGGATAGTGACTGTGGAGTTGAGAGGGCCATCTGAAGAGGTGACTTTTGAGTGGAGACCTGAATGACGCGGCAAAGATCTGGGAGAAGGGAGTTTTAGCGGCAGGACCCCCAAGTGCCAGGGTCCTCTGCTGTGTCTGCACTGGGCATGTTGGTGGCACAGCAGGGAGATCAGTGAGGCTGAAGCAGAGATATGAGGAAGAGGGTTGGAGAGGCAACCCTCTTTTGAGTTTGAGGCCATGATTAGGAGTTTGGATTTAATTCTTAGTACAGTAGGAAGCCATTGGAGGATTTAAAGAAAGGGGAGTGGTAAAATCTCATTAAAATTTTCTTGGGGCACCTGGGTGGCTCAGTGGGTTAAAGCCTCTGCCTTCAGCTCAGGTCATGATCCCAGGGTCCTGGGATCAAGCCCCACATTGGGTTCTCTGCTCAGCAGGGAGCCTGCTTCCACTTCTCTCTCTGCCTGCCTCTCTGCCTACTTGTGATCTCTGTCAAATAAATAAATAAAATCTTTTTTAAAAATTTAAAAAAAAACTTTCTCTAAAAATTGAAGTCCAGGGGCGCCTGGGTGGCTCAGAAAAACACATTGGTTTTAAGTGAATTTTTACATATGTAATTACCCCTTTAACCACTGTTTAGATCAAGATGTTAGTACATTTCCAGCCCCCAGAGGGCTCCCTTGTGCCCCTCCACGGTCAGTTTCCCCTTCCTGGTGGTAGCCTCTACTATTAATTTGCTTTTCCTTGAACAGTGTATAAATGGAAACATACAGTATGTACTCCTTTTGGTCCAGCTTCTTTTGCTCAATCTTTTGTTTGTGAGATCTTTTTATCCTGTTGCCTGTAGTATTTTAGTCTCTAAAAAATTTGTCATGTAGTATTCCCTATATGAATATACCAGTTTGTTTATCTAAGTTTAACCATTCTTTGGCTGATAGACGTTTGAAGTTTTTGAATATGATGAATGAGGCCACTAGGAAAACTCCCCTGCCTGTCTTTTTTTGCAGGACATAGGCACTCATTTCTCTTGGGAGAGTATCTGTTGGATTAGATTTGATTTTAGAGAATCACCCTGACCACTGAGAGTAATGGGTTTTAGCAGAGAAAAACTGGAAGTGGGGAAATCAGTTAAGAGGCTGATGTGGCAAAGGACAGAGATGGCGGTGGGTTAGACTAGAGGGCAGCAGGGAAGGGACAGATTTCAGAATATATTTTGAAGTGGAGCTGACAAGACTTGATAAAGAAAGGAAACAAGGATAACTCCAAGGTTTCTGGCCTGAGCACCTCGGTGAAGGGTTGAGAAAGACCTCAATCTGAAGTTCGTTTACAGATAATACATTTGAGATGCTAATGAGATATCTATGCAGTGATATTGAGTTTACAGGTGGAGATTTTGAATTTGGGCTTGGTGGAAATGTCTGCACTGGAGAGATAAATGTGGGAATCATCAGCATATAGATGTCACTAAAGTCATGAGACTATCTGATCTGACAAGTGAGAATGGGGAAGGGGGAATGGAAGGGGGAAAGGGGCCAGGACCTATTCCCTAGGAACTCTTGTGTTAATAGAACCAGCAAAGGAGAGACAGTGAAGGAGTAGCTTTTGGGGTGCATGGGTCTGTAGTTCCTGGGGAAAATAATCAAATCTTTCCTGAGAACTGGAAAATATATACAATCTTTCTCTGTATGACTATAATATTTCTATTTTAGCAAGTAATGGATAAGTGGAGAGTATGCAAAGTCACCTTAAAGAGAAGAATCAGCTCTCTGCCAGCAAGATTTGGCTGTAACCTAATTGAAAATATTAACATATTTAAATAAAGAATGTATCAAGCTGAAGAGAGGTCAGCGATGGAAGCCGAGTAAAGGGAGAGTCCCTGAGGCCCAGGGAGGCACCGCCTTTCTAAATACCATCCTGGAAAGAGTGCTTTAGCCAACAGAATTAGAGTAGTCCGGGAGTATTGGCAAGGCTGCCCATAGAACAGAGATGGGGGTGGAGAATTGTAGCCAAGTAGAGTTTTCTGAACCCATTGGCACGACTCCTTACTGGGGATGGCCAGATGCCATTAAAGATAAAAATATTCCTGTTCAATTATGTCATTGTGCATTTATATGTTGACATTCTGATTCTGATTTGGTTTAAAGAAGAGAATTGCTGGATATGAGTCTGAGCAACAGTAACATTTCTCATGGTAAATTAATACTGCTACATTATGCTTCATATTTCAGTTGATTGTAAACTTCACTGGCACAGTCAAGTACTTCCAAGATGTAGTTTTGAAGTCCAGGGGCGCCTGGGTGGCTCAGCCAGTTAAGCGTCTGCCTCCAGCTCAGGTCATGATCCTGAGGCCCTTGGATCCTGGGATCAAGTCCTGCATTGGGGACCCCGCTCAGTGGGGAACCTGCTTCTCCCTCTGCCTGTCCTTCCCCCTGCTTGTGCTCTCTCTCTCTCTCTCTCTGGCAAATAAATAAATAAGATCTTTAAAAAAAAAAAAAGCAACTTATCTAATCTTCCTTTTCCCCCCAATAAAAACCTGGAGTCCACCTCCTGTAACTGGGACGCTGTTTGGGTTTCAACCGAAATCAATGTACCCTGGATTGTAATTCTTTGATCCGAAATAAACACTCTGACTTTTGAACTGGTTTCTTGTTTTTAGATGGACATTCCTGTTAGTGGTAAATTCAACACTGCAAATCCCTCCTAGTGCTCTCTCAGGGTGCAGCGCAGCCGGCTAGGCCTCTCCATCCACCATATTCCCACCTTCTGAAATTGCCATGTTTGTTTGGTAAAGTAGAATTACACACTGCTAGATTGGAAAGGGTGCCAAGCGCACCATTTTCCAGATGAGGAAACTGAGGTTCCCAGAAGCAGAGAACCTGAGCAAGAGCCCACAGCTTACTGAAGTGAGAACTCAGGTAGGAGCCTCTGGTCAGTGCTCTGTCCAGAATATGCCAAGCCGTCACCTCTTAGAATAGACATTCAGTATGTATATCCCCAAACCACAGGGCTCCCCTCACTTCTGGAGCAGGGTTGATCACTAAGGGGTATGTCTTGGATCTCCTGCCCCCAAAACAGAAATCTGTGTGTATGTGTGTGTGTGTACATGTGTGGTAAAAGGAATGGGATGGGGCGTCAAAGGAGTCCCTTCTTAAGTCATTGGAGCAAATGAATAGAAGGGTTAATGCCCAGTTAGTTAGGCCTGTAAATCGCCCTCAGCTTCTTCCCCTACTCACCTCTGCTGCCACCAACTGAAGGGAGGACGTCGGGGAGGTCTGCACTGGAAATAAATAATGAGGGCTGCTTCTGTTTCTGGGAAAAGATGGCAGGGATCTATCCAGGAGTCTCACCTCTGGCAGTTCAGAATCAAAAACCTTGCTATTCTTGCTTTCTCTAAAACGGCCAGGTAAACTTGGATTCTGAGCACTCCGGACTGGGGAGAGGGTCGTGGGAAAAGGGTATGGCTGGGATTAGTGGAGAAGGGGAAGAAGGGAGGTGTTTTGGAGGCAGAGAGAAGCCCTGAAATTCCTGAGTCCTGTCATACTAGGAATGGATCGCCGGGAAAGGGGCTGCCTTGTTCCCCACCTCCCTTTCTGTCTGCCCACTTGTCTTCCTAACATCACTATTCCTTTCTTAGTTCCTTTCTTCTTTTATTAGGAGCGGGCTGGGGAAGTGCTGTGTGTCCTCTCCAGCTGTGTCTGTGACAACCCCCTTAGGCCCTCCATCGTTGCTCCCCGATGCCCTGAGGCCATCCCCTCCTTTTTTCTTCTGCCGCTCCCCACCCCCCCAACAATGGTCTCTCCCGGTGCTCAGTGGCGCCGGGGGGTGGGGGGGGGGAGGGAGGAGGAGGGCGGAGGCGGGGCCGGAGCGTGTATGGGGGGGGGGGGCAGGTCTGCATTGCCGCTTCCCCTGGTACCCGGAGCAGCAGTCGACGCTGCCGCCAGCCCCGCGCCTGGGACCCCCGCCCGCACCCGGGATTCCCCCTACCCGGGGCGCCAAGGCCAGGTGAGACCCATCTCTCAGTCTCTTACCTCCACCCCACCCGGGGCAGAAGCATCCTTGCTTTGCCTTGCAGCCATTTTATCCTCCGATGCTTTACTGGGGGGTCGGGGGGGGGAGGGAGGTTGACCGTCCCCACTTTAGGGTTGAGGGGGCTGGTGGTGGTCTGAATGGATATTTATTTAGTTGCTGTGAGGATCAGAATACATATATGGAGTAAGGGTGTTTTTCTCGACCTTAGCCAAGTCGCTACTACCTCTCAGAGATGGATGGGGTGGGGGGTTTTAGGTGGGCTAGCGTTCCTTCAAAGTCCAATGCCCTCCTCACTTTGCACACCCTCCGCCGCCCCCCACCCCCGCAATGATAAGTGACCTTGGCTGGGGCCAGCGAATGGATACTGCCTCAGTCGGCTTGCCTGGAGATGGGGAGATGGGGGCAGAGGAGGAAGGGCAGGTGAAGGAGGGAGGGAAGGGAAAGGAAGAATGGAGATGCTGGGTAGAAAGATGGTAAACCACCGGGGTTGAAACGCGCTTGGAGGGGGCTTTGGGTCGTTACTCCCAGGTGGGGGGGAAGGGTGTTGAGCGAGGATGGGCACTTGCCCAGAGGCAGGACTAAAGGTGGTGGTGGGGGGTGGGAGGCACTCAGAGAATAGGTTCAGTCAATTCTAGGGGCTCCTCTCTTACGCCAGAGCAGAGGTGAGATGGGGTGGGGGGTGCTGGGGGGTTGGCTATTGCTGCAAATGCCGGTAGAGGCGGTCTCTATGCCTGTGCTTGTGGAGGTCTCTCCCTGCCGCCCAGCCTCTCGGTATTCCTCCGCTGTGCCTTCTCAGCGGACACCTTCATCTTTTTCCCCTTCCGAACTGTGAATGCTCCATCTTCCTAAGCCTGGGATAGGATGTAAGGAGGGGAGGTGCAGCCTTGGGCATCTTGGGTGGGAGCTGAGGCTCAAGTCACCCAGCTGTAACAAGAAGGGGAGCTCCAGCCCTCTCCCCACCCCCCCCACCTCCCTGGTAGATGGATGTTTTAACTGACTGCTTCTTAATGACCTTGTCACCTGGGCTAGGGAGGGTTGGGGAATGCGGGTGACTCCCAAAGTCAGGGATTTTGATCGGGGGGGGGGGGGGGGGGGGGGGGAGCTTCTGGCCCCTCTCCTTATCGTCCAGAAGGGAAGCCTTTGCTCCGGAGCCCCCCTCCCCCGTTCTGCAGAAAATCTCCTGGGCCCATTTTTTCTGGTCAGGTGGAGCCAGCCAACCTTAAAGGGCCATGTAACCCTGAATCTTGTCTCCTGTAACCTCCACCTCTTCAAGTCCTGTCTCTCTCCCACAGGCTTAGCCACCCTGTGCTGCTTTGGGGGCTAAAAATAGCACCACTTCCTCACCAACTCGAAGAATTTGTCTTCTTTCTCTCCCTTCTGACCTCCTGGGCTCATTGGCCCTGGGGGAGCTGGCTGTTGAGCAATCATATCCGGCTGTGGCTCTGGGGGCCTTATCTACCTACCCTCCATGTACCTTCTCAGGGGTAACTAGTGTTGACAAACACAGGATGTGGCTCCTGGTGGGTCCATCTGTCACCTTCAGGGTTTGGGGGTTGGGGGAGATCCTAGATGGGAATGAAAGGAGATGAAAGCAAATGGACATGCTGTGAGGGGACTCCACATTTTCCTCTCTTGCTTGGGGGATGGTTGGGGCCTTGTATCACAAAGAAAAGAAGGTGACCTAGGGGTCACTGGTTTTGGTCATTGTGGTCCACTGCTCTCATCAGGCCCAAGGGGCTAAGGCCTTGCTTGTCAGTGCTTCTCTCTGAGCCACGTAGCGTGACTTACCCCCTTCTACCCGGGC
Organism: Lontra canadensis; assembly: GCF_010015895.1. Classification (NCBI taxonomy): domain Eukaryota; kingdom Metazoa; phylum Chordata; class Mammalia; order Carnivora; family Mustelidae; genus Lontra; species Lontra canadensis. Next base: position 260,650 of record NW_022631136.1, on the reverse strand, counting down.
TTCTGTATGCATGTGAGACATTTAAGGAAGGCCTTAGATGGGTGGGAGCAGGAGGCAGGATATTTTTAGGGGAATGTTCTCTGATCAGAATCTCATCCTGCTTCCTCTTTTTCTGTGAAGGAAAGGGGCTTCTCCTGTGCTTCCCTCTGGAGGATGTCTTTTTTGGGGGGAGGCCCAAGGCCCCCTTCATTCTCTCCTGGTCTCCTACGCAGTGCAGTATTTGTGGACTCCTGGAGGAGGAGCAAGAAGGATTAAGGGGGATTAGGAAGGGAGGCCCTGGAGAAAAGAGTCACAGCTATGGACATTAGACCCCCATGATGGAAAAGTATAGATCTGATCAGCCATTTCTATTCCTGCGCACACTAGGGAAGGGGCCCATGGATGATGTCCTGAGGGAAAGTGGCAGCAGCCAGACATTGCCTCTTCTCTATGACCTCAGGTTCCAGGTCTCCCCTTTTTTGAGTCTTCCTTAGTTTGTCTGGAGAGAGACAGTGTGGGCCCATCTGCTGGAATTAATTTGAACACAGAGGGGTCTTTGGACTCTGTTTTGGGAGGATACTGGACAACAACCTCCAAGTACAACCTCCAGCTCTTCTCTTGCTGCTTCCTGCTTCCTTCACATTTTTTTTTTTCAATCTAGTAGGAAGGAGGGAAACTAGTATTTGTAGAATATCTACTATGAGGTTGAATTCTCTTGTGGACTCAGAAAAATAAAATTATCCCCAGTTTAAATATAAGGACACTGATGTTGAGGGAAATTAAATAATTTTCCCAAAAGCAGTCAGTAAAGTAAATGGCAGAGCTGGGATTTCAACTTAGGTCATATAACTGTCGTGTACTTTGCCCCAAACCAGCTTTCTCCATGAACATTCAGAGGTGGCTTTTGTCCTGGGGTCTCATGAGGGAGTGGAGAGGATCTCACCATATTATCATCATTGCAAGGAGTAATGACTAGTATTTATTCATCACTTTGTATGTGCTGGGTACTATCCTAAGGAACTTCTACATATTGTGTCATTTAATCCTTCCTTTCCCCTTCTTAAGGAAGAGGAAACTGGGTGTTCAGAGTCATGCCTGAGGTCACTTAACTAGTAAGTGCTGAAGCAAAAAGTCAAACCTAAGTCTCTCCAACTCTGGAACCCATCTTTTACCCACTGAGAAGACCCCTTCTTGTGAGGCCTACAAACATGGAACTTGAGGGGAGGAGCACAGAAGCCTCACTTCAGGTGACTGAAGTCAACAGTTGGGAGGACTTGGTCCCTATACACATTCTTTCCAAGCTCTGCACCAAGTAAGAAAGCCAGAGCGGACTAGAATAGAGAATTCTGGTTTCCCATATTTCCTGTTTTGTTCTTTGCAGGTCGGTGGTAAAGCAAGGAATCTGATCTTTATGTGGGACAGGGGATCAGGAGGAGGGCTCTAGGTGACCCTGACTCTAGAGAAATCTCATAGGGCTGATCTCCAAGGTCAGAGTAAGGGGCCTTATATTGAACGGTCCACAGTTGGTCCAGGAAATCACCCCTTTTTACTGAGCATGGGCTTGAAGCAAGGAGACCATCTGTAATATGTGGCCCCAGAGGGGCTCTGGTTAACGGGAGCTCTAGCTTGGCCTTCTTTATCATCTTAGGCTTCACAACCTCCTTTTTTCCCCCTTTTTATATTTTCTAGATCTCCCGAAGCTTCTAGAAGAAAAGTAGGTGGACTTTCCTGAGTTATCCTGGCTCTTCGTCTTAGCCCCCACAACCTGGCTCCCCTCTCCTTTCCTATTCCCCTGCTCCCCATTTCCCTTCCCCATGTATCCAACTGAATTGGCCAGCACTCCTCACCCTCTTTTCCCCTCCTAGACTTTCCTATTTTCTCATTCCGTGGCTAGAGATATTTGAACACACTTCATCTAAGTACCTGGAGGAAGGAGGTTTTCTGACTTCACAAATCCTTGAACAAAATCTGAATAAGGAGCAGGGAGTGGAGGAGGTATAGTGAAGCATTCCCAAAGACATCATGGAAGAAGGCTTCAGAGACCGGGCAGCTTTCATCCGTGGGGCCAAAGACATTGCCAAGGAAGTCAAGAAGCATGCGACCAAGAAGGTGGTGAAGGGCCTGGACAGAGTCCAGGATGAATATTCCCGTAGATCCTACTCCCGCTTTGAGGAGGAGGACGATGACGATGACTTCCCTGCCCCTGCTGATGGCTATTACCGTGGGGAAGGGGCCCAGGACGAGGAGGAAGGTGGCGCATCCAGTGATGCCACTGAGGGCCACGATGAGGATGATGAGATCTATGAGGGGGAATATCAGGGCATCCCCCGGGCAGAGTCTGGGGGCAAAGGCGAGCGGATGGCAGATGGGGCTCCCCTGGCTGGTGGGAGGGGGGGCTTGGGTGACGGGGAGGGCCCCCCTGGCGGCCGGGGGGAGGCGCAACGGCGGAAAGAACGGGAAGAACTAGCTCAGCAGTATGAAGCCATCCTCCGGGAGTGTGGCCATGGCCGCTTCCAGTGGACACTCTATTTCGTGCTTGGCCTGGCACTGATGGCTGATGGTGTCGAAGTCTTTGTGGTGGGCTTTGTGCTGCCCAGCGCTGAAAAGGACATGTGCCTGTCAGACTCCAACAAAGGCATGCTAGGTAAGACACACTGGGGAGGCACTCTAGCCCGGTCCTGCCCCAAACTCTAGAAACACCTCTGGTCGTGAGAACCCCTGTCTTTACCACTGGGCTACTAGAACCCTGGTCCCAAAATGTCCCAGAGGGCTTGGAGTTCCTCTGCACACTCTCCCCTCACACACCCTCCTCTTGAGGCTGGGTCACAGTGAGGTCGTTTGTGCTGGGCTGGGGCTTGGGTGGTGGTCTGCTTAGTTCTCCAGGAGGTGGCCATGTTTCTTTGGACACTTCCCTTTTGTCAACTTGACCCTTTCCCTGAACTGGGAAACAAGAAATCAGTGTCTAAACTTCCTAGTTTAGATGGGAAGTCAGTTTAGGCTGACTAGGATAGGGGAACAATCCTAGGTCCATCTTCAGCCAGAGAAGATGGGCCACACTTGCTCTTGGCCAGGCTTGGGAGTGTTCAAGGGCCAGTGAGTGGTCTCTAATGGCCCTTCCTGATGTGAACCCTGAGGGAGGAAACTCCTCAGACTCACGCACAAAGGATCTCTTGTTCTTGCCCTGCTCCCAAGTTGCCATGAGACCTTGGGCAGATCTCCACTCCTTGGGGCTTGGCTGAAGCATGGCTAAAATGCGGAGTTTAGAGTAGATGATTTTTTTTTAAGATTTTATTTATTTATTTGATAGACAGAGATCACAAGTAGGCAGAAAGGCAGGCAGAGAGAGAGGAGGAAGCAGGCTCCCTGCCGAGCAGAGAGCCTGATGTGGGGTTTGATCCCAGGACCCTTGGATCATGACCTGAGCTGAAGGCAGAGGCTTTAACCCACTGAGCCACCCAGGCGCCCCTGGAGTAGATGATTTTTAAGATCAGTTCCAACTCCGAATATAGGAAGGAAGTAAGAAACAGGAGAGTTTTAGGTCCAGAAGTCCTAGAGCTAGGAGGAGTAAAAGACAGGTTCTGTGTGGGGGATTTCATGCGTGGGGACAGAAGGAATGGAGCTGCTTTCCCAGGTACACGAGAGACCCCTCCTGCTGCTTTGAGGGCATCAAGGCTGGTAGGGGAGAGGTGACCCTAGGAGGGTTTGAGAGTCTGGGACAATCCATTGCTCCTTCCAGGCAAGCCAGAGATGGGGATGGTGTGTGTGTGAGAGAGAGAGAGAGAGGGACAGAGAGACAGAGAGCAAGAGCTGAGAGCAAGCAAGAGAGAGCAGGGGTGGGGGGTGGGGGGAGAAAGAAAGAATTCCTGGGGTCTCCCATGTCTGCCTTCCTGCCTTTGAATCCCTGGCCTGCAGGGGTGGCCTTCTGTCTTCACTCACTCATATTTCACCTTCTCTTACTTGCTCTCATCTCTGGGTAGACTTAGCTATTCTAGAAGTCCTCCAGCTCCTCGATCCATTCTGTTGCAGCTCTAGCTCACTTAATGCTCACAAAGTGCGAGAAAGGAAGCATGTCCTCTCATACCCCTGCTGCCTCTGTTTCCCTCCTTCAGGACTTATAGTCTACCTGGGCATGATGGTGGGAGCCTTCCTCTGGGGAGGTCTGGCTGATCGGCTGGGCCGGAGGCAGTGTCTGCTCATCTCGCTTTCGGTCAACAGCGTCTTCGCCTTTTTCTCATCTTTCGTCCAGGGTTATGGCACTTTCCTCTTCTGCCGCCTCCTTTCCGGGGTTGGGTGAGTGGCCACTTCCTAAGCCCCTGGAGGAGTCCTGAAGGAGGACCGTCCATGGTCACTGTTGTATTTCTAGAGCCCAACACAATGCTGGCATACCAGATGTCCCTCCAATCTGTATGCGTTGAATGAATTCCTTTCTCCTACCAACTTCAGGCCAGCTTCCCCCTGTCCAGGACCCATCTACCGCCTGTCCAGAACACCATTCCTTGTCTGGTCCTCTCCTCAGTCTGCCACCTACCCTCTAATTCCATTCTGAGACTGGCTCCATGAAGAGGCCTGGTGGGTCTCAGCCTTAGCCCTGGGTGCCTGTAAACCCTTGAGTTATCCCCTTTCCTGTTGACATATTTCCTGCATTTGACAAAAGACCTTGCTAACACCCACAGCGGCCAGAACTTGGAAGCCTTGACCCATCACACTCCCACACTCCCTGAGGTACCAGCATGCGTTCATTGCCGGGGCCGCAAGCTCTTGTCCTTGGCCTGCTCCTCACAGACCTGCCCTCAGACTCTTTTCCCATCTTTCTCCTCTGGGCTTTTCCCCTCTTGTCCATAATTATCTTCCCTCTCGTGCAACTCTGTAGTCCTCTTCAAGATTCAATGTTTGTGCCTCCTCTGCCCCAGAGGCCTCCCTGCCTGTCTCTCAGGGTCCCCAGGATGGGTGCTCACTGGCTGCTGGGGAGGGAGTATGCAGGGCACTGTGGGAGAAATCTCTTTACTAAGGTGTGGCAGATGAAAGGCGCTCAGGGATGCAGAGCTCTGGGGCAAGGGATCAGGAACGGGCCATTTTCTAATGCTCAGTTCTTGCGATGCCCTCCAGGATTGGAGGGTCCATCCCCATTGTCTTCTCCTATTTCTCGGAGTTTCTGGCCCAGGAGAAACGTGGGGAGCATTTGAGCTGGCTCTGCATGTTTTGGATGATTGGTGGAGTGTATGCCGCTGCCATGGCCTGGGCCATCATCCCCCACTACGGTGAGCAGCCCCCAGGGAACATGCCCCAGTGTCTCCCTCTTCGGCCGGGTGCCTGGTGGTGGGAGCCCCCCCAGCCTCGGGCCTCTCTGCTGATGCTGACTTGTCCTTGCCAGGATGGAGCTTTCAGATGGGGTCCGCTTACCAGTTCCACAGCTGGAGGGTGTTTGTCCTTGTTTGCGCCTTCCCTTCCGTGTTTGCCATCGGCGCACTGACCACACAGCCGGAGAGCCCCCGCTTCTTCCTGGAGGTGAGTGGAGTGGGGGCTGGCCCGGGGGACGGGAGGCAGGGGGTTCTGTGTTCAAGCACTCATGGTGGGTTTGGTTTGGGGGACCCTCGCAGGGTCCATACTTCTGGGGACTTTGGCTTGCTTCCTTTGTCTGGTGCTGTATCTCTGTAGGGGGTGGTCTCTGTGCACAGAGAAACGAGGGTACCTCCTCACCCAGGAGTGGCTTAAGATGTTGTGGGCAGGGGGCCTGGTCCCGACTTTAGAGTTCAAGAGACGTTCTCATCCTCTACTTCTTCCCTCTCCAAGTAGATCTTGGTCCAGGAGGGTTAGGAAGCTGCTCTTCCTCTGACCATCTCCTTGCCCTCATCAATTCCCTTGTTTTTAGTTCTCTTTTCATTGTCCCCATGGATCCCTAGGACCCGTAGTTGTATCTGTCTCCTGGACTCCCACTACTATGGCCCAAGTCTGATTATATTTTGCCGTATCCCTTCGTGGGCCTCGTTCAGAGCAGGTGATGTCTGTGCCCAGAGGTCGGAGGTAGTGGGGGGAGCCTTTTTGTATCTTGGGACTAGAGAGGCCACAGGGAGGGGGCCTGTTGCCCTGGCTCAGGCAGGAGCTAACCCAGATACGGGAACTGTGTCTGTGGCTCTAGAACGGGAAGCATGATGAGGCCTGGATGGTGCTGAAGCAGGTTCATGACACCAACATGCGAGCCAAGGGCCATCCTGAGCGAGTCTTCTCTGTAAGCCACAGCACTCCAGTCCCAGCCCCACCAGCCCCTCTCTACCTTCCCTGACCTTTCCAACCATACCCCACACCCTCCCTCGATGTCATCTCTCGGGGTATCGTGGCACGTCTGTCCCCCGCCCCCTGCTTGCATTTTGCTCCCGGAGGAGAAACCGAGGCACCAGAATGGGGTTGGGAAATACAGACTATATGGTGGCTAACCCCCTCTCTTGACCCCAGGTAACCCACATTAAGACGATTCATCAGGAGGATGAGTTGATCGAAATCCAGTCAGACACGGGGACTTGGTACCAGCGCTGGGGGGTCCGGGCCCTGAGCCTGGGGGGGCAGGTAACGAGGGATGGGTCCGTGAAGAGAGAAGGGAGCGGGAGAGGTGGAGATGAAGGCAGGGCTGGAGCCTGTGTGTGGGGATGGTGGGTGACCTGAAGGGAAGGGGTTGAGTCGGAGAAGGGGGGACCTGGGGGTACTAGAAGCTAGTGCAACCTCTGTCTGACTGTTCTGTTCCACCTAGGTTTGGGGCAATTTCCTCTCCTGTTTTGGCCCCGAATATCGACGCATCACTCTGATGATGATGGGCGTGTGGTTCACCATGTCATTCAGGTGAGGGGGTGTGTGGGGGCGGTGGGGATCAGAGTCCTGAAGACCAGATGGAAGTTAGACAGGCTGGGAGTGGGGGTGGGGTGGGGAGACTGTTGCAGGCCAAGGGCAGAGCAGATGCATGGGAGATAAGAGTGCGGTGGGTGAGTAGACCAATGTGAAGTCCCCCCGGACCCTGGGCAGTCGGTGAAGGGAGGAGGGGTGAGGGATGAGGCTAGAGAGGTGAGCAAGGTCCTAACTCTCTCCCCCCTCATTTCTGGACCCTCTGGTGCTAATCCTGAGCCTTGTCTGATTCCATCGTCCTTGACTCTCCAGCTACTACGGCCTGACTGTCTGGTTTCCTGACATGATCCGCCATCTCCAGGCAGTGGACTATGCAGCCCGGACCAAGTTGTTCTCTGGGGAGCGTGTGGAGCACGTGACCTTTAATTTCACGCTGGAGAATCAGATCCACCGCGGGGGACAGTACTTCAATGACAAGTACGTGGGGAGCTTTCCATGTCACTTCGTCCCTGTCCTTTCTACCTCTTGTATGAGCCTGGGAGTTCGGAGACGGGGTGTTTGGGGGGTAAATACCTGGGGTTTCTCCTCACTTCCAAGGGATGAGTCTTAGAGGAAGATATGAGGATGAGGGGAAAGTATGTCTCATCATCCTGGCCTTCCAGGTTCATCGGGCTGCGTCTGAAGTCAGTGTCCTTTGAGGATTCCTTGTTTGAGGAGTGTTATTTCGAGGATGTCACTTCGAGCAACACATTCTTCCGCAACTGCACGTTCATCAGCACTGTGTTCTATAACACTGGTAAGGTGGTGTGGCCGGTGGCTGTCAGACCAAAGGGCTGGGTGGACCCTGAAGGGGGGAGAAGGAGCCTTGCTCATTCCCTAGCTCAGGGTTCACAAGCTGAGATCTGTGGGGCCCTGCAGGAAGGTGGTACGTGGGCCTGTGAGCTACTACCAAGAATTCCAAAAATTGAACGGAAATGGAACATTCTCTGTAATAGTTTTAAGACTACCTGGCAAAAACATCAAAGTTCTTTGCCTTTGAGCTGGAATTCAAGTAACTGTGTGATGTTATGAATGCACTTTTGAAGAGGGCAAAACTCATTCCAACAGGGTCTTTAGGAAAAAAATCATAAAAGGGATATTTGGTGGGTAGAACGTTGGAAATCATTGCATTAGTCCAGTGCCTGTTTGTTTGTTTGTTTGTTTTTAAGATTTTATTTATTTATTTGTGGGGGCACCTGGGTGGCTCAGTGGGTTAAAGCCTCTGCCTTCGGCTCAGGTCATGGTCTCAGGGTCCTGGGTTCAAGCACCGTGTCGGGCTGTCTGCTCAGCAGGGAGCCTGCTTCCCCCTTCTCTCTCTGCCTGCCTCTCTGCCTACCTATGATATCTCTCTCTGTGTGTCAAATAAATAATAAATAAAATCTTTTTTAAAAAAGATTTTATTTATTTATTTGAAAGAGAGAGAATGAGAGAAAGAGCATGAGGGGGGAGGGGCACAGGGAGAAGCAGACTCCCTGCTGAGCAGGGATCTGGATGTGGGACTCGGTCCTGGGACTCCAGGATCATGATCTGAGCCGAGGGCAATTGCTTAACCAACTGAGCCACCCAGGCGCCCTGTTTTGTTTTTATTTTTGTTTTGTTTTTAAACATTTATTTGAGGGGTGGGGTGGGGAGGGGCAGAGGGAGAGAGAAAGAGCCTCAAGCAGAGTTCCTGGTAAGCAGGAAGCACCACGAAGGGCTCGACTCCACTACCCTGAAATCACCACCTGAGTGGGAATCAAGGGTCTGCTGTTTAATTAACTCAGTGAACCCCCACAGGCACCCCACATTAGTCCAGTTTTTAAAACAGTGATTCTCAAACATGAACAGCTGCTTTGTCAGCTAGACTGAGGATCCCACCTCTAATGGAGTACTGGGTAAGTTTTTCCCACCTTGCAAGTAAAAATAATGGAAAGGACTTCTAATGATTTTTAATATCTGGCTCAGGAATTTTTCCTAGACCCACAGCACCACTACTGCTTATAGTCAGCTAGGGCAGACAAAAGGAATGAATAAGAAGCAAAGATTATTAGTGAGATAACTTGGAAACAGCCGGTTCCACTGTTCCGTTTCATAGACTATGGTCATTTCCTGCACCATAGGAACAATCCTGGTTGCCAGGGTGCTTTCATTTGATGTTTTATAATGAATGCCCTGAGCAAGTTTGAGAGCCCTGATCCCCACTACCCCCTCCCCCCCGCCGCCCCACTAACCCCACAAAGGCAGCGCCTTGAGCCCTGCCTTGAGCCTCCCTATCACATTTCACTGACCACCTGCCTTCCTTGGTCTTGGTCCCCAGACCTGTTTGAGTACAAGTTTGTGAACAGCCGTCTGGTGAACAGCACGTTCCTGCACAACAAGGAGGGCTGCCCACTGGACGTGACAGGGACCGGCGAAGGCGCCTACATGGTGTACTTTGTCAGCTTCTTGGGGACACTGGCTGTGCTTCCCGGGAACATCGTGTCTGCCCTGCTTATGGACAAGATTGGCAGGCTCCGGATGCTTGGTAAGGGGGCGGGTGGGTGGTGGTGTGTCAGAACGGACTCGGGGGCCGGGGAGCAGGGCGAGGCTGTCAACACTCTTCTTCCCTGATTCTGAAGGAAAAGCTTAGCCAGAGAAGGTTCTCTCTCTCTTCTGTTTAGGTCTTGGCTGTGAGATGGGGTGGGGCCTGGCGTGGAAGCTTCTCTTGGGGGTAAAGGAGGTAGGCAGAATAGCGAGCACGCAGGCTTGGAGGCTATGGGTTTTGAATCTCAGCTCTGCCACCTACCTTGGGCAAGTTACTTCACCTCTCTGAGCCCAGGCGTCTCGTCTGCAAAATGGGGGTGATGACAGTACCTGCCTGATGCATCAGATCAATGCATGTAAAGATCAGGCTCCCTGGCCCATAGCTGTCATTGAAGAGATGGTTGTTACTGACGTTACTAGTAAAAAGAGAATTATAAGGGAGGTTGGGGATGAGGGAGGAGCCTTCGTTTTGAGTCCTTTGGGAAGAAGAGTCTCATCCTGGGCTACCCTCAAGCCTGGTTGATGGCATGCGGTGGGTAGTGGATGGGCATCACTGTGTCTGGGTTCATGTTCCCTCCTTTCCTGGCTCCAGCTGGCTCCAGCGTGATGTCCTGTGTCTCCTGCTTCTTCCTGTCTTTTGGGAACAGCGAGTCAGCCATGATCGCCCTGCTCTGCCTTTTTGGGGGGGTCAGCATTGCATCCTGGAACGCGCTGGACGTGTTGACCGTTGAACTCTACCCCTCGGACAAGAGGTAGTAGGAGTGTCATGGGGGCAGGGCCGCAGGTTTTGGGGGAGGTGGGATAAGGAAGTGGTCATCTTTAGGGTTAGAAGGACGCACATTCACATGGAATTTCTCCTCTAAGGGCTTTTAACTTTAGTATTCGCTCCTTGAAGTCTTAGCTATTAACCAAATTTTTTGGTCTTTTCACCTTACCTCCCAATCTCTATTCCCTGATGTCCATGCCTCACCTCTCCTATCCTTCCATCCTTCCTCTCCTTCTCGGACGCCACCTGCCATCTCTCTGTTGCCCTCCCACCTACTTGCCCATCCCCCACAAATCCTCCCGTGCCTCTTCTTTATCTCCTCTTCCGACTGCCCTGGGGACTTGGAACAGGACCACAGCTTTCGGCTTCCTGAACGCCCTCTGTAAACTGGCAGCCGTGCTGGGGATCAGCATCTTCACATCCTTTGTGGGAATCACCAAGGCTGCCCCCATCCTCTTTGCCTCGGCCGCGCTTGCCCTCGGGAGCTCTCTGGCCCTGAAGTTGCCTGAGACTCGGGGGCAGGTGCTGCAGTGAGAGGGCCGCCGGGCTTTCGAGGGTGGCAGGCACACTGTGAGGCCAACGGCTCCTTCTCCCTCCCTGCCCTGCCATCCCGGCCCGAGCAGCCTCACTCCCCACTCCCCTGTGTTCCGTGTCTTAGCCGTGTGTTTGTGTGTGCGCGTGCACGTGTGCATGTGTGTGACCCCGTGGGCAGGAACTACAGGGAAGGCTCTTTCATCCCCATTTGGGGATGCAGCTCTCCTCCCCACCTCCTACCCCCCGTTGACTTTGCACAGGAGAAGGCTCGGCTCCCCCTTCTCCCCCAGTGTTAGTGAGGGATCCTAGCTTTTCCTGGCTCTAGGGGGTCCAGAACAGGCCTCCTGCCCTCCCCCTCATCCCCTCTACCTGGGCCCTGGTGAAACCGTGGGCATGTGGTTGTGCTGGGGGCTGGGGCTCCGTGTAGTCCATGGACCAAAAGAACTTCTTAGAGTTGGAAGGGCCTCAGGTGCCCTCTCACAGCTGTCAGATGCTGGGGGAGTAGCAATAAACCTCAGCCCCCTGGCCTCCACTCCCCCCCCCCACCAATTTGGGCTACAAGTAAGGAGCCCGAGTTTTATGAAATTAGCTGATTCTTATTTATTTATATATTAAGTTCTGAGGCAGCTCAGCAGGACTGTGTGTGTGTGAATGTGTGTGTAACACTTCACGTATGTGTATGTATGTGCCGTGGGGCGGGGTGTCACTGTCCTAAGATATAAGCCAAGGGTGATCTCCGTGGATACACACACTACCTGCCTCCCATAGTCCCTCCCCTAATCTTGTTTCTGGGCCAGGCCTGGGAGGGAGGAGCCCCAGGCCAGGCTAGGATGAGTCCTGCAGTCTAGCTGGACCAAGGGCACCTGACGAGGTCCATCTCCTCGCCTCCTCTCAAGAAGCACAGGCCTCTGGAGTGAGAGGCTCTACCCACAATAGCACAGACAGGGACGGCACAGCTGCCCTCCCACCCCCACACCTGTCCCCTCACAGGCAGGGTAGCAGGGGAGGGAAAGAAACCAGGCATGGGGTCAAACCAGCAGATCAAAAAGCACAAGGAGCTGGGGCAGGGGCAGAAAGCAGGGGCCCTCCTAGCAACTCCTCTGAAGTGGGAAGAGGTTGGGCAATAAGCCAGGGACCCCCTAATGTGGGACCAGAAGCCTCAGTTTCCCCATTTCACCCTTTCTACATGATAGCCCCGGTAAGTTAAGCTGCCCTTGTCTCACCCCACTGTGGCTGCTTTCTTTGGTGCCCTCCTGCCCCCCCACCCCCCACCGTAGCTGTGACGTGTTGTAGTTTTTAGCTGTTTGTAAAATGTTAAAAAAAAAAGTTAAAAGGAAAAAAGTGAAAACAACAACAAGAAAGAAAATCCAAATTCACCCTCCTCGTGCTGCGTCTGGTGCCCCCACCCTATGGTCTCTCCCCCCATTTTGTAACACTGAACCAGGTGGGGACTGTTTAACTCTTTGGTGTCTGTGCTCAAAGGACTGCCTTCTCCAGTGCCCAGTGTACAAGTGTGTACCCCCTTTCCTTATCCTTCATTTGCTAGACGCAGCCTTCTCCCTTGTGCCCTCTGAAGGGACCCATCCATCTCTCCTGCTCTCCTGGGGAACCCCCCTAAACTCAACTCTGTTGATGTGAAAAATGAAATTAAAAATAACGATGAAAAATAAAAAGGAAATAAATCCTTAAAATCCCAAATGGCTATGTCTGCGCTCTGTTCTAATCAAGCCATTTTCTGATTTTTTTTTTTTTTTTTTTTTAATGGTAGCTCTCTAATAAAACTCCATCCTTTCCAGCCTACAGCTGACCTTGAAGTCAGGGTCCCATCTTCCCTCTTGGTTGATCTCTGCGCCTCTCATCTCCTATGCCAATTCACTTACACATCACTGCCAGGTCACTCTGCCCCAGAATGCTCTGTGGTATGCCCTTCCTCAAAACTCAGTGACTTCCTATTGTCCAACCAGATGCAGTCTAAACTATAGCTCAAAATGATCAAGATTTATGTTCATCTTTTTCTTTAGTATCTAGAGTCTATTGCCACATTGAGGTCATTAAAGTTGTTTATCTGGACATCACTTCAGCTCCCCTCAGAAATACTTTAAAAGGCTCATAAGGAAAAGGACTATATATAAAGTTTTCTCCCTCTATATTCATTTTTTGTATTATCATCTTTGCACTGCCTTAGTGTGTTTTAGTTTTTGTTAAGGATTTTTCTGAGAAACAAAGGCAAATCCTTTTGGAAATGGACAGGTTGATAGAAAGCCAAACATTTCCCTGGTATGAAATTCAAATGTATTTGTAACTCCTGTCTTGTCCAATCAAGTCACTGTCTTGTCCAGCTTCTCTGCCTTTGCTTGAGCTCTTCCCCCTACTTGTAACATCTTTCCTCTCCTTTCCGGTTTAAGTCGACTTTCCTTTAAAGATCCAATTAGGTCACTCCCCCCAGGGAAGCCCTCCCCATCACCCGAGGCTACTCTTTCCTTGGGTAAGCTCTGATCTCCAGAGAATATGTATATGCTGGCTGAATGGGACCCAAGGATCCTTATCCCTTACAAACACCAGACTGTACTGACCGGAAGAAAGCCCGTAGTTTATTCACAAACCATTAGCATCCTGGTCTTCCCTCTCCCGAGTCTCAAGGGGTTCCCCGAGTTTTCTTGTTCCCACCCAAGCAAGGGGGGCTCATGTCCAGTTGAGGGTTTTCCTTCCACTGGGCCGGGGTCCGCGCCTGTATGGCCAGTGCGTGGACTGGCCCAGCCAGCTCCTCAGAAAGGGCAGCGTGGACCAGCCGGTGCCGTTGTAATGGGCTCAGTCCCTCAAAGCGAGAGCTCACCACCGCCACGCGGAAATGCGTCTCGCTGCCTGGTGGGACCGCATGGCCGCCGCTCTCGTTGCGCAGCTCCAGCACTTCGGGGTTCAGGGCCTGCTCCAATTTCGTGCGAATAGCTGCCTCGACGGGACCGATAGTCCCCAATCCTGCGCTGCTCCGGGACAAACAGACGCGACCAGCCATGGAGAACAGGCGCCCGACCAGCTGCCCACTCAGCATCGGCTACCGCAAAGACAAGGCCCAGAGCAGTGAGGGTCAGGGCCTCCCACCCCGAACCGCCCACATCCGCACTCCGCTCCTGCAGGGTGCCCGCCTCAACTCCAGACACCAACCCTTCCCTCTGTGTGACGTGGGGGAATTTGGCCTCCAGCCGCCGGCAGCGGAGGGCCTACGAGGGATCGGAAAGGGCCCGCGAACAGGCACATTTAGCAGGGAGTGGGCCGGCGGTTGCAAAGACAGGGTACGCGCAACTCGGGGTTTGTGGTTGAGCCAGTGTCCCCTTTAAATCCCAGGCTGGGCCCTTTCTACCTTCCGCTCAGCCTTGGCTACCGCAGTTGTGGCTCAGGGACCGGACTCCTGAAGTTCTCGAACAAACGCCGTCGTCGCGTCCTGAGGCACGCTGGGAAATGGAGTCCTAGCTACGCGGTAATGGAATGGGCAGGCGCCACGTGATGCCCCGAGGGCTCACGGGAATTGTAGTCTATGAGCTTTGGAGACTCGTGCTTTTAGGTTGTGAAGCAGGGTTGGAAAAAATCCGGGAATTCCTGCTCAGTTGGGACTGCTGTTATTTGATACATTTTATTGCCATCGAGCTGAACTCCTTTACTTTACATACAAGAAAATGGAAGCTCGTTACATTTACTGGACACATAATTACTGTGCGCAGACCAGTCCTGGAGACTGGGAAATAAAGCTGGTCTGGTCCTCGAGAATTTTCAAGAGCACTGAGGATGAACAAGCAAGCGGGCAGTTACAATATTGTGTGCTAAGTGCTATGATGGGACGGAGAACAGGATTCTAAGGAGTCATGTCAGCCAGACCTGGGGCGCAGAGGAAACTTCAGAGAGGAGATTTTAGGAGAACGGTTTAGAAGAGACAGCTCGAAAGCCGCTGTCTCAGTCCCTCATAGTCAAGCTGTGGTAGTAGCACACGCAAAGGCCAGGAGAGAGAACTTTGGAAGAGTGGTTACTTAGGGTCTAGTTAGGTGTAGTCGGAGCCTGGAGGAGGGCGGGGGGGGGGGGGGGGGGCAGAGATAATGGTGATGGGGAGTGAGTGAGTAGGTAGGCGTGCTTGGGAGAAGGCAGGGGCTGGACCATACTGGACCTTGTAGGCCTTGTTAGGTGACTTTGTCTTTATCCTGGTAGCAGTGGGAGGCTAGTGAAGGTTTTAAGCAGGGTTGTAACGGGATGAGCTTTTTTTCCGAGATGATATGTAAGTTTTCAATTTGTATTTTATTTTTTATCTTTAATATTTTATCGATTATTTCTCCATATATTCCCAAGTATTTTCCCCAGCTTCTAATTTTGAAAAATGTCAAACCTGCAGAAAAATAGGATCCAAAGCAATAGCTACCTTTCAATATTTTTTACATTTATGTATAGTATATGCTTATAAATATATATTCAAGTATTTTTATATACCTGTATACTTTAAAAATATACTTACCAAATTTGAAAATAAGTTGCAGATAGTAGAGGCATTTCACCATCAAGTACTCCAACATGTATCACCTAAGAAAAGGATATTCTCCTGTATAACCATAATATCTTTATCTCGCTCAAGAAATTGAACATAATGACATATTTTTTCCTAGCCTTTAAAAAATTTTTAAAAACTTTCAGAAAAGTTGCAAGATTAGTAAAGTGAGCTCCCTATTTATGCTTCATCTAGATTCACTGACAACATTTTACCAGACTGGCTTTGTCTCTCTTTGACTTTGTATGTCTATAATAACAATAATTAAATCATTGTTATTTTTGCTCAGTCATTTGGGAGTTAATTGCAAAAATCTTTACATTGCACTACCATCGACTTGAGCATCTATCTTCTGAAAACAAGGACATTTTCTTACATAACCACAATACCATTACCACACGCAAAACATTTAACATTCATGCAGTATTATTATCTCATACACAGCTGACATGCAAATTTCCCCAGTGGTCTCATTAGTGTCCTTTATAACTTTTTATTTTTGGGAAACCAATCAAGGGTCATGCATTGCATTAAGCTGTCTTTAAATTTGTATTTTGAAAAGATGATGTGAATGGTCGGAGAGGTAAGTGTGAAGGCAGGGAGGCTGGCTGCAGAGTTCTTTGTAGCGGGCTCAGTGAGAGATGATGATGACTTGGATGGTGGTGGTGGTGGAGGTGAAGGTGAAAGTGGAGAGAAATTGTGACTATAAGATACATATATTAGAAGGGTAAAATCCACAGGATGTGGTGATAGGTTAGTTATGGGAGGGGATGTGTCAAGGATGACTATCAGACTTGTACATCCGGATGAATGGCGTTTGTTCTGTAGGATACAGAATGCTGGAAGGACACCCAGTTTGAAGGGTGGAGAAGGGGAAGATTAGGTGCCCAGTTCAGTTTTGGGCTTGAGTCTGAAGTATCCTTATTGGCATTCTAGAAGAGATAGCAATCTGGATACATGGTTCTATGTGTGTGTATTTTATTATTAACTTTTCCTTCTGAAGTACTTTCAGAGTTATAGAAATCCCCAAATGGTACAAATAATTCCTATATATCCCTGTGAGATAATAGAAATATATATATTGGTACCTGGCCCAGGTTCCTGGCATAGAACTCCTAAAAACCTTGTAAGATCCTAACTGGAAGCAACTCTTGTTCTAATATTGGTCTTTGACCCCAGTTGCTGACACAGTGCTCCTGTAACCCTTGCAACTTCATGGGTGATAGGAGTGTCTTTTGCTCTATTAAGGCAACTCTGAGGGGGGATCCTGCGTGAGGGGTGGTCACCAGAAAGACCAGGCCATGATTAGAAGCTTGGAATTTCCAGTCCCGCTCCCATTCTCTTGAGAAGGGAGAGGGGCTGAAGATGAAATTAATGATCCATCGTGCCAATGTGATGAATTTTCCATGAGATCCCAGAAGTATGGAGCTTGGGCAGCTTCTGGGCTGGCTAGCATGTGGAGGTACTGGGAGAGCGGCCTGTCAGAGAGCCCCATCCCACATACCTCGCCCTTTCTCTTCCATCTAGATGTTCTTCTGTATCCTTTATCATATCCTTTTGTAATAAACTGGTAAATGTAAGTAAAATGTTTCCTTGAGGTGTGTGAGCTGCTCTAGCAAATTATTAGAACCCAAAGGAGGGGATCATTGGAACCCTAATTTATAGTCAGTTGGTCAGGAGGACAGGTGACAGACAGCCTGGGCTTACAGCTGTGTCTGAAGTGTATGTGTGTGTGTGTGTGTGTGTGTGTGGCGCGGGGAGGGGGGGCAGTCCTGTGGGATTGAGCCCTGTAACCTGCAGGATGTGATACTGTCCCTGGGTGGATGGTGTCAGAAATGAATTAAATTGTAGGCCACCCAGCTGGTGTTGTGGAAGATTGTTTAGTGTTGGGGTAAAACTACACATTTGGAAGTGAGGTGTTTTATGTGACCAGTAGAGGAGACTCAATGGGAAGAAACACACAGGAGACAGACTGAACTGAGGTATTCTGCAACACGGGTGAAAAATGGAGTGTCTTCAATACATAATCCCTCCTCAGATACTCAGATTATCCAAATATTAACATTTCATTATGTTTGCTTTTTATCTATGTATTTATCTACACATAAATAATTTTTTTCTGAACCATCCGAGAATAAGTTTCAGAGATAAAGCCCCACTTACCTCTAAGCAGCTGTGATGGTTAATTTTATGTGTCAACTTGATTGGGCTATAGTGTGCCCAGATATTTGGTCAAACATTATTCTGGGTTTTGGGGGATGAGATTAACATTTAAATGGGCAAAGCAGATTGCCTTTCCTGATATGGATGGGCCTCATCAGTCAGCCAAAGGCCTGAATATAGAACAAAAAGGCTGGTCCTCTTTGAGAAAGAGAGGAGTTCTTTCTTGCCTGGATGCCTTTGACTTGGGACTATGGCTTTTTTCCTGCTTTGAGACTCAGACTGAAACATTGACTCTTCCTGGGTCTCCAGCCTACTGGCCCTCAGATGGGAATGGCAGCATTGGTTCTCCTTGTTTGCAGGCCTTCATCAGCTCTCCCAGGTTTCCAGCTTGCTGATCCATCTGCCAAATCTTGGGACTTGTCAGCCTCCATAATCATGTGAGCCAATTCCTTATAATAAATCCTTCTCTCTCTCTCTCTCCATATATATATATATATCTCCTATCAGTCTGTTTCTCTGGAGAACTCCCCCTCCCTGCTTTTTTTAAGTGAGGGGAAGGCAGAAGGAGAGGGAGAGAGAATCTTAAGCAAACTCCACGCCCAGTGCAGGGGGTATTGTGGGGCTTGATTTCACAACCCTGAGATCATGACCTGAGCCGAAATCAAGAGTTGGACACTTAACCCACTGAGTCACCCAGGCGCCCGTCTCTGGAGAACTCTTATATTTACTGACGTGTATTTAGTTAAAAAAAAAAAAAAGACATTTTCTCACATAGCCACAATATAATTGTCAAACCCTGGAAATTGACATTGATACCGTACTTTTATCTAATATACAGATCTTACTCAAAATTTGTTAATTTCCCCACTAATGTCTCTTTTGTATAAAATGAAAAAACATGTTCTGGTTCCGGATCCAATCTGGGATCACATGTTGTATTCAGTTGCTATGTCTCTTTG
Organism: Lontra canadensis; assembly: GCF_010015895.1. Classification (NCBI taxonomy): domain Eukaryota; kingdom Metazoa; phylum Chordata; class Mammalia; order Carnivora; family Mustelidae; genus Lontra; species Lontra canadensis. The sequence goes on along the minus strand of NW_022631136.1, from coordinate 242,352 downwards.
GTTTTTGTTAATCAGCAATAGTTCCTTAGTCTTTGTCTTTTATGACTTTGACATTATTGGAGAGTACAGACCATTTATTTTGTAACGTCCCTCAATTTGGGTTTGTCTATTATTTCTCTAGGATTCAGACTCAGGATACACATTTTTGGCAGGAATACTAGAGAAGTGATATTGAGCCCTTTTCAGCGAACCATACCAGTGGGCATGTAACTTGGTATGTCATGGCTGGTGATAATTCCGATTATTTATTAAACTGGTATATTTCAGGTTTCATCATTATAAATTTATTCTTTTTCCACTTGTAACTGTGGGTGATACTTTGAATCTATGTGTTATCTTGTTATTAAGTTTTTGTCTACTGATTTTAGCATCTGAGAAGTGTATCTGAAGCAGGGGTTATTGAAGATGGAATGAGGTTATCTTGGGATAGGTGGGTGGGGAAGTGGGTAGGGGTGGTAGAATCATGTCAGGAGGGAGTATATGACGAGAGAGAATCCAATTTTCTACTAAATCGCTCTGGCTAGCGTGTGAAGAATGTATTAGAGGGATAGTAAGAGTAGAAAAGCCGTTGGCAGTAATCTGGTGAAAGAATCTGAGTGAAGGCAGGAGATGGGCTAGAGAGAAGCAAATCGACCAGAATACAGCTAAAGAGATGGAATCTATAGGAGTTGTTTTTGGTCAGGCCTTTGCTGCTTGCTAATCCAGTGACTGATGGGGAATGATGGGAGGCTGTGGTTGAAGAAGGCCTTGCTAAGGAGGTGATTTAAACAGAAATTTGAATGACTAGGGGGAACTAACCATGTGGAGAGATCTGGGCAGAGAAAATGTATTCATTACGTTCTTTTTAAAACTTATTTTTATTATTATTTTTTCTTAGAGCACGAGAGTGGGGCGGAAGGGCACAAGGAGAGTATATTAAGCAGGTTCCACGCCCAGCACGAGCCTGACTTAGGGCTTGATCTCCGGACCCTGAGATATGACCTGAGCCATAATTAAGAGTTGGACGCTTAACCAACTGAGCCACCCCTGCCCTTATAGTCATTATGTTCTAAATATGTTATGTCAAGGTCAGTAGTGGCATACCTGGGTGTTCAATTAAATGTATTGGATGGATATGTGAACTAATGTATGAAGAGAGGGCTGATGACATCATTGTTTCTGATGCAAAAGTGAACAAAAGCTTTGTAAAAGCTTTGTAAATTGCAAACTCCATAGGGCAAGCTTAGTGTCTTTGTTTCTAATAAAAACATAATCATAATATCTACTATGTAGTGAAGGTTTGTCATGGCCAGACTGAGACTTTTAGAGGCTTTAAACACCAAGAGAGGGGCGCCTGGGTGGCCACCTCATGTGTAATTAAAGAAAACAAAACAAAAAAAACAGTAAACACTAATCTGTGACATGAGGATTGGATGTCCCGCAAAATACTCATTTTCCCTCCATGGTGATTACTTCAATATTTGTTCTTGGAAAGCTTAATTTGTGCTTATTGGTGTATAATTTACACATAAGGAATTTATAAATATACAGTTTAATTCTCCTTATGAATACACCCATATCAAGATACAGAAAATTTCCAGCACCCTAGAAGGCTCCAGGGAAGTCAATACCACCCCGCCACAGGTAACCATTATTCTAACATCTATCACCATAGATTAGTTTTGCCCATTTTTAACTTCATATAAAAAGAGCCACGTCGCATGAATTCATTTGTGTTTGCATTCTTTCATCCAGTATTGTCTCTGGTGGTGCGGCGGCAATTTGCTCGTTCCCACTGTCGTGTAGTATACCACATTCCGGTATGTGCTCTTCGTTGCATGCATTCATTTGTTTGCTTATGTATATCCAGGAGTGGAATTGCTAGGTTATCTGATAAACCTAATGTTTATTTTTGAAATGATAAATCAGTCCAAAGAATTTTGGGGATGTCCCTGTTAATGTTGGTGCTAGGTACTGTTCTAACCCCCATGAAGTAGCTACTCTTATTACTTTTGCTCTACCAGTGAGGAAGTAGAGACCCTTAGAGGAGAGGTAATTTGCCTACAGTCACAGATCCGGAAAGCCTTGCAGAGCAGGCTGTAGAATTTGGGCTCTTAGCTGTTAACCTTTTCAGCCTCCTAATACAGCTTTGGGCCTTCTCGGGTTCCAGGCTCTGTACTAGGTTCTTTTTTTTTTTTTTTTAAGACTTTATTTATTTATTTGACAGACAGAGATCACAAGTAGGCAGAGAGGCAGGCAGAGAGAGAGAGAGCAAGGGAAACAGGCTCCCTGCTGAGCAGAGAGCCCGATGTGGGACGTGATCCCAGGACCCTGGGATCATGACCTGAGCTGAAAGCAGAGGCTTTAACCCACTGAGCCACCCAGGCGCCCTGTATTAGGTTCTTTACGTTTATTCTCATTTATTCTAACAACTCTATTATGGTTGGGTGTATTTTTGTGTAATTGATGAGCTTTTGGTCTATCTTCCATCACTCTGGCTATTGCCACGTACTGTTTATTATAGTTGGCATTTGGAGAGTGCTTGTTGAGTAAAGAGAAAGATTTTTGAAAAGAAGACACTAATTCTCTAAGAGTGTTATGCCATTTATTCATGCCAAAAACATTTAATGATAGAGCCAGGTATAGAAGGAATTAAGGACGCAGATTCAAAAAAGACATGGTCTCTCCCTTAAGGTGGTCACAGAAAGGAAGTGAGAGCAAAGTCAAAGCACCTTACGGAGTGGTAAGTGCCAGCACCAGGATATGAACAGAGAGGGGGTACACACTGAGGCGGTGTGTGTGGGAAGGGAAGACCTCATGAAGGAGCAGGTGGTATCTGGGCTGAACCCGGAAGGACGGGGAGGGTTCTGCCAGGTCAAGAGGAGGACAAAGCATTCTAGCCAACGCCACTGTACGCGCGATGGCAGGTAACTGCGGACAGGCCTTGCTCAAACGGTGTGCGGCTCAGTATGCAGTAGGCTGAGGGTGGCGCTGAGTGAGGCGGTGGTAGAGGGGAAGGAAGAGGAACATGGTGGAATGGAGCCAGGAGACAAAATAAATATTTGATTAACTAGATTGCCTGGAAAGGAACTCAGTTGCCTGGTCTAAAAATACCAGTTGCCTTCTTGGGATCCTGTTTTTCCCTCTCCTCCCTGCTTGTGCTTTCTTTCTCTCTCAATAAATAAATCTTTTTTTTTTTTTAAGATTTTATTTATTTATTTGACAGAGAGAGATCACAAGTAGATGGAGAGGCAGGCAAAGAGAGAGAGAGAGAGAGGGAAGCAGGCTCCCTGCTGAGCAGAGAGCCCGATGCGGGACTCGATCCCAGGACCCTGAGATCATGACCTGAGCTGAAGGCAGTGGCTTAACCCACTGAGCCACCCAGGCGCCCTCAATAAATAAATCTTAAAAAAAAAAAAAAAGAAAAAGAAAGAAAGAAAGAAAAAGAAAAATCTAAAAAAAAAAAAAAATCCCAGTTGCCTTCTTGTTGAAGGAACTAAGAACCAGCCTGTTTGTGATGCTGCACTACTTTTACGGATGGCCTGCTCTATTTCTTGTTTTACTAGCTCTGGTAAGAGCGCTGGGCAAAGAGCTCTGGGGAGCGATAGACAGTAATTGAGCCTCATATAATTTGTAGGATATTGGCCTATCTAGACTTATCTAATAAGGTTTTATAGCTGGATGGAATCTCATGTGCTAAATCTAATTTCTCTCATTCTCTTACTTTGTTTAATAGAGGAAGAAAGAGTGGCCGTGTAAGTGAAGTGGCCTCCTGCAGCCCAACACCTAGTGAGTGAGGCCGCATGAACGCCCTGAGAGCACAGGTTTTGAGTCAGGCAGACTCAAGTTCAGATCACGTCTCAGTAAATGGCTGTGTCCCCTTCAGCAAGCGCTTTAACTTCTCTGAGCCTCACTTTCCTTATCTGTGACACAAACAATTGTCACAGGTAGCCCCTAGCGTAGAGCTTATCACATAATAAGGTTCCGTATAATCTCTTTGCCCTTCACCTTTCCTAATAGCAGCGGGTCACTGACACAGAAGTAAAAATGAGACCAGAGGTCAAAGAGAAGGGGAGGTCAGCTGCCCCCTCAAGCAGAGCTTCTCAAGGTGCCAGAGTTGTGGTGGGGTCCCCACTCTCTGGGTTCGGACCCTATAGGTCTGAAAAGTTGACACGATCAGAACTTCCAGAGGGTACTGGCTCACTGGGGAGAGAACTTATACTACCAAAACACACAAGAAACTTATGAATAGTCTAGAATGCATGGTCATTACCCTCTAGTGATATATCTTCTCATAACTGGCTCACCCCTTCTCAGTCTCATATTTGTATCTGGAAGTAGAATAATCGGAAAGTGGTTAATTGAACCTAGAATCTGAGCTAAGAGAGACAGTCAGAACTATTTCACCCAGGTTGTGAGAAAAGGCTGAGCTTTTCCCAAGGACCCTTCTATAATAGCCTAAACCTTCGTGTCTAGCAGACAGATAAATATACATTCTTAGTGCTGGAAGAACAACACATTCCTACTGTAATTGCCCTGTTGAGACTCTGTGTGGACCACCTCTTTCTATTAACACATGCATCTTCTACCGTGATAAAGCTGATGGGGTTAGAATCACCTTCGGGTACATTCTGCTATTGAAAAAACGTTTGATTGGACGTGGGTGTTTCACAAATCTACACCAGTATTCTTACCAGGGATAATCTCTACAGATAGCTGATTTTAACTTCCAGAGTTTAGATTTCCTCTATTTTCCAGTTTCAGCTATCTTTATCCCCTTTGCCTTGCAGGTAGACCGTACTTGATAAAGGCCAGTTCAATAAAGGTGAGGATGAAAGAGAGAACATCTGAAATGGGCTCAAGGAAGAGGGTTTAAGTGTATTCTTTTTTTTTTTTTAAGACTTTATTTATTTATTTGACAGAGAGAGATCACAAGTAGGCAGAGAGGCAGGCAGAGAGAGAGTAGAAAGCAGGCTCCCTGCTGAGCAGAGAACCTGATGCCGGACCGATCCCAGGACCCTGAGATCATGACCGGAGCTGAAGGCAGAGACTTAACCTGAGCCATCCAGGCACCCTGTCTATTCTTTGTAACATTCTAGGGTGCAAATGGAGTGAGGGATGTAGAACACTCCAGGGTGGGAAGCTGAGGAGAAGGAAACAAGATTCTCAGTAAAGATTTCTCTAGAAGGCGGGTGGAGGATGAAGGAAAACAAGTCTGCTGGGCTGTTGCTGAAGTTTAAGAGAGCAATGGGGAGGCAGACAAGAGCACGGAGAAAAGGCTGAAGAGAAGTTAGGGAAGTGACCGGATATGCTGTTGAGATGCAGATAAGGGTAGACTCTGGCTTAGGTTGTATTCAGAGAAAGAGCAAACAGAGGCGACTGGGGCCGTTTGGATAGTTCGAACTGTTGGGACAATTGGGCTGAAGTACCCGGTAAGCAGTTTGGGGTCAGGGTCTGAGCTTCCGGAACAATCTGAATGTCTATAATTGAAAGCATGGAAGTGGGAAGACTCCCCGGAAGAGTGAAGGGTGGAGGGGGGTGTTGGGTAGGAGGCAGAGCCCAGACGGACACCGGAATGTAGGGACGGGCAGAGGAAAAGGAGCAGGAGGAGGGAAGTCGGAAGACATCTTGAAAGCCAAGGAAGCAAGTTTCAAGGCGGTATCGGTTGCCTCCTGGAGGTCAAGAGCAGGAAGACAGATGTCGTCCAGTCCTTGGTTACGTGGATTCCGAAGAGCGTAGGCGGCTGGGGGTGGGGCGAAGCCACACCGAAGGCCACGATTCTGTTGCAGAGAAAGCAGACGGCCTTAGTAACATATTCTTTTGGAAGTCTGGCTGTGAAGACAGAAAAGGCGGGACTTGGAGGGTAACTTAAAGCTCAAGGGGATAATCAGCTTCAGAATCCGTGTCCTTGAGTGGGAGCAATTTGCTGGAGGCCCTCTGGAGACCTTGTGTGTCCTTCTTAGGATTGTTCTTCTAGCTCTGTGAAGGGGGGGCGGAGCGGAGAAAACGACCTCCGCCCTTCTCTAAACTAGAAACAAATAATGCCATTCAGTAAAAGGCAAAACAAAACAGCGTTTGGTCTGAAAGCCTTCTTTCTTTAAAAATCCTGGCATGCAAATAAGGGTCTTTAATGTGGCTCCCAGCGATTGGTAGGTACTTACGAAATTCGTCATTTCCTCGTAGTGCAGGATGCAAACGAAGAGGCTGCTTTCTGCCTTCCTATTGGCTGTTTCACTGGGCTACTTCCCTTCACCCCTCCCGGTAGCTCTTATAAATTACACCAAATTGGTTATCCTTTCCACTTCCTTCTCCTTGAATAAGAAGCTGTGACTGCATTTTTGGCCGTAATGTCAGGACGCGGAAAGCAGGGAGGCAAAGCTCGCGCCAAGGCCAAATCGCGGTCGTCTCGCGCCGGCCTGCAGTTCCCGGTGGGCCGAGTGCACCGGCTGCTGCGCAAGGGCAACTACGCCGAGCGGGTGGGGGCCGGCGCGCCGGTGTACCTGGCGGCGGTGCTGGAGTACCTGACGGCGGAGATCCTGGAGCTGGCGGGGAACGCGGCCCGAGACAACAAGAAGACGCGCATCATCCCTCGCCATTTGCAGCTAGCCGTAAGAAATGACGAAGAGCTCAACAAGTTACTTGGGGGTGTCACCATTGCTCAGGGCGGCGTCCTGCCCAATATCCAGGCGGTCTTGTTGCCCAAGAAAACGGAGAGTCACAAGCCTGGCAAGAACAAGTAATTAGGAAGGTCGAGACCGTCCCCACTAACCCCAAAGGCTCTTTTAAGAGCCACCAAAACGTCAACGGAGGGGCTGATAACGAAATAGCGCACTAGCTCTTTTTTTGATAACTTGGGTGGCTCTAAAAAGAGCCTTTGGTCTTTGGCTTGTCAGGGTTTTATTTACTTTTGGCTTTGTGGCTTTCAGTTTTCTTTGGTAAGAGAACAGCCTGGATGTTGGGCAGGACGCCGCCCTGGGCAATGGTTACTTTGCCCAACAGCTTGTTGAGCTCCTCGTCGTTGCGGATGGCCAGCTGGAGGTGGCGGGGAATGATGCGCGTCTTCTTGTTGTCTCGGGCCGCGTTCCCCGCCAGCTCCAGAATCTCCGCCGTCAGGTACTCCAGCACCGCCGCCATGTACACCGGCGCGCCGGCCCCCACCCGCTCGGCGTAGTTGCCCTTGCGCAGCAGCCGGTGCACTCGGCCCACCGGGAACTGCAGGCCGGCGCGGGACGACCGCGACTTGGCCTTGGCGCGGGCCTTGCCTCCTTGCTTGCCACGACCAGACATGATTGACAGTGAGGCTAAAACACCCAAAGAACAGAACCTCACAACAAAACAATTGAAATGTCTACGGTTGAAAAGCCTTTATAAGCTTTGCTAGGGGTGGGGTCATGAACGAGCTTTTCATTGGTCCTAAATTGGCTCCAGAACTGGCCAATGAGGCCAAGAGTAGGTGTTGTTACGTAGCCATTGCTGATAACGCAAGGTTCCTACAAGGTCCAATGGAAACGAAGGGCTTTTGGAGCCCTAATTTGCATACGGTGGTTATAAAAGGATCAGGCCCGCCCATTCTCGCACTTCTTTTCTTTGCTAAGGCGTTTGGTGTTTTATAATGCCTGAGCCGGCAAAATCTGCTCCCGCGCCCAAGAAGGGCTCGAAAAAGGCTGTCACCAAAGCCCAGAAGAAAGACGGCAAGAAGCGCAAGCGCAGCCGCAAGGAGAGTTACTCCATCTACGTGTACAAGGTGCTCAAGCAGGTGCACCCGGACACCGGCATCTCCTCCAAGGCCATGGGCATCATGAACTCCTTCGTCAACGACATCTTCGAGCGCATCGCCGGCGAGGCCTCCCGCCTGGCGCATTACAACAAGCGCTCCACCATCACGTCGCGGGAGATCCAGACGGCCGTGCGCCTGCTGCTGCCGGGCGAGCTGGCCAAGCACGCCGTGTCCGAGGGCACCAAGGCGGTCACCAAGTACACCAGCTCCAAGTGAGTCCCTGCCGGGACACGGCGCTCGCATGAGTCGCCGGCCGCTTGACTCCAAAGGCTCTTTTCAGAGCCACCCACCTAATCACCAGAAAAGAGCTTTGTTCACTTATTTTCCCTCACTTGCTCTCACAAAGTAAGTTATTCTACTTGTGAAAGATCCTGGAAGATGGTACACGTAGCTTTTTAAGCCTTTCCTACTTGAGATCCTTGGCGCGTGACTGGCTTTGCTTTTTAATCTGGGGCGCGTCTTAACCCCGTAACTGTGGGGCTTAGTTTTCTTACAAGTCCTTTTCGAATTAGAATATTGAAAATCCGCTTCTCAACTTCCATCCCCAGACTGTTGTGTCCTGGTGACTCTGTTGGGTGCACGTTTCATCGGTGTTCTAAAACGAAACGAGTGGTTTCGGTCATCCTCACTTTTAAGGAGGGCCCCAGGACAACTAAACCCAGGTCCCGAGAACATTGCGTCAGACCCTTGAAGAATTCTCCCGAGCGTTTGGCAGCTGCGGGCGTCCAGTCACCACTTCTGCCCTGCTGTGTGGCCTCCGGTGGATACCAGCGGTCGGGACACTGAGGGTGGAGCCTGCGCTGCCTGGTCTTAGCCTTTCCCTGATTGGACGACATGAATATTCAAAATCGCGCGCCCTCTCCGGAATGCGTAGATTCTGGTTTCCGACGCTTGCTTTGGGGCTTTGACATCCCAATTATTTCTCGGTTTGTGGATCGTTTTTGCATTTAATTCTCTAGTCTCGGAACGCCCCGGCCTTGCGTCACTGCAAGGCGCTGGTCATTTAGGGCTGGGCTCAAAAAGTCACCTCTCAGAGACCTTTCCACGTCCCACTCAGGAATTTGCGTCTCGTTCCTGCCTATCATCTGATCTCATTGTTTTCTCTTCCTCCTAGCAGCTGTCAGAAATTGTCCGGTTCGTTTCTTATTTATGGTCTTTCTCCTCAAGCCCTTAACAGAGACTTGTTGGTCTGGTTTTCTGCTAAATTATCAGCGACAGTCTGCCTGGCACATGGTGGACACTTAAATTCTTAATTAAAATTTGTCAAATTAATTTTCCCACCCCATCCCTTTCTTAATCGCTTCCGTGGATGATGTGTGCCATTCATTTGCATTCGATAAATGTGAAGACGAAAACAAATGTTTTTGGAGCTCTTTGGCAAGTCAGCCCAGGGTCCCTTCAGGGCATTAGCTCTGAGGAGGCCTAGGTTAAGATTCTTTTTCTGCACCAAGATGGTGGTTGTGGTGGTTTTCCCATTATGCTTCTGGTGGTATAATCTCTTTTGGATTTTCACTAAATTCAGAGTATTGGTCGCTGGAAAGATCCTTTCCCCATCTCCTTTTCTGACACCCACCATCTCCATCCTGATACTCTGTTCCCCATGGAAGATGAGCTTTTAATTTATACTCCTCTTCTCACTTATCAGGAAGCCCTGAAAAGATCGTCCCTGCAAGACAGTCAAGACCAAATAACCTCTTTTACAAAGGAGGTTGAGAAAAGCAAAGGAATTGGTTCACCGGTCATGTAGTTAACATTGTTCACCTTTGTATCCTTAAATGCGCAGACAATTGCATTTTAGTTTTATTTCATGTAATTACAGAATGTTCACTCCTTCTGTCCAAGCCTTGATTTTTGCTGATGAAGACACTGATGCTCTGATCAGTTATTCAACTCTACTTTTGGCTAAGGGGTCCTGGAGTTGATCCTAAGGGTTTCACGAATCCAAGTGGACTCCAAACATTATCGTAAACTGAATTAATCTTATGTTTCCTACATGTGTTTTCAAATGTGTGTAGATGCTGTTGTTATTAATAAAATTACCCATTAATTTAAAAGCTTGCCTGGATTCCTTTTATCTGCGATATATTCTCTCATTAAATGAAGTTAGATAAAACTACTGCTGGGTCTGTGGAAAAGCTGTTTGCCTCTGACTTGGCAGATGACTATTTATAAGCCATTGGCCAAACTTACTTCTACCCAAGAGGTGCACTGGGGCTGAAGTAGCTTGTTATGAGGCCTAGTCACTTAAAAAGACATGACCGCAAATAAGAAGCATTATAAACAAGACAGAAGAAACGAAGTCCTTAAAAAAGTTTAACATCTATAGAGCACTTACCATGGACCAGACAACTGGTCTAGGCCTTTACACATAATTAATCCTCACAAGAACCTCATGAAATAGTCACCATTATTATCTCCCATTTTATAGATGAGGAAACTGAGGCACAGAGCGGCTTCTCTTCATATGCTCCAGAGAATAAACTCCTAGTTCAGGGTTTAAGGAATTTGAGAAAGTAAGATCAATCTCTAGAAGCCTTGGACCCCTCCCTGGAGTTTGGTGTGGGGGAGGGGGACTGTTTAGGCTTTAAAATGAAAATTAGAAGGAATATCACCTGCTTTATTCTCTTTAGGATGCATCCTGTGTATAAATCTATGGTGGTGACAGTGGTGGTGGCTGAAATCCCTGGGTTGGGACTGGGGGGTTCTGGTTCTCCAACCCAGAGGCCATACCTCAACTTACTTACCTGCTGGAATCCCTTTACTAGTATGAGAGAGTCTTGGTCATTGGTTTCAGGCTCCATCTGGGCATAGTGTTTATTAGGAAGGAAGTTGTAGAGCAGGGAAGGGGGAAAAGATGAATTTGGAATTTGGAATTTTAACTCTGGAGGGGAGCTAATTTAGGGATGGTGAGTTTAATCCTAAAGATCCTCTTTGATCACTTTTTCCTCCTGTCAAACATCTGTATACATTTGCTTATGTTGGGGTTAATAACAGTCATTGTTATAATAATAATAATTACTTCTACTTACTGAGCGCTTAACTGTTTCCAGGGTCCTCGGCCGAGGGCTTTACCTGCGTTGCCTCATTTCATCTTCGCAACCACTGTGAAAGTAGGTTCCGCTATTATCATCCTTATTTTATAGTTGGAGGAAACAGAGTCTCAGAGAAGTGAACTTGTCCGGGATCAGTGGGGAAGTGAATGATGGAACTGCAGTCCAATGTATGCTTTTAAAAAGCTTGATATTCGGGGTGCCTGGGTGGCTCAGTGGGTTAAGCCTCTGCCTTCGGCTCAGGTCATGATCTCAGGGTCCTGGGATCGAGTCCCACATTGGGCTCTCTACTCGGCAGGGAGCCTGCTTCCCCTCTCTCTCTGCCTACTTGTGATCTCTCTCTCTCTGTCAAATAAATAAATAAAAAATCTTAAAAAAAAAAAAAAAGCTTGATATTCAGGGGTGCCCGGGTGGCTCGGTTGGTTAAGTGTCTGACTCTTGATTTCTGCTCAGGTCATTGATGTCAGAGTTGTAAGATCGAGCCCGGGATGCCCAGTGCAGAGCCTGCTTAAGATTCTCCTCTGTCGGGCACCTGGGTGGCTCAGTGCGTTAAGCCGCTGCTTTCAGCTCAGGTCATGATCTCAGGGTCCTGGGATCGAGTCCCACATGGGGCTCTCTGCTCCGCAGGGAGCCTGTTTCCTCCTCTCTGCTTGCCTCTCTGTCCACTGTGATCTCTCTGTGTCAAATAAATAAAATCTTTAAAAAAAAAAAAAAGATTCTCCTCTGTCTCCCAGTCCCTCTGCCCCTCTCCACCAGCCCCTAAAACACAAAACAAAACGAGAAAACTAACAAAACAAAACAACAAACAACCTTGATATTCAAAACTCTCCAGAATCCGCCTCTCCCTGCTTTTATAGCCTGTTTCCTACTAGTCCCTGTGAGGTTAGGGAGGTTTTCTGCTCTCCTGAAAAGAGTCTGCTCACCTTCCACTAAGCCCATTTTGCTCAGGTCTGGACTGGACTGCCCCTTCCTTCTGGCTTGGCCAGAGCATTCTTTCAAGCCAAAGCTCTATCTTCCAGCTCAAGTGACACCTTCTTTTTTCTATCTTCCTTCCTTCATTTTTCTACCATATCCACCTGTACTTTTTTTTAAACATTATTGAGTTATAATTGGCATTCAATAAACTGCATGTTTAAAGTATAATTTGCTAAGTTTTGACATACATACATTATAAACCAATGAAAACATCACTACACTGAAAATAATGAACATATGCATCACCCCACCCCCAGAATTTCCTAGTCTCCCTTCATAATTCTTCTCTCTGCCCCCTTCACCAATGACCTACTTTGCCCCCATCCCTGCCCTCAGGCAACCACTGGTTATTATATATAATAACCACTGCTATTAGAGATAGTTTGACTTCTGAAGTTTTATGTAACTAGAATCCTACAGCATGTATCCTCTATGTCTGGCTTCTTTCACTCAAATTCCTTTTTATTTTTTTTAAGAGATTTTATTTATTTACTTCTGAAACAGAGAGAGAGCATGAGCAGAGAGAGGGGCAGAGGGAGAATCAGATTCCCCACTGAGCAGGGAGGGAGCCCGATGACGGGCTTGATCCCGAGACCCTGGCACCAAGACCTGAGCCCAAGGCAGATGTTTAACCGACTGAGCCACCCAGGTGCCCTCTGTTCACTTGCTGATGGATAGCTGGATTCCAGTTCTTCCACTTTGTAATACACTCCAATTTTGTATCGTGATAGTTCCACAGATGAACACAATAAACTTTTTGCCCTCAATTGGGAAGGATCTCAGATGGGGCATGAGACCTATACACAAATATATTCTGTTCAAATGGGAGAAAGTGTTAGGGTTACACCTCCCCTCTCCTGGGCTCACACCTCTCACATCCATTCCAGGTTCCACAGCTAGCGCAGCCTTCCAAGCACAGAGCTGATCTCATCACCCACCTGCTCATAAACCTCCAGTGGTCTCCCTCACTGCCTCAGTTGGGCTTTCACAAGAAAATAAATGAAACAAAAAATGTAAAACTTTATCAGTAATTCTTATACCATATTTGGCTTCGTAGCGCGGTCCACATGGCTCACAATATGTCCAATCAGAATTTACCGCAGAATTTACTGCAGAGAGGGTAAGACTGACGGCCAGCTCTGTTTAATTCTCAGTAAGTGACCCTAAACTGGGAGACTGTCCCTGTGCCTGGGGAGACTACATTTCATCATTCACATGGGTGATGGGAAATCTGTATTTACTAATTTTGTAAAAGTTTTTAAGTATCTATTGATAGTGATAGTATTAAGTTCTGTAAGAAAGACTCTCTAAGAACATTCCTCTTCCCTGACTCCTAAGCATTGCTAGATATGATCTCATTATGTCATTTTTTCATTCAGTAATTTGTTGAGTATTTGTTAGGTACCAGGTGGTCTGCTGGGAGACAGAAAGGAGCCGAATGGCATTGAAAACAGGAAAGCCCATCTCAGGGACCACAGGCTCTATGTCTATTCAAGTACCTTGTGGGGCCGATGGCACCTTGATCCTCAAATGAGTATCCAGTCACTGCAACGGGGCTTCCCTGAATGTAGAAATGGCCCCATCAGGCATTCCAGACCGATAACAGCCACACGGTGCTCAGAGGGGACCGTGAGATTCCGAGGGGACTGTGAGATTTATAACTGGTCAAATGTAGAGGTTTGCTAATGTCCTGTGCTGCTTAGGGCTAGAGAAATGGGGTAGTCTTATACACTGTTAGTGGCAGAAGAATGTGGTGCAAATGTTTTAGTGGGTAATATAACAATAACTATCATAATTCCCTTTTCATATACAAATACAAAACAAAAGACTTCAAGATATTCATGCAGGGGTGGTAAATTTTTTATTTAAAATGTATTTTTAATTCTTTTTAAAAAATATTTTATTTCTTTATTGAGAGAGAGAGCGCACAGAGGAAGAAGTACACTCCTCGCTGAGCAGAGAGCCTGATGTGGGGCTTGATCCCAGGACCCTAGGACTGTGACGGGAACCGAAGACAGACACTCAACAGACTGAGCCACCCAGGTATCCCTGTATTTTTTAATTCTTGATAATTGAGAAATTAAAACATATACAGAGAGGGCAAGGTACTCGTTATCCAACTCGATCAATTACCAAACTTAAGACTGTCGGTCCTGTATCATTTTGAGGCAGATCCCAGATACCGTATTATTTCATCCATAAATATTTCTTTGTGTATCTCTAAAAGATAAGGACCACAATAGTAAGTCACATCGAAAATAATTAACAATAGTTCCTCAATTCATCAAATATCCGGTTGGTGTTAAAATTAATCTGCATGTCACAGCTTGAAGAAATGCTTTGCTTGAATCTGAACCCAAAAAGTTCTATATACAATGGTTGGTTGACATGTCTTTCAACTCTAATATCTGTTTGCCATTCATCTCTTTTTTCCGTCTAGTTTCTTTGTTGGAGAGACTGGGTTGTTTTTCCTGTTGAGTTTTCCAATTGGGATTTTGCCACTGGCTTCCCTGTGGGGTAGGTTATCAGGATCTCCTGTCCCTCTACATTTCCTGTAGAAACAGATGGAGTACAGGGAGCAGAACACTGACTAGACTTAGGTTCACTTTTTCACTCCCTGACAAGACTGATATGTAAGTGGTGCTATTTTTTTTTTCCTTTCTATTAGGAAACCCACAATGTCTGATTGCTTCCCTTTCTGAGATAACATCTGTTGATGTTTAATGGTTTGATCTTTTAATTCATTAGGGGCTGCAAAATGATACTCTAGCACTTCTCAATTTTAACTAGAATGATTGAAAAAAGAGAAAGCAGTATTATTTTTAATAGTAGACACTTAGAGACTACTTAAATATCTTTTAGCAGGTGAAAAGAAAGTGATAGGGTCCCTTTTGGTGTAAATAAAAATGGTGCATGTGTACTGGTGTGTAGGCATGTGTACATGCATGAAACATTTTTCTGGAATTTCACCTGATAAAACTAATAATGCTGGCTACCGATAAGGAGAAGAGTTTGGTTAGGCCAGAAGGAGGCTTTTACTCTTTATGTCTTTCAATATCATTTAAATTTTTGATCAATGCTTGAAATCATTATCAGTAGAGGTTATTTGGGCAGTGGGGTTATTGGCTTTAAAGGAAAAAAAAAAAAAGCCCCAGTGAGTGCTGTGAGAATATTTTTGGTGAAAATAACATGTTTCAAATATTTATCCTACCACTTGGCCGCTACTAGACCCTCAGTTCATTTTAGTTAATTCTGAAAAACGGTTTAAAAAATCTTCAACAGGATAACCAGCCCTCAACCTAGACAGCAACAATGAACCCCAGACACTCTTGGGGCTTATGTGTGGACCTCTGGTGCAGGGACTGGGACTCTCCTAGTCCCAGTCTCAAGAAAAATACAATCACTTAAAAAATGGTGAACATTGCCCCCGCATCTGGCTCTCTGCTCAGCAGGGAGCCTGCTTCCCCCTCGATCTCTGCCTGCTTCTCTGCCTACTTGTGATCTCTGTCAAATAAATAAATAAAATCTTAAAAAAAAAAAAAAGGTGAACACTGGGGTACGTGGGTGGCTAAGTCGGTTAAGCGTCTGCCTCCAGATCAGGTCATGATCTCAGTGTTCTGGGATCGAGTCCCGCATCGGGCTCCCTGCTCAGTGGGGAGCCTGCTTCTCCCTCTCCCTCTGCCTGCCACTCCCCCTTGTTTCTGTTCTCTCTCTCTGTCAAATAAATAAATAAAATCGTAATAAAAAAAGAAAGCAATACGCCTTTTAAAAAATTGTGAACAGTCCCTGGTGTGATTCCGTCCTGCGCGGCTGTTCTGTGAACAGTAGTCGTTTATCTCCGTCCGCCTTCTCTCCCACCTAAGTGCGAGCCACTACCCCATGGAAGATTCGATGGATATGGACATGAGCCCCCTGAGGCCCCAGAACTATCTTTTCGGTTGTGAACTAAAGGCTGACAAGGATTATCACTTTAAGGTGGATAATGATGAAAATGAGCACCAGTTATCTTTAGGAACGGTCAGTTTAGGAGCTGGTGCAAAGGATGAATTGCACATTGTTGAAGCAGAGGCAATGAATTATGAAGGCAGTCCAATTAAAGTCACACTGGCAACTTTGAAAATGTCTGTACAGCCAATGGCTTCCCTTGGGGGCTTTGAAATAACACCACCTGTGGTCTTACGGTTGAAATGTGGTTCAGGGCCTGTGCATATTAGTGGACAGAACTTAGTAGCTGTAGAGGAAGATGCAGAGTCAGAAGATGAAGAGGAAGAGGACGTGAAACTCCTTAGTATATATGGAAAGTGTTCTGCCGCTAGAAGTGGTAGCAAGTTTCCTCAGAAAAAAGTAAAACTTGCTGCTGATGAAGATGATGATGAAGATGACGATGATGATGATGATGATGACGAAGATGATGATGATGATGATTTTGATGATGAGGAAGCGGAAGAAAAGTCTCCAGTAAAGAAATCTATACGAGATACTCCAGCCAAAAATGCACAGAAATCGAACCAGAATGGAAAAGACTCAAAACCATCAACACCAAGAACAAAAGGTCAAGAATCTTTAAAAAAAACAGGAAAAGACTCCCAAGACACCGAAAGGATCTAGTTCTGTAGAAGACATTAAAGCAAAAATGCAAGCAAGTATAGAAAAAGGTGGTTCTCTTCCCAAAGTGGAAGCCAAGTTCATCAATTATGTGAAGAATTGCTTCCGGATGACTGACCAAGAGGCTATTCAAGATCTCTGGCAGTAGAGGAAGTCTCTTTAAGAAAATAGTTTAAACAGTTTGTTAAAATTTTCCGTCTTATTTCATTTCTGTAACAGTTGATATCTGGCTGTCCTTTTTATAATGCAGAGTGAGAACTTTCCCTACCGTGTCTGATAAATGTTGTCCAGGTTCCATTGCCAAGAATGTGTTGTCCAAAATGCCTGTTTAGTTTTTAAAGATGGAACTCCACCCTTTGCTTGGTTTTAAGTATGTATGGAATGTTATGATAGGACATAGTAGTAATGGTGGTCAGACAAATGGAAACGGTGGGGAGACAAAAATATACATGTGAAATAAACTCAGTATTTTAATAAAGTAAAAAAAAAATTATGAACATAACTTTTAAAGAGATGTTTTGAAGTGATTTTCCTGACTAGTCAACCTTGCCGATGAGGCTTCAGTTGGAGATTTGGTGCTCAGCCAGACCAAGAGGGCCAGTCAGGCTCTTCAAGGAGGACTAGGTCACCGAGGTGTGTGAATTTAGAAGAGAGTATGTAAAGCCAGCCCTGGACAGTTAGTATGGGTTACTGGGCAAGTCAAGAGTAATACTTAGGGAAGGTTATTCTGACCTTCTTATCTTTATTCTGAGACATGCAGAATAAATTGATGCTCCTAAATTGTACTCATATTTTTTTAAAAGATTTTATTTATTTATTTGACAGACAGAGACTACAAGTATGCAGAGAGGCAGGCAGAGAGAGAGAGAAGGAAGCAGGCTCCCTGCTGAGCAGAGAATCCGATGCGGGGCTCGATCCCAGCACGACCTGAGCTGAAGGCAGAGGCTTAACCCACTGAGCCACTCAGGCACCCCTTTACTCATGTTTTTTAAAAAAAATTGCAGATCACACATAATCTAAGGCTCTATTCCTATATCTGCTGAATACATTTAGTGGAACCATTGGCCCCTTTTCTTATTTATTTTTCCTTTGTATGTTCATTCTTTACTCCCTTGCCAACAATCTTAATTTACCCTCTCCGTGTCCTTGCAAAAAGTGTATTGCTTTCTAGGCATTAAAATAATTATCATTGCATACTATATATTTCATCTATATGGCATTCTTGAAATAACACAACTACAGAGATGAATAGATTAATGGTTTCCAGGCGATGCGGGGGAGATGGGAGGTGGTTGGGAAGACGCTGGCAAGTTCTTTTGAGATAACTGCATTACACAAGTTCGTACAGGGACTAAAATTGCATAGAATTACATGCACACACGCACATAAATGCAGGTTAAAAAACTTGTAAGCAGTAATTCAGGCCTGCATATTAGTTAACATAATCTACCAATGTCAATTGCCTGGTTTTGATATTGTATTACAGATACATAACATGTCACCATTGGGAGACGCTAAGTGAAGAGCACATGGAACTCTTAGTACTATTTTGGCAACTTCCTGTGAGTCTATTACTATTATTTAAAAACATAAACTAAAAAGCTGCAGAACGTGCTTTACTACTAAGTAGATGCCAAGGTAAACGAGAAGGGCATATATATTTTTTCTATGGCTTATGTATTCTTCCTTGGTGCCAGACGATGTTTTAAACACTTTGCATGGATTAACTCAGTTTATCCTCATTATTTCCATTGTCCAGACGTGGAAATGGAATCACAAGAGAAGTTAAGGAACATGGTTCAGTCATAGGGTCGGGAAGTGGCCGAGCCAGGATTAAAAGCCAGAGTCTCCTTTCAGACATTATACTGTACGACTAAGTCAAAGAAGCAAAACACTGATGCAACACGTATAAGCACTAATATTTCTAAAAATATTAGAAATAACCAAAAATGTAGGAGTGCTGAAAAAAATTTAAAAATTGAAAAAAATCCTATGTTAATCAAGCTACAAGCACCACTTAGTCTAACAAGCCAGGTTTATGGACTAGTTTTCAAAGAGGGAGAACACACACCAAAAAACTGTGATGTGTCTCACCAAAGGAAAAACACAGAGTTAATGTAGGTTGTGGGGAAGCCTGGAGTGGAGGGTTTTGATGGGCTTAAAGAAAAGCAGGGCTGTGTGAAAGGAGGGGCATCAGAATGAGGCTTTGAAGTACGTCCAGGATCCTGTTTCCTTGGAAACCACGAAGTTAAGATAAAGGTGGAATGTTGTGTTTAGAAACCTCTTATTGTAGTTTTCGTGCCTGGTCTAAGATCAAGGCTGATGCTCTGTGTCAAAGTGATTTGGGTCCCCTCAGCAGGAAGGAGGATGTTTCATTCTTGCTGATGTGCTTTCAAACAGCGAAGGTTCTGGTTGTCCATGATTTTTAGAACAGGTTTCTCAGGGAATAAGAGAAGCAGTGATCCCTCAAAGAAGGACATGCTCTAGCTGCAGCATGTCCTTGGGAGAGATGTCTCCTGCTAATTCTTTGGCTCGCTAGATCTCTGTTTTCCCAGCCTGATGAACAGCAGAACGTGTTTTTATTTTCTTGGTTCTAGTTAATTTCTACTTTCTGAGAATATACCTAAGTGCGGTCGTGATTTGACAGATAGAGATCACAAGTAGGCAGAGAGGCAGGCAGAGAGAGAGAGGGGAGGAAGCAGGCTCCCTGTCGAGCAGAGAGCCAGATGTGGGGCTTGATCCCAGGACCCTGGGATCATGACCTGAGCCGAAGGCAGAAACTTTAACCCACTGAGCCACCCAGACACCCTGGGTCATGTTTTATACCATATTCTGTTTCACTTTCCCCCTGCTCTAACCTTGTTTTAAGAATTGGCCTTTCCGAGGCCTGAGATCATGACCTGAGCCAAAATCAAGAGTAGGATGCTCAACTGACTGAGCCACCCATCTATCTATTTTTTTAAAGATTTTATTTATTTATTTATTTTCATGGCATCAGTCCTCCTCTGAGCCCACTTCCAGGCCAACCCTTGCATCATCCAACTCTCTGAGTTTTTCCCCTCTCTCTGGTGTTAAGTGATATCTCATTGTTTTCATTTTTGTTCCTTTAATTGTTAATGAGTTCAAACATCTTTACATGAGTTTGATAGCTTTTGTGTTTGTTCTCCTGTATATTGCCTATCCCTATCCTTTGCTCCACCATTGTTTCTAGAATAAAACCTAGCCTCTCCCTAGTTTGGCATTGAGTCTCCAGTACTAAAATCTCACCTTTTTTTTCCCCAAGATTTTTTTTTTAAGTAAATCTGTACCCAACATGGGGTTCAAACTCACAACCCCGAAATCAAGAGTCACATGCTCAGGGGGGCGCCTAGGTGGCTCAGTTAGTGAAGCAGCCAACTCTTGATTTTGGCTCAGGTCGTGATCTCAGGATTCTGGTATCAAGCCCCACCTGGGGCTCTGCTTCAGGATTCCCTCTCTCCCTCTGCCCCTCCCCCTGCTTTCTTTTTCTGTCTCTCTCTAATAAATACTAAATCTTAAAAAAAAAAAAAATTAAGAAAGAGAAGATTTTGTCTCATGTTCCACTGACTGAGCCAGGCAGCTGGCCCTAAAAGCTCCCTTCTCATCACTGTCCTTTGCCCAAGCTACATGTGGCCCCACAACAGTTCTTCCGTCTTTGTTTTTCCTGTCTCTTCTGCCTGGAGTACACCACCTTCCCCTTGCCCCCAGTCTGGCATGTCTCAAATCTTAAATATTCTTTAGAACCCAGCTCAAACTATCACCATCCTTATTTGCTCAGCTGGAATGACCCTTTCCCTCTCAGCTCCCACAGAGCTCAACCTGCATCTCCCCTTGTCACCTGCCGCAATATGGCTTCCACTGTAGCTGCTGAGGTGGGTATCACCTCCCTACAGAGTCAGGCATGGGTTGTATGCAAGCACAGAGAGGTTCAGGTGGCCTGTTCAGAGAAATATTAAGACTTTAACAATAAGTAAGATGATTTTGACTTTATTCTTCGTAGTTTCCTCTGGACAGTGTTTTCCTAAGTATACCCGTTAGTGGGTTATGAAATCGATTTACTTGATAGAGATCACCTTTTTCCTTTTCCCTTTTTTAAGAAGCATAATACAGAGTATATTGCAAACAAGAAGTATCATTTTGTGCAACGCGTTGCAATTTATATTAAGAATATAGGCAGGGGCGCCTGGGTGGCTCAGTGGGTTAAAGCCTCTGCCTTCGGCTCAGGTCATGATCCCAGTGTCGTGGGATCGAGCCCCACATCGGGCTCTCTGCTCCGCCGGGAGCCTGCTTCCTCCTCTCTCTCTCTGCCTGCCTCTCTCTGCCTACTTGTGATCTCTGTCAAATGAATAAATAAAATCTTAAAAAAAAAAAAAAAAAGAGAATATAGGCAATGGCGCCTGGGTGGCTCAGTGAATTAAGCATCTGCCTTTGGCTCAGGTCATGATCTCAGGGTCCTGGGATCAAGACCCACATGGGGCTCTCTGCTCAGCAGGGGGCCTGCTTCCCCCTCCCCCTCTGCCTGCCTCTCTGCCAGCTTGTGATCTCTGTCTGTCAAATAAATAAATAAAATCTTTTTAAAAAAAAAAGAATATAGGCAATGGAAAATGTATTTCGTACTGTGAGTTGAGGTCAAGAGAGGTCTGTTCTACTGTACTGAAGCATCACAGAACCTATTGGTGCTACTTTGGCATATTGACTATTTTGATCTGTAGGCACTTGAAAAACAGCAAATGCAAGGACAGACTTTCTCTAACCACACCTGCCGAAAGGCAGAAAAGGAACTCAGTTGTCACAAATCCCTTCCCTGGGAATTTCATCAAACAGAGAAGACTGCCCCTTATCACAGGAGAACTGGACCCCACAGCCAGGCAAACTTTGTCAGAAACTATCATACCTCCCTTGAATTCTTCTAAGGGCCTGTTCATCTTTCCTAAAAGGCATTTACTCTCCACTAAGAGGCCTCCAGGCCTCCTCTCCTTTCACTATTAAGATGGTATTTATGTTTGAATTCCAAACCACCTCGAGCAGTTACTTATTTTTTCTCGGGCATCTCCCATGTATCCATGAGGTATGCATATTAATAAACTTCTGTTTGATTTTCTCTTGTTAATCTGTCTTTTATTATAGGAGTCTCAGCTAAGAAGGCAGAAGGATAGAGGGAAAATTATTTTCTCTTCCCTACAGTACAAATATTGATGATATTTGTATCCATGTGTGTATCACCTTCCTCTGAAATCCTGACCCAAATACAAAAGAAAAGTAAAACACGAAACCTAGGCTCAAATTCCATCCTGGCCACTTTTTACCTGGGTGACCCGTAACCCCAAGGGTCTTACATTCGCCAGAAATTTCCCTATCTGTAAAACAGGACTGAAAAGCCCTACCTCCTTCCCAGGGTTCTTGTGGAATCAAATGAGAGGATATAAAGGAAAGGCTTTTGTAAGTCATGAGACACCCAGGAACCCAAGTATTCTTGTTTTCTGGGTCACAGTCTAGAAGAAAGTCTAGATGCTACTGATCTAGAGATTATATAATGTACCAATTGTTTCCTGAGTGTTAGTCTTTCTACATAGTGATTGTGAGTTTCCCAAGGTAAAGATCTAGGACTTGTATTAATTAGTGTTTATCATAATGAAATGACTAATAATTTATTGAGGTATTGCCATGTTGAGATTCTGCCCTAAGTACTTTGGATGGACTGTATTTATCTCATTTTATCCCTGTGGTAACCATATGAGGTATGTACATTTGCTGTCACTATTTTACCAATATTCCAGCTGCAACACTGAGCCCTTTTTCTAGCTCCATGTCTTTTCTTTTCCTGAGGAAAGTTGCCTAGTTGCCCAGACAGTTCGGGCTTTCTCCTGGTTACTGCAGGTAACTAGCCAAGGGCCAAAGGACTCTCCATGTACTGCTCTGAAGCCTGGAGTTCCCTAAGCGGAGACACAGACTCCCTTGTGACCCCTACACTGTTTGGACACAGGGAGTGTTAGCAAAAATGCGATCTGCTCCTCTTGGTTTATACTCATGTATCACTGACTGATAGAAGGAACTTTTGGAATTGGAGAGCACAGGGACACTTAGAGAGGGAAAATCATGGGAAGTCTCTGGAAGGCCTGCTTCCAGAAGGACCTCCTAAGAGACCCTGAGCCCAACACGTGCAGGGCGTTGACCAGTGTCCTCCCAGAAGTCATGTCCACCTGGAAGCTCAGAATATGACCTTATTTAGAAATAGGGCCTTTGCAGATGTAATTAATGTAATCCCGCTGGATTTAGGGTGGGACAAGGGAAAGGAATGGGAGAGTTGGACACAAGACCTGGGGAAGGCGGCCATCTGAAGACACAGGCAGAGACTGGAGTTTTGCTGCTGTAAGCCAAGGAAAGCCAGGAGCCACTAGAAGCTGAAAGCCAGGGAAGGATTCTTCCCTAGAAGCTTTAGAGAAAGCCTGGCCCCGCTGATACTTTGATTTCAGAACGGTGAGAGAATCAATTTCGGTTATTTTCAGCTACCAAGTTTGTGGTGATCTGTTTGGGAGCCCTCGGATGCCCTCACTGGCTTCTAGCAGCAGTTGGGGTGTGAGCTGTCCCCAGAATGGGAAGAGCTTGCCGCTGCTGCCAGCCCCCAGTGAAGCCTGTTGGGGTTCTTCCTGCCCGGACATGGCGTCAAGGAGCCCACAGAGGTCCAGGACTGGGGGAGGTCAACCACCATCTAGGGGTGCTCAGGGATACTAGTGGAGATGGAGATGCCCTGAGGAACTCAGGGCTGAGCGGGTCGGGGAGGCTGGGTAGGCCCATGAAGGAGCCAGTCTGCTCACTGCGGGGCACAGTCTCCCATTCCCGACCCCTTTTTCTCCTCTGCCATCTTCTTTCCTCCAAGTACACTTCCTGCTCTGCTCATCACTCTTAACACTCCCTCCCCGCCAAATTACAAGAACCTGGTGTCTTTCATGAATGAAATGATGGGATGTTTCCTAATACTGCTTTAACAGATTACCCTAAATTTAGAGGCTTAAAACAGCACAAATTTATTCTCTTACAGTTCTCGAGGTCAGGAGCCCCAAATGAGTCTTAAGGTACTACATTCCGTGTCAGAAGGACTGATTCCTTCTGAAGGCTCCAGGAGAATCCGTTCCTGTCTCTTCCAGCTTCTAGAGGCCATTGACATTTCTTGACTCCTAGCCTCAGCATCCAATCTCTGCTTCTGTCATTGCATTGTCTTCCCCCCATGAGGCCTCTTGCCTCTTTCTAATATGGCCTGTTATGATGATATTTAGGAAGCAGGAGAGGGAGAAGCAGGCTCTCCACTCAGCAGGGAGCCCAGTGTGGGACAGACCCCAGGACTCTGGGATCATGATCTGAGCTGAAGGCAGATGCTGAATCAACTGGGCCACCCAGGTGCCCCCTCAATGACATTTTAACTTAAATGCCTCTTTAAAAGTCCTATATGGCCTTAATTACAGTCATATTCTGAGGTACTAGGAGTTAGAGCTTCAACATAAGAATTTGGGGAAGAGGGCAGGAGACACAATTCAACTCATAACAGGGACTATGAAAATCTGAGTCTGGGGATGAAAACCAGAGCTACAATCCATATTGCTCTCTCCTTCCCACCCCCCTCCCTGCCCCAACACTCCTTGCAAAAAGGCAAAAAAAAAATTTCAAGTCTTTCTACCTCAGTTTCTGTTCTCCTCAGTGAATTTCCACCAATCTCTGTAATGGTTTTACCTGTGAACAAAAACACAAACTCTGGCCTTTTCCAGGTGCAAATAAGTGGTGTTCAAAGAAGAGGGGTCACCCACACACTTGCTGCTGAGTCTTGCGCAGTGCCGGCTTTCCAAGGCCCCAACCTACTCGTTTCTAAGATACCAAGAGGCCTTAAATCTTCCACTTTCATCTGGTGTACGAATCGCCCGTCGGAGATAAACTGGTCTCTGCCCTCACAGATTCTAGGGCAGCCAAATATAACCAAGGAAGGGAAGGAGCAGAGCGGGTTGTGTGCCTCCCATTGGTTCCAACTGCCCAAGAGCTTGAACTACGAGCGCCCCGCGCTGGACAACTCCTCCACTACATGCACAAAGCTTTTTGTCTGCATCTGGGGTTGTTCTGGAGGAACAGGAGTCTCCTGCTGCGGACGTGAGCAGGTAACAGTACCAACAAGCAAAGATCGCGGGGAGGGGCCTTGGTTAAGGCGGCCTTTGAACCTTCCTGCGGCTGCCGCTCTTTTTGATGAAACCCACAGGACTGTTAGAACTGAATGCCGGGCTGCAGAAGCCGGACCCTCTTTGTCCTCTGGTTCATTTCTGCTTGGAGCTGCCCATACTACCTGCCTTGAGGTCCACTGGCGTTAAAAAGAGGGACTGGGTGGGGGAAATGAGAACGTTAAGGACTTAAGACCTCTGGCAAAGTCGCTCAGGCCCACAGGGACTTTGGACCAGCAAAATCCGGTTGATCTGAGAAGCCTGGGCATTACTGACACCCAACCCGCTGGTAAAGCTCAGGAATCCAGAACTTGACGCGGCAGAAGTCGGGCCATACGAAGGTGGCGATTTCCCTCCCCAACAAGAACGCCGCGCCTTTTGGGGCCACTTCCGATTGGGATGTGGAGGTCGCCCGCGCACAGCGACGCCGCGCCACTCCCCGTGGCTTAAAAAAGCCTGCCGGGGGCGGGGGGGGGGGCGCCTGGGTGGCTCTGTCTTCGGCTCAGGTCATGGTCTCAGGATCGTGGGATCGAGCCCCACATAGGGCTCTCTGCTCGGCGGGGAGCCAGCGTCCCCGTCTCTCTCTGCCTACTTGTGATCTGTCAAGTATATAAATAAATAATCTTTAAAAACAAAACAAAACAAAACAAAACAAAAAAAACCAGCCGGGGTGCGCTCTGGACGGCAAGTCTCTACCGTCGCATAGAAACTACGTTGTCTTGGGCCCCTCTCGACCCTGAAATCCCTTTTTCTCTAACCAGACAGCTTACAACCTGGGTCACGGTGGAGATGCTAAAAGACCACCCCACACCCATCAGTAAAGCGAGCGTGGACCGCCGTCTTGCAGAAGCGAAACTGAGGACCTTGGCCGCCGGGAGAGGGAAGCTAGCCAAAAAGGCACCTGGATCCTGCTCGCGGCTTTTACGTCACCTGTCGTGAGCACTCATCTGCCCCACCCTCCCGCGATAGAGAAGCGTCCGCCGGGAAGGAGCGGAGAGACAACTTAAGTGGCACAGCTTCCTCCGAGTGCTGTCGTGGGTGGCTCTGAAAA